>NC_140190.1:331490-343990 GCF_965226575.1 Pagrus pagrus | reverse complement strand
CTCTATCGAGAGTCCAGAGAAGTTTCGCTGTGAGACAGACCGGGACATATCTTCACCTCTCAACAAGACTGTGAAGGGTGTTAACTTTGATCTCAGTCCAGCTGCGTCCCAGCCAGTCGGAGGCTTGTTGAAAAACAGACCAGATGACGTGTCAGAGTCTGACTGTGCAGGACGGACACCTCTGGGGGATTTCAACCAGGTAGGCTCCTGTAGGACGTCTGACCTAAACTCCACGTCCTCTCAGGACAAACAGTCCAGTCTTCTGACGCTCAGTCCGTTCAAAGACATCATGCCAGACTCCTCATCCACTGTGACCTCAATGCCGGCAGAGGTCGGCTCTCCACAGTCCACAGAGGTCGATGAATCTTTGTCTTTCTCTTTGGAACAAATCCTGCCGCCTTCTGCAGTCTCACCCAAAGGTCCTCTGGGAGACGGAGTCTACTCCAACGGACATGTCAGCAATTTGGACAACAACAATGAGCCGACGTCAGCTCCGAGGTCAAACCATAACGGCCGCTGTGGAGAAGGATCAGAGGAACACATCCATGGGCTGTCAGAGCTCATCTCAGACGTTCCTCATGACGTCGATCTCTGTTTGGTGTCGCCGTGTGAGTTCCAACACCCGAAGACTCCGGAGAACCATCATCATCGTCCCGTCAGCCCCAGCCTCGCCACCGGGACCTCACCTGACCTCTCTGATAACAACAACCACTCACAGGATCCAAGCAGCAGTGACTGCCCCTCAGCTTACAGCCAGGAGACTCCGCCCACATCCGTCAGTGAGTCCCTGCCAACGGCGACAGACTCTGACATCCCCCCGAACACCGAGGAATGTCCCTCCATCACAGCAGACATGGACTCTGATGACGACTCCAGCAGCCTGTTCCCACACGATCATCCCAGTCAGCTCTACGGCCACACATCCCACGACCCCCCACCTGCCCCCGTCAAAGATCTGCCCCCATTACCACCCCAGCCCGGAGCCTGCACCGTCGACACAGAGGCTGACGGTCTGAACAAGAACCTGAAGAGTTCAGCTGCCAAGAAGAAACCCACAGGTACGACACAGAAGGTGACCTCCGGAAGTACGACGGCTCACAATGGGAAGACCAAGGTGGGCAGCTCCATGGGGTCCCTGAGGACGACCTCCAGCCTCGACACCAAACCATCAACACGAAGTTCTCTGGGAGGATCCAGGATCGGGACCGCAAAACCTTTATCCTCAGGTACGACTGCAAAACCTTCATCCTCAAGTAGGCAAAGTGCTGAGAACACTGATCGATACGTACCAACAGCAGCCAGGTAAAAAACGGTAGCTCTGATTTGTCACGACACGATATGTCATAAACTGATAAAGACTTTCATTTTTTGGTTTTTGGCAAATTTCTGGGCTGTGAAGCCTCAAATGAAACACCAGAAATACACGTTCAGTCATAATCAACAGAGTGTTTGTTGTCACGTGATATCAGCCGACGCTGCCTTTCCTGTTTTTGCCTCGTTTGAATTAAGTTTTTCAAAACAAAAACCTGATGTTGATGTTTTTTAAGTTGGTTCTCTGGATCCGGCAGGTTCAAGTTTTCGGTTCTTTTCAATTAAATATTGATTTAATATCTGAATATTTCAGTAACAACACCAATAAGACATTCTGCTGTTGATTGTATTAATTATTGATTATCAGTATCAGTGATTTTTCTGTCAGATTGCTGATAAAATAAACTAATTTAAAAATGTGCTACTTTGGCTCTGAACACCATCTGATTGTTTACACCACATATCAATAGTATACAAACACCGAGTAATAGAGCCCGACCGATAAAGGATTTTTAAGGCCGATACCGATACAAATATTTGGTGATTTAAAAATCCAATATTATATCGGCCGATATATATATATAAAAAAAATAAATCCAGAAACGCGTAACAAAATATAAACAGATTTCCGTAACATTAGTTATTTGTAGTTATTTATGAGTCCTCACTGAAATAATATGATTTTGATGAGTTTGTTTTATTGTCACAACAGAACAGAGGAACATCAAAATTACTAGCTAAGTCAGTTTCACTCTCGGCTCACACCTAACAGCAGCAAAACTGGACATGGTAGTCACAAATTTTGTCATAGTTAAGAGAACTGATGGGATGTTCTTTTAATTGTTATTCAAGCAATGTATTTCTCCTGACAGCTGCCAACTTACCATGAACACACTCCACCGATGATCTCAGTCATGGATAACTGGTTCGCTCTGCCCGACTCTGGCTGGATCAGCTGCTTGTCGGGTTTGTGGCGTTCTAAACACGAGTGTTGCCAACAGGGACGTTGTAGAGCGTCCTCTGGTGGACAAACTATGCAACGCCAACACTCATAACATGGTTGAAGGGTGTTTCGTTCGTTCTTATTTTATTTTTTAAATATTCATTTATCGGCCATTATAAATGCAGATACAGATAGTTTGGAAAATGCTTAATATCGGCCAGCCGATATATCGGTCAGGCTCTACTGAGTAATCTGAATCTGCAGTAACTAGTAACTAAATGTATCAAATAAATGTAGTAGAGAAGAATAAAGTAGCTCAACTCAGATGGACAGTTTTTATCATGACGCTGGTCAGAAGAGCTAAGGACACCGTGCAGGGTTTGATTGGGTCAGACAGGTGTCCTCCTCCCAGTGGGTCCAAAGAGGGTCAGGTTCTAGATTCGAACTGAAGACTGAAGACAAAGTTAGGAAAATGTCTTGCCAGTACTTTTCCAGGCTTCTGTAACCGATGTTAAGATCCATTTGAATCATTTCAAACGCAGCTCTGTTGGTTTCGCTGTCTGAAGCGTTGCTCCACTTTAATTCAGACTGTTCATCAATTTTAATCTGGTTCTTCTTCCTCCAGCTTCCAGAACTGCTGGTTCTGCTGGTTCTGAAAGTTCTGCGGTGTATGTGGACCTTGCCTACCTGCCGTCAGGCGGCGCCTCCTCTACCGTGGACCTGGAGTTTTTCAGACGTCTTCGCGCGTCTCATTACATCGTGAGCGGGGACGATCCTGTGAAGGAGGAGTCGATGAGGAGCATCCTGGACGCTCTGCTGGAGGGGAAGAGCAGCTGGCCGGAGGTTCAGGTTGGTAACAACACCGAGGGTTTGTTTTCTTCTGTCATCTGTTCTCTGACTGGTCCGTTTCCCTGATTTGTCCTCAGGTGACTCTGATCCCGACGTTTGACTCGCTGGCGATGCACGAGTGGTACCAGGAGACCCACGACAGGCAGAGGGACCTGTCAGTCACCGTGCTGGGCAGCAACAGCACCGTGGCCATGCAGGAGGAGACCTTTCCCGCCTGCAAGGTGGAGTTCTGAAGCCCCGCCCACCTCGCAGAGGAGACTGTTGCGACGGTTACACTTAGACCAGACCAATGGCGGGGCCTGCAGTGTCCCTGCCCCCTTCAGTTGAATCATATCAGTGAGCACGCTCTGTTAGTCCCACACGGAGGAGACAGGAAGTCCAGATGAAACGGTTTCCTTTACACTTCCTGCTCCTGTGTGACGTCACTGCATGATTAACCCTGTCACTTCCTGTCAGTTCGTCTCTGCTGGATGAGTAGCTTCAGCTAACAGACGTTAGCCTGTTAGCTGGAGGCTAAATATCAACACTAACATCTCCGTTTGATTCGATTAGAATATTTAATGATGTCACAGAAATATATTTAGATTCTTTCTTCAGTCAGGTTCTTTAAAACGAGCACAGAACTGTTACTGAGACAAAGCACACGCACAAGTACAGATAGCTAATGTCAGCTAATGTTGGCTAATGTCAGCTAATGTTGGCTAATGTTAGCTAATGTTGGCTAATGTCAGCTAATGTTGGCTAATGTCAGCTAATGTTAGTGCAGCTTGCTCTTGATAACAGCAGAGCTCAGTGTCCAGTTTCAGTCTTAGATTGATTTAGTTTTTTAGTGTTAATCATAAACAGATGATGACATCACCTTGTTCTCAGAATAACGACCAAACTTGAGATGTTTTCTTGTAACTAAGACTCGATGATGAAGAGATCTGTCTCTTTATTTTAATTACTGACTTGATGTTTAACTGAGCTCTTTATCTTTTATGGTTTGATGACAATCAAACAATTGAACCATCTTTGTTTTACTGTCGTGAATCTTCATGTTTCATTATTATGAAATCAAGTTATTTGATGTTTGTCTGATAATTCTGAGTAAATCTCATTTTTATCTTTAAATTTAAAGAGATATTTTTATAAAGGTACAGACACATAATTACAAGAAAAACATCTCCAGTATTGATTGATTGATTGTAGAGTCTGTAGGTCTGATCCAGCAGTCGTAATGACTCGTTAGTCTTCACTCAGTTTAATGATATTTGGAACCATCTGTTGCCTCTCAGCAGATCTCTGATCAGTTTCCACATGTGAAGGTTTGAACACGTCTGCATGCAGCACAGATCTCAGGTCAGATCTCACCTGTCTGTCTGTGTTAATCTACTTTGATTCATGTACTTTGAGTTTTGATTGATTATTCTGGTCTGACTGCAGCTCACTTCTGTCTGGCTCTGAATACTACATTACCCATGAGCCTCAGCTGCTGAACCGATCCAACGTCTAAAAGTTAATCGATTTATCAAACAAGCCCGGCAACAGAGTGTGGAGCTCTCTGATTGGACGGTTCTGACAGCAGTGCATTCTGGGACTTGCAGTTCTCCTCACATGATTAAAGCAGTCGGTTGATCCGTGGGGTAAAATCAATATATTGATATCCGATCAGAAAGTTCCTTTTATAAATTTTCTCTGTGTTTTTAATGTTTTTTTGTTCCTCAGTTTAAAAACGTCGACTGAAACCACAAAGTCCTTTAAATTTTATTGCTGCCTCAGAAAACAGAAACATTTCAACCTTTAACTTATTTATTTATTTCCTCTTTTTAAGCAAATTGTCCTTTTTTGAATCCACGTCTGAACTTTGGTACGAGCTCCTCGCCCACTTTCTCACCGATCAGCTGAACTTTAATCATATTGATCCTTAAATGTTTCACGTCTGGTCTGATTCATGAACCTTGAACGGCTCAAACACACAAACATCCTGATCTTTGCCAAAGTTTTAATTGATCTGAAGGTTTGTTTTATTTGTTTTATTGGATGATAAAATGCTGATTTAAAGGAGCAGACAGCTGTTTTATTATCATTCACAACATTTCCTGTTATTGTAAAATAAAACGAGATCTGAACCATAAAGTCGAAACACAGAGAGAGAAAAGTTTATTATTTAAATAAAGTCGTGATTTGGAGAAAAAAGTGAAGTTTTATGATAAACAGAGAAAATTGACTTTGAGTTTTAATGTTCAGAATTATAGAAGAAAAACTGCAACAATTCAGTTTCTATGTTTTATTCAAAACTATAAATTAATTAATCGACTTTTTTGATATTTGATTCATCTGCTGTCGGCTCAATGAATGAATCCAGAACAAACAGATCAATGAATCCAGAACAGAACCGACACACGTTGTGATTTTCTCTCCAAACATTGACTTTGTTTTCATGATGTTCTTCTCTTCCTCCTGCCGGATCTTTGATTCAGTTTTGTGTTTTATTTTGAAAATGTTTTCTCCACTTCCCCCTCTCCCACTACACACACACACACACACACACACACACACACACACACACACACACACACAGATGTAATGTGTGTATTGAAACACTAATTTTAAGGATTCTTTCAAAATAAAAGTAGCCCTTCAACAGTGCCTGCCGTGTGTTTTATTGTGAAAATCTGTGTGACTATTCAACATGATTGGTGATCGATCAGAACTGACAGTAAAGTTCTGATTGATTGATCAGAACTGAGGTCCAGATCAAATGTTTTATTGATTGTGAACAACCTCATCAATACATCTGATTGATTAGTTTACTGTATGTGTGTGTGAGACCGGAGAGGTCTCTCCACCTGTCTGTCTATCTCTCTCTCCCCCATCCTCCCCCCCAGTGGGCGGGGCCCTCCTCTCTCTCTCTCTCCCCCATCCTCCCCCCCAGTGGGCGGGGCCCTCCTCTCTCTCTCCTCCTCCCCACCAGTGGGCGGGGCCCTCCTCTCTCTCTCCTCCTCCCCCAGTGGGCGGGGCCATCCTCTCTCTCTCTCCTCCTCCTCCCCACCAGTGGGCGGGGCCCTCCTCTCTCTCTCCTCCTCCCCCAGTGGGCGGGGCCATCCTCTCTCTCTCTCCTCCTCCTCCCCACCAGTGGGCGGGGCCCTCCTCTATCTCTCTCTCCCCCATGCTCCCCACCAGTGGGCGGGGCCCTCCTCTCTCTCTCCTCCTCCCCCAGTGGGCGGGGCCCTCCTCTCTCTCTCCTCCTCCCCCCAGTGGGCGGGGCCTTCCTCTCTCTCTCTCCTCCTCCTCCTCCCCCAGTGGGCGGGGCCCTCCTCTCTCTCTCCTCCTCCCCCAGTGGGCGGGGCCCTCCTCTCTCTCTCCTCCTCCCCCCAGTGGGCGGGGCCTTCCTCTCTCTCTCTCCTCCTCCTCCTCCCCCAGTGGGCGGGGCCCTCCTCTCTCTCTCCTCCTCCCCCAGTGGGCGGGGCCCTCCTCTCTCTCTCCTCCTCCCCCCAGTGGGCGGGGCCTTCCTCTCTCTCTCTCTCTCTCCTCCTCCCCCAGTGGGCGGGGCCCTCCTCTCTCTCTCCTCCTCCCCCAGTGGGCGGGGCCCTCCTCTCTCTCTCCTCCTCCCCCAGTGGGCGGGGCCCTCCTCTCTCTCTCCTCCTCCCCCAGTGGGCGGGGCCCTCCTCTCTCTCTCTCAATTCAATTCAATTCATTTTGCTTTATTGGCATGACTGTTACAAGAACTATGTTGCCAAAGCATCAAGAGTCAATGAAAACAAAACAAATACAACTCACAGAATCAAATATGTACAAATATAATACAATAAAAAATAAAAATAAATAAAAAATATATATATTTATACTGTATACCTTATGTGTGTGTGTGTGTGTGTGTGTGTGTGTGTGGATGAAGTGCTGTCTCTCTCTTATACACAGATTGGGTGTCATTAGACAGTTGCAAGTTCTTATATATAATTTAAAATATATATATATACAGTTCATATTAAATGATGATAATAATAATAATAATATATAAAATAAAGAAATGAAAAACAACAACAACAACAATATTATACCATAGCAGTAATGGTTGTGGTCAGCATTTGTGTGTTTCTCTAGTTTCATGGCAGAGTGTTACGTATTGTGCAGCTAATTTTACAAATGGTGGATCTTCTCCCAGACAGACTTTTAACAGCTCATCACATGTTTTTCCCTGATATGTTGGATCTGCTGCAGTGATCTGCTGGAGGAAAACCTCTCTCTCAGTCTGGTACAGGGGGCAGGAGAGGAGGAAATGGGCCTCAGTTTCTGTTCCTCCTGAAGAGCAGTGTTTACAGACTCTTAATTCTCTGGGCTTCACTCTTTCTTATGCCGACCTGTTTCAACCTGCAGCTGATGGTCGCTGAGTCTGTACATTGTTAGTGTTTGTCTTTGTTTGGGGTTTTGTATGCTGACCAGATATTGTGCTGGAGAAGACTCTCTGTCCAGTGAGCGATAGCACTCCAATTTATTGATGGATTTGATTTGATTTTTCCAATTGTCAATGTAAGTCTTTTTATTCTCTTTGTCTATAGATATCAGATGAGTTTTGGAGAGAGTCTGGAGGTCTTGGGTTTTGAGGTGGCAGGTTTCTCTGGTGTTTCTCAGAGGGTCTGTCTCTGGACAGAGGCTGTTACTGAGGAAGGCTCTGTGGTGACAGGAATCAGGATCAGCTTGTGCTAAGTGAACCTGGAACTTAATTGACCTTCTGATCATGCGTAGAGAGAGAGGGAAGTGTCCCAGCTCTGCTCTACATGCATGGTTTGGACAGTTTCTGTGGACCTTGAGGATTTCCTTGCAGAATTGGAGGTTAAGTTTCTCAGTGGGTGTTGTGTCCCATGAGGTGCCTCTGGGTCATCAGAGGGCCCCACACTTCACTTCCATACATCAGGATGGGTTTTATTACACAGTTAAATAGTTTTAGCCAAATTGTAACTGGAGGATTGAATTTATATAGTGAGCTGTTGATGCTGCAGTCGCCCTGCGTGTCTTTGCTGTGAGGGAGTTTATTGCTTTGTCAAAGCTGCCTGATGAACTGATGGTGATGCCCAGATAATTATATTCCACTGTATGCTGAAGTGTGGTCCCTCTGACCTGAAAACATGTTTGGACTCCTGTAACGGGCCTTTTTCTGGAATACCATGACTTTGGTTTTGTCAAGGTTGATATCTACTGCCCAGTTTTGACAGAACGTCTCCAGCAGAGAGAGGTTCTGCTGTAGGCCCTGTTCTGTTGGGGACAGTAGAACCAGGTCATCTGCATACATGAGGAATGTGATGTCTTTGCCTTGTAGATGTAATCCCGGGCTTGAGGACTGTTCAAGAAGAGTGGCCAGTTTATTGATGTAGATGTTGATCAGAGTGGAGACAGGCTGCAGCCTGATGCTCCTTTTCCTTGTTTGAAGAACTCTGTTCTTGTGTTTCCAGTTTCAACAGCACTGGTTGTCAGAATATTTGGATTTGATTAAATCATACATTTTACCCCCAATTCCATATTGGAGAAATAACCCGTTGTGCCAAATTGTGTCAAAAGCCTTTTTTAGATCTACAAAACATGCAGATATGTTTCCTCTGTGTGGTCTGTGGACATGCTGTTGGATGAGTGTATGCAGAGTGTATATGTGGTCAGATGTTTGATGTTTGGGTAAAAAGCCAATTTGGCTTCTAGACAGAATATTATGTTCAGTGAGATAAGAGATTAATCTGGAGTTGAGGATGCTACAGAAGAGTTTACTCAGGTTGCTGTTAACACAGATGCCCCTGTCACTGCTGGGGTTATACCTGTCTCCATTTTTAAATACAGGAGAAATGAGCCCTTTATTCCAAACACTGGGGTGATATCCAGAGGCCAACACCATGTGGAAGTGTTTTTGCACGGCAAGTTGGAGTTTTAAGTTACTGTGTTTCAGCATCTCTGAGTTAATGCTGTCTATACCGCAAGCTTTTCCATTTTTAAGGGTTTTGATTGTGTGCTGTGTTTGTTTAATGGTGACGGGGCGGTCGAGGGCACATCGGTTGTCCTTCACTGTCCTTTCTAGTTCTTTCAGTTTGTCTATTGTTAAAATTTGGTTCTGATTCAGACCCTGACACTCTGGATTTTTATTGAGTTTTTTGTCTTCTTTCGGGGCTTGGACATGTTCAAGCCGTCCTACAGGTCATTTGGGTTCCTGTGTTTCCTGTTGGACAGTTTTCTCAGGTTCTGTCTGGATACAGCACTTTCTTTATCGAACCAGCGCTCTTTTTGTTTCATGCTGGATTTTTTAGTTTGTGAGATTTTTAATTTAGATTCTTTTGCCAAATGAGTAAATATCGTATTTAAGTGATGTGTGGCCAGATTTACATTTTCTCTTTCAGGCTGATATTGGGTGTTGAGAAAAATATCAATCATGTTGTGAATTTGAGCAGAGTCTGGCGCGGCAGTGGAGGCAGCAGTGCTCTCCTCTGTCCACTTGTATCTCCTCGGTAGAGGAAACAGCCTTGGCTCAGGATTTGGATTTATGGTGGTTGACAATGACTTTTTCAGAAATAAGGAGATCTGGCTATGGTCTGAAAAGGGCTGTAGTGGTGATACAGTGAATGCATTTATATATTGTGGTTCAATGTCAGTAATGGCATAATCTACAACACTGCTACCTAACACAGAGCATTGTGTGAGTCTGCCCAGAGAGTCTCCTCTGACTCTGCCATTAACAACGTACAGACCCAAACCTTTACACAGTTGTAGTACCTGTTTGCCAGTTTTGTTAACCGTGTTATCATAGCTTTGTCTTTGTGTGTTTATGCAGGTCTGGTACAAAGGGGGACATTTGAAAATATGTTTGTTTCCTTCATAGTTAATGAAGTCTGGCTCTCTACCAGTTCTGGCATTAAGATCGCCACATATTAAGACTGATCCTAAACTTTGGTAGAAGGAAATTTCCTTCTGGAGTTCCTCAAAAACCTCCTCTGCATAATAGGGGGAGTTTGAGGGTGGAATATATATATATATATATATATATATATATATATATATATATACATATATATTGCACATAGACAGACGTCTCTGTTGTTTTCTAGAATATTTGAGTGAATTTTAATCCAAATGTGATTTGTACCTTTTTTAACTGGTGAGATGTGATCTTTATATTCTCCTTTGTACCATATGAGTAAACCACCTGAATCTCTGCCATTCTTAATATGCTTGTGTTTTACAGAGGGTACAATGAGTTCTCTATGATCGTTTGGACAGTTAGATTGATTTTGGTTTCGATTCCAAGTTTCATTCAATATTATTATATCTACATCTCTAATATTTTTCAGAAAGTCAGGGTTTGTTGATTTCAAACCACAAACTGAAGAGCATATGCCCTGAATGTTCCAGCTACTTATTGAAAAAGATGCTATTTTCTTTACCTTAACAGAATCGTGTACCACTTAATATCCGATTTACAAGCAAAAACAAACGTAATGTGATCAAAATGAACAAATAAATAAAAATAAAAATAAAAATAAAAACAAAAAATAAAAAGTTAAGTATATGTTAAATGTTAAGTGATTATGAATTATTCAGTGTTGTTCTACTTTCTATTAGCTCAGTAATTTAGTATAGAGTAGCGTTGCAATGTCTCTTATCTGTTTTAGACTCAGTTCAGTGGGTGAGGTGTTGAGTCTGGCGGCTGCAGCATCATAACTGTCTCTCTGAGCTGGAGACTGGATCTGAGTCTGGGCTGGCTGCCGCTGCTGCTGCTGCTGCTGCTGCTGCTGCCAACTGGCGTGGTGTGGTGTAGTTGGGTTGTGGTTCTGAGGGGGTGGAGCTGAGGTGTACAGCAGTGGTGTGGCGCTGGGTCCATGAAGAGGTGGGGGTAGAGGGGGGAAGTAGTGTGGTACTGTGGGGTGGTGATCCAGAGGGGGTGGGGTTGAGGTGTACAGCAGTGGGGTGGTGTTGGGTCCATGAAGAGGTTGGGGTAGAGGGGGGATGTAGTGTGGTACTGTGGGGTGTTGGTCCTTAGCAGGTGGGGCTGAGGTGTATAGTGGCAGGGTGGTGCTGGGTCTCTGAAGAGGTGGGGTTGGGGCGTAGTACCTCGAGGCAGGTTTGAATCTCCGTGAAGAGCTCTGGCCACTGTTGGTGGTGTCTCTAGTGTGCTGTGACCTTCTGTGGAGGTTCTGGTAGTTGGGTGTGCTCTTGTTGGTGATGTGAGGTGTTGATCTGGTGCGGTTGAGAGCTGTGTCTTTAATGTCTTCGATGAACAGCCGCACACCGCTCTGGTTTAGATGCAGGCTATCATACAGGTGTTGGTAGAGGATCTCTGCATGATGTGCCATATGGACGTTTGGTATTCCTGCGCAGGCTTTGGATATTTCAGCATTAATTTTGTTGATCTCATGCTGAGGAACATCTCTTCTGGGTAACAGGGTGGATATGGTTACCCTGGCTGTGGGGGCCGCTGAGGTTGCTTTCTCTGCCACCTGTCGCAGTGAGTGAGGTATGTCCTTGTTGTGTGTGAGGTCATTAGTCCCAGTGTGAATCAGGATGTGTTTCACACCCTGGAGGTCTGTAGTGGCCAGCTTCTTTATAGCCTCTGAGGTGGTGGGACTCCAAATCATCTTGGATCTTCTGCCTGGGAAGAGACGTTTCATACTGATGTACTTTCCATTGGAATCACACAGAAACATTATTTCTGTGTTGTTTTGTGAAGCAGGTTCTGGTCTCCTTCTCTGGGACCCCTGGTCTGCGGTGTCCAGAGGGAAGAGGGAAGGAGACATTTGGGGGCAAGAGGCTGAGGATGTTGAAGATGTCTGGGTGGCAAATCCAGTCTCCTGATCCAGGGGCTGCTGGGTCTCCTGATCCAGGGGCTGCTGGATCTCCTGTTGCAGGGGCTGCTGGGTCTCCTGATCCAGGGGCTGCTGGATCTCCTGATCTAGGGGCTGTTGGGTCTCCTGATCCAGGGGCTGCTGGGTCTCCTGGTGTAGGGGCTGCTGGATCTCCTGATTTAGGGGCTGCTGGATCTCCTGATCTAGGGGTAGCTGGGTCTCCTGATCTAGCCGTGTTGGCCTGGAGTGGTGGGTCGATGCTAGCTCCTCTATCACTCTTTTGAGTGTATCTCTCAGTGAATGGTTGTCTTCTTCCAGTTCTCGAACAGCTTGCTGGAGTTCGTCTATCTGGTGTCTCTGTTGTTGAACTGTGGAGTACATCTCCTTCACTCCTAAATGGCTGTTGTCAGAGCTCTGAAGACTGCTCAGTGTCTTCTCTCTGAACTCTATGAACTCTCTCTCGAGTATTGAGATACCTTCCTTCAGGACTCTGAGATTGCTGGAGAGTTTGGGTGATTCAGAGTATGGTGTAGGTGGATGTCTGCTGGAGATGGGCGACCTGGTCTGGATCTCTTGTGGAGGAGGAGGAGGAGGAGGAG
>NC_140190.1:296490-326490 GCF_965226575.1 Pagrus pagrus | reverse complement strand
TTTGTAGTTTTTGTTTGTTGTTGTTGTTTGTAGCTTTTGTTTGAAGTTTGTTTGTAGTTTTTGTTTGTTATTTTTGTTTGCAGTTTTTGTTTGTAGTTTTTGTTTTTAGTTTTTGTTTTTAGTTTTTGTTTGTTGTTTTTGTTTGTAGTTTTTGTTTGTTGTTTTTGTTTGTAGTTTTGTAGCTGAGTGAGCACCCTGTGTGTCCAGTGCTGCTGCTCTGCAGTCTGAACTGGTCTCCAGTGGATCCAGTACACACTGTTCTCTCTCTGCAGCTCAGATGGTCTGTTGTCGAGTCCGGTCTCCATGGAAACGGATCCTTTGAGTTGAGCTTCACTAAAACAAAACCAGTTGAACTTTGCTGAGCTCAGCACACCTCAACTGGTTCCCAGTTTAACTGTTGAGCAGCAGAGACTGTGAACGCCTCACAGACCAGACTGAAACTGTTTTAATGTACAAACACAAACACACTTTTTACAGAGGACACAATGATGTAAGAAGTTAAAGAAACGTTTGTCTGGAGCTGCGTGGGTGGAGCTCAGAGCTGAAACCTGACGGATGTTTCCAGCACACAGGTGGTGCTCCTGACGGTCTCACATCATGTTCTCAGACCTGCAGGTGGAGATCCTGGACTGATGGAGGCTGACAGGTTCAGACTTTAACTAACACACCAGCAGATCACTCAGAACCACCCTGACATCGTTCCATCCTGTTTGTGGAGCCTCGAGTGGTCGTTGAAGGAAGTGCAGTGTTTGTTTGCTGCTCATGCCAGACAGAAATCTGAGTTCTGATCCAACCTGTAATATTAAGGAAGTGCTCAAGTCAGCGCTTCATATTTTATTTAGTGTGTTTCTATCGTCTGGTACTTCCTGTCCAGATAAATGAATTATCGATTGCCATGCTGTGGCCCCGCCCACACCACTGACCTCATGGGTGAAGACACCGGCCCCTAGTGTCGGAGCAGGGCCGAGTCTCTGCTGCGGTGACGGAGCTGAAAAACTGTGTACTGTCCCTTTAAAGGCTGAAAATGTGTTTTTGTTATTGTAAACATGTTCTAATGTGTGTGTGTGTGTGTGTGTGTGTGTGTGTGTCTCAGGGTCAGTGAAGCTCTCTGTCAGCAGGATCGACTGCAGCTCCTCTCAGTGAGTCCAGTTTACACACCACACACACACACATGAACACACACATATTAATAAACCCACATATGATCACACGTGTGTGTGTGTGTGTGTGTGTGTGTGTGTGTGTGTGTGTGTGTGCGTGTGTGTGTGTGTTTGTGTGTGTGTGAAATGTCTAACCTCTGACAGCAGCAGATATTTGAAACCTCACACAGACACACCCTGCAGCCTGTCAGCTGATCTGAGCTCTGTACACTATTGCACTTATTGATCCACACAAACACACACACACACACACACTTTTCCACTTCCTGTGTAGCTGTATCATGCTGCTGTGTCTCAGACATCAGCAGTAACTGTAGTATGTACCTCTGTGTACTGTGTGTGTTTACACTGTAAAAAGTATGTTTGAATGAAGTACTGCTGACCTGTCAGAACACTTGAATACACACTGCAATATACACAGTAATACACACTGCAATACACACTGCAATACACACAGTAACACACACAGTAATACACACAGTAACACACACTGCAGTACACACAGTAATACACACTGCAGTACACACAGTAATACACACAGTCATACACACTGTAATACACACAGTAATACACACTGCAATACACACTGCAATACACACAGTAATACACACTGCAATACACGCAGTAATACACACAGTAATACACACAGTAATACACACTGCAGTACACACTGCAATACACACAGTAATACACACTGCAATACACACAGTAATACACACAGTAATACACACTGCAATACACACTGCAATACACACAGTAATACACACTGCAATACACACAGTAATACACACTGCAATACACACTGCAATACACACTGTAATACACACTGCAATACACACTGTAACACACACAGTAATACACACTGCAATACACACTGCAATACACACAGTAATACACACAGTAATACACACTGCAGTACACACTGCAATACACACAGTAATACACACTGCAATACACACAGTAATACACACTGCAATACACACTGCAATACACACTGCAATACACACAGTAATACACACTGCAATACACACAGTAATACACACTGCAATACACACTGCAATACACACTGTAATACACACTGCAATACACACTGCAATACACACTGTAATACACACAGTAATACACACTGCAATACACACTGCAATACACACAGTAATACACATCGCAATACACACAGTAATACACACTGCAGTACACACTGCAATACACACTGCAATACACACAGTAATACACACTGCAATACACACTGCAATACACACAGTAATACACACTGCAATACACACTGTAATACACACTGCAATACACACTGCAATACACACTGTAATACACACTGCAATACACACAGTAATACACACTGCAATACACACTGCAATACACACAGTAATACACACTGCACTACACACTGCAATACACACTGCAATACACACAGGAATACACACTGCAATACACAGTAATACACACTGCAATACACACAGTAATACACACTGCAGTACACACTGCAGTACACACAGTAATACACACTGCAGTACACACTGTAATACACACAGTAATACACACTGCAGTACACACAGTAATACACACTGCAGTACACACTGCAGTACACACAGTAATACACACTGCAGTACACACTGCAGTACACACTGTAATACACACAGTTTCTGCTCTCTGACTCCATTTCCCATCATGCCTCAGGAGAAGAGGAAGTGGCAGACTGAGATTGAGAACAAGAAACGTCAACTGGAGGACGACAGGAGAGCACTGCAGCACCTGAAGGTGAGACAGGCAGACAGACGCACAGGCAGACGGACAGACACAGACAGACAGACAGACAGACAGACAGACAGACAGACAGAGGGACAGGTAGAGACAGACACAGACAGACAGACAGACAGACAGACAGAGGGACAGGTAGAGACAGACACAGACAGACAGACAGAGGGACAGAGGGACAGGTAGAGACAGACACAGACAGACAGACAGACAGAGGGACAGGTAGAGACAGACACAGACAGACAGACAGAGGGACAGAGGGACAGAGGGACAGGTAGAGACAGACACAGACAGACAGACAGAGGGACAGGTAGAGACAGACACAGACAGACAGACAGACAGACAGAGGGACAGAGGGACAGGTAGAGACAGACACAGACAGACAGAGGGACAGAGGGACAGGTAGAGACAGACACAGACAGACAGACAGACAGAGGGACAGAGGGACAGGTAGAGACAGACACAGACAGACAGAGGGACAGAGGGACAGGTAGAGACAGACACAGACAGACAGACAGAGGGACAGAGGGACAGGTAGAGACAGACACAGACAGACAGACAGACAGAGGGACAGGTAGAGACAGACACAGACAGACAGACAGAGGGACAGGTAGAGACAGACACAGACAGACAAACAGACAGACAGACAGAGGGACAGGTAGAGACAGACACAGACAGACAGACAGACAGACAGAGGGACAGGTAGAGACAGACACAGACAGACAGACAGACAGACAGACAGGTAGAGACAGACACAGACAGACAGACAGACAGAGGGACAGGTAGAGACAGACACAGACAGACAGACAGACACACAGACAGACAGACAGACAGACAGAGGGACAGGTAGAGACAGACACAGACAGACAGACAGAGGGACAGAGGGACAGGTAGAGACAGACACAGACAGACAGACAGACAGACAGACAGACAGAGGGACAGGTAGAGACAGACACAGACAGACAGGTTCCGGGTCGTTCCGGGCCGTCAGGTGACTGTTGCGGTGCAGATCCAGAGGTGTGGTGACTCTGAGCTGTGAGGCTGCAGACAGAGCAGCTGCAGAGTAAAAATATCTGCAGCTGATCTCAGATCAGCCCAGTTTAATGCAGGAACGACAGAAACGCTGTGACTGCATTCACCGTCAGACTCACCGCCGCCACTTTAAAATAACGTTGAGTATTTTTATCGCAGCTGCTCACATTTGATCACATGACACATTCAGATGAACAGTTTCACATATCATCTGATCTGGAGTCAGTGATGAAGTGATGCTGCAGAACCACAGAGGACCGGACTGAGCTGAACACAGAGAATATGGACTGCATGAACGCTCAGTCGGTCCTCATTCACCATCAGTCCACAGTTATGGAAGTTTAAGAAAAATGATACAGAATCTGTTAATAATTATTCAAATGTTTTTATTGATTTTCACATGATATACTCACAGTAGTGCTCAGTACACAGAAAAGAGAAAATAAATAAATAATAAGGATTAAAATAAAAATATAAATAAATAAAAATAGAATAAAATTAGGAAATTAGAACAGAGAAATGAGTATATACAAAGTAGCCATACATACACATATATGTACACGCATAACTGCATATACAGAGCTACGTACAAACACAAATGGGGGGGGTTAAAACTTTGGCTACACTATATTAAGGTTAGGGAGTTCATCCTCAAAATAGGACACAAACGGTTACCAAACTTCATGATATCTATGGGTTGTGCCCCGGGCAGTGTATTTAAGTTGTTCAAGTTTGAGATGGGACATCACCTCCTCCACCCAACGCCTATGAGAGGGGTGTGACCTTCTTCCAACTTAGGAGTATCAGACGTCGAGCCAGTAGGGTAGAGAATGCTATAGCCTCGGCCTGGTGCCTTGTTATTGGTGTCTCCTGAGGGACGACCCCAAATAGTGCAGTCAATGGGTTAGGACTGATAGATTTATTACACATATATGAAAATTTACCAAATATACCTGTCCAAAATAGAGTCAGTTTCGGGCATAACCAAAACGTGTGGCTGAGGCTAGCTGGTTCCTGCCTGCATCTGATGCAAATCGGGTCTAACCGGGGGTAGATTTGGGCTAGCTTAATTGCAGATAGATGTAACCTGTGCAGAACCTTAAACTGCAGCAACCCATTTTGATTACATATTGACGAAGAGTGTACCAATGTAATTGCTGCCTACCAGTTTACATCTGATATGGTGGTTCTTAACTCTTCCGCCCACAGCCTTGCTAATTGGTTAAGTGATATGACGGCAACCCTCTGGATATTATCATATAACACAGACACCAGACCTCTGTCAACTGGGTCCATGCTCAAACATTCATCCAACCATGTACTCTGAGGAGTTTTTAAAGAGAAGTGTGTTTTGACATAACTCCGCACCTGCAGGTATCTAAAGAAATCTGACTGAGGGATACTGAAGTCTTTCTTTAGCTGCTCAAAAGAAATGAAGTGCCCGTCCTTAAAAAGGTCCATCACACATTTAATCCCTCTCCTATGCCACAATTGAAAAGATGGGTCTGTGAGAGATGGGGTAAAATTGATGTTCGCTAGAATTGGGGAAGTGACCAGAGCTTGTTTAAAGGATAACTACCGTTTTTTACAACCTGGACCTTATTTCTAGGAAAATATATGACCATTTACTCACCCAGATAACTTTGGTGTCATTTGGCGTCGTTCGGACGAAATTAGATCCAGTGTAGCGCCGATATATCCATATAATGCGAGTGATCGGGGCACTGAAGCGCAGCCTCTATGAGCATTATCTGCCACGAAACTAGTTCATTTCACCAATATTTTGTTACGATACGCTAGTGCTATTCCCCTCTGAGTCCGGGCTTGTCTGTTATCAACATCCTTGTTTAAGACACCCAAGTAAGTAAAGCTATCCTTACTAACAGAGAAAGGAAAGTCCTGGAATGACATCTGGCGTGCTTTGTCATTTATGGGGAATAAAACGCTTTTAGTTAAGTTTAACTTATAACCTGAAATTTGCCCGAACTTGGTGATGAGCTCAAGAGCAATTGGTATAGTAGTACATGGATCTGAGAGAAAAAGGATAAGGTCATCCGCATAAAGTGATAGTTTATGCGAATGTCCTGCCCTTCGCACTCCTACCAGATCAGTGGTCTGTCTTAACATTATCGCCAAGGGTTCGATGGCAATATCAAATAACTGGGGGCTCAGGGGACACCCTTGTCTTGTCCCCCGGGAGAGAGGGAAATAGTCTGATATTATCTTGTTCATTCTTACTGAGGCTTGAGGTGCCGTATAAAAATGTTTAATCCATGAACAGAAAGTAGGACCAAAGCCAAACCTCTCTAGCGCGGTGAACAGATAGTTATATTCAATCCTGTCGAACGCTTTTTGTGCATCCAAGGACAGTATTAGCTCTGGCTCAGAATCTGTTAATTAAACACAAATTAAGACAAAACTGAAATGAAAATGAAAAGTCAGTCATTGTTAATGGATTGCTGCTCTGACAGTAACTCTTATTAACAGTTTATAATCTATATAATCTACTGCAAGATCAACGTTTGCATCCTGATTCTGGTTTGGTTGGTCTTGTGTTTCCACTTCATTTGATCAAATCAGGATGTTGAGTCAGGACAGTTCACTCTTCTTGTTTTGTACAGTTGAAACTATCAAATCTCATCAACATAAAAACATTTAATTACAATAATTATCATCAGCCTCAGACTCGATAATTATTGAACCATGTCACTGATTGTTTTAATACTTTAACAACGCTCAACGCAGCCTGATTGTGTTTCCTGTCTGCGTCCAGTCGAAGGCACTGAGGGAGCGCTGGCTGCTGGACGGAACTCCGACCGCCGGACCAGAACAGGATGAAGTGAAGAGACAGCTGGAGCAGGACGAGGCCAAAACCAGGACCCTGGAGGAGACTATCAACAGGTCTGAGATAATCTGGTTCAATCCAGGAGTCTGGATCAGACTATCAACAGGTCTGAGATAATCTGGTTCAATCCAGGAGTCTGGATGACATGATGACATGTAAACACACATGTTGATGTGATTCAGTGAGTGATGACATCATCGTGGTGAACGTCCTGTCTGTGTGCTGCAGGTTGGAGCAGGAGCTGGTCAGTCTGGAAACTGGAGGTGTGTGTGAGACTGTAACACACACTACTGTGAGTACACACACACAGACACACAAAACACACACACACACACAGACTCACATTACAGTGTGGCTGTAATGATCGGAGCAGCCTGTAGGTGGCGCCATCAGATTCAGGTTGACTGATTGTAGTTTATTTTGTATGTTTCTGTTGGACTACAGTGACTTTTATTGCGAAGTTGAACTTTCTGTCTGTGTCTTTGTGCCGGCAGGTGTCATCTGGACCAGTTGAAGGTACGTTGTTGTTGTTGTTGTTGTTGTTGTCGTCGTTGTCGTTGTCGTTGTTGTTGTTGTCGACCCTCTCACTGTGTCTCTGTGATCAGCTGTACAGGTCAAAGGTCACAGCAGCCGTCAGCAGGACAGACCTGCAGCTTCACCTCAGATAGTTCAAGGTGAGACTACTCTGTTCTACCTGTAATCAGATTACAGTAATCAGATTACAGATGGTATCATAGTAACCAGAGTAAAGTAATCCTGTTATATCGGTTACACTACAGTAATCAGATTATTTTAATTGGATTATCATGAGGTTATTGTAATCAGATTACAGTGTTGTGATGACCTCACACTCAGAGCTTCAGTCTTTGCTGTGTCTCTGTTCCCATGAGCCTTTGCAGAGGTCAAAGGTCATAAAAGCCCTCGAATGAACAAAGCGAGAGAGGCGACGGACGAGATGAAGAGAGGTGAGTCTCTTAAGTCAGCAGAGAGCTCTGATTGGCCAGCTCACAGCAGCTGTAGGGATCTGCTAAACCAAAATGTCCGCCTGCTGGATGAAAAGACAAAATCACTTCCTGTCTGTCTGTCTGTCTGTCTGACAGTCTGTAACTGATGTTTAATCACAACTGTGACACACAATCAATATAAAAGAGACTGAGAGCCAAACAAACATGGCCGCCCCATGGATGAAGGTGATCGATCAGTTTGAGTGTCAGCTGATCAGAGAGCAGCTCACCTGCTGCTGACGTCTGCAGGTCAGAGGTCACAGCATGCAGACAGGTGACAGGAAGAGTTTAGGTTCAACAGTGACATTTAACCTCCTGTCTGTCTCTAACAACTCTGTGTGTGTGTGTGTGTGTGTGTGTGTGTGTGTGTGTGTGTGTGGTGTGTTCTTCATGTCTTTAATCTGTTTCTGTCTGATTTGCTGTCTTGGAGTTTTAAAGGAGCAGTCTGTCTGTCAGATGTGTCAAGACGTGTAGTTTAAAACAAACTGAACAAACATTAGAGTGTACTGAAGTTAGCATGCTAACCAGCTAGCCTCCTAACAGCACTGTGCAGCTCAGAGGTGGCAGAGTTCAGTCGCAGGTTGACCTGCTGACCCCCGACCCCTGAGGTCTGACGCTGTCAGCTGAGGACAGAGAGCAGTGACTCTGCCTCCTGAAGTTTTGGAGCTGCCTTCGAATTCTGGACGTATTTTACAAACTACACCTTTAAAGTCAGCAGCAGAGTGTGTGTGTGTGTGTGTGTGAGTGTGTGTGTGTGTGTGTGTGTGTGTGTGTGTGTGTGTTGACCCTGTGTGACCTCCTCTGTCCTCCTCCAGCGATGTACTCTGTGGAGATTAAAGTAGAGCGGGACAGAGTGACGGGGGAGACACGGGTTCTGTCCACTAACACCAGACTTCCTGTTGACCTCTCTCACCAAGGGGTCAAAGTGTACGAGGACGAGCAGAAAGGTGATGATGTCATCAAATAAAAATAAAACATGAGCTGCTTTTAGAAGAAGAGACAAGTTTTAGTCCTGAAGAACCAGAAGTTCATTAAACATCCACACATCAGCTCTGAAGTAAAACCTGACTCGCTGCACCTCCTGCTGCTCCTGCTCCTCCTCCTCCTCCTCTTCCTCTTCTTCCTCCTCCTGTTGCTGCTCCTCCTGCTCTTCCTCTTCCCTTTCCTCCTCTTTCTCCTCCTCCTCTTCCCCTTCCCCTTCCTCCTTCTCATCTTCCTCCTCCCCTTCCCCTTCCCCTTCCTCCTCCTCCTCCTGCTCTTCCTCTTCCCTTTCCTCTTCTTTCTCCTCCTCCTCTTCCTCTTCCCCTTCCCCTTCCTCCTCCTCCTCCTGCTCTTCCTCTTCCCTTTCCTCCTCTTCCTCCTCCTCATCTTCCCCTTCCCCTTCCTCCTCCTCCTCCTCCTCCTCCTCCTCCTCAGCTATGTACAGGTGTGCTCTGGTAGACTGTGACATCACACAGAATAATGTGTTCCTATTGGTCAGTCAGGTGTGTGACAACCAGGTGCGTCTGTCTCTGTCTCTCAGTGGTCCATGAGATGAACGGTGAAGATGGCGTCCAGCTGCTCAGCCTCGACGAGGTCGAGGAGCTCATCCACAAAGCTGACGAGGCCTCAATGATGTCACAGACTGTTGCCACGGTGACCTCTCTTCCGACAGCGGAGGTCCAGGAGGAGGCGGGTCCCGAGCAGCAGCCTCTGGTCGCCACGGAGATCACAGGGCTGGAGGCCAAGGTGGGCGATGAGGTAGGCGTGGAGGAGGCGAGCGCGGAGAAGCCAGTCACCATGGTGTTCATGGGATACCAGAGCGTGGAGGACGAGGACGAGACGAGGAAGGTGCTCGGGCTACAGGGGACGGTGAAGGCCGAGCTGGTGCTCATCGACAATGGGAAAACTTCACCTGGCGAAGCGAAGGAGGAGCCAGCAGCTCCGCCTCCGCCCGTCTCAATTGCCCCGCCCCCCTCCACCAAACCTGCAGAGGCAGCGGTGGTGGCAAGTAACGGGGAGACAGCAGGGGAGGCGGAGGGAGGAGCGGTGGAGATGAAGAAGGAGAAGTATCCATGTAAGTGCTGCAGCGTCATGTGATGCTGCGGGGGCGCTGCTCTGAATATAATCATCTGAAAACACAGACGGAGACTTTCAGGACAAAAACTACAGGAACTAAACTCCACCCACTGCCTCAGCCCCGCCTCTAACAACATGACATCATTTCCTGTTTCTCATCTCCTCTGTTTTATAAAACTTTACTTTTTATATTTTCTTGAAGCCTTTTTACTTTTGTACTCCTCGTGTGTCCAGCCTCTGGTTAGCATTAGCTTTAGCATTAGCACTAGCATTAGCCCTGCAGTCCTGACCTGTGTAACACGAGCCTCCTCTGATAGAAACACTGAATTAATGTCGTATTTATTTGGTTTTGTAAGTTCCTCCTGCTGCAGATTCTGTCTGTCGGAGTCTTTTTAGCTTCTTTTGGTTTTATAAAAGAAAATAAAAGTGAGCCAATGGCTCGACTCAACAAACTGCTTTTGTATTTTTGTGACATCACAGACGCAATCGACATCATCACATCATCACGACATCACTGCATCCTAAACTTGCAGATTTCATCACACGACTGATGAGCTGATTGATCACTAAGCCCCGCCCCCTCACTTTCTGACGCAAGCCTGTGATGACAGACAGGTGAGCTCCAGCAGGTGTCTGATGATCCTGTTTCTGTTGTCATGGTGACATGTAATCAGATTACATATCAAACATCAGTGAAACAAAAATAATCTTCACATTTTATTAAACTAAAAATATATAAAAATGTATTTATATCATTAAACAACAAACGAGGGAAGAGGTCCAGTCTGAGCAGAACCACAGACAGACAGACAGACAGACAGACAGACGATCCGGTCCAACTCATCAACTGTTCCTCGCTCAGTGCTCTGCTCTCAGGGCGGCCATGTTGTTGTTGTTTGAATCCTTTCTGCAGCTGATCAGTCAGTGAACACAACATGACATCATCTTATTGATCAGAGCCGCAGCTCCTGTGTCTCTGACGTGCAGCAGTGAGACGTCCTCAGAGACGGACACACGTCAGGTTTAAATGGCTTCATGTCTTCCATCGACAGATCTGAACTGGTCTGCTGACGACACAACGATGATGGCCGACAGAAGAAATGACGAGCTGGTGCTGGTTTGTTTCAAAGGACATCCTGAGGTGAAAATATCAGCAGCAGAGAAACCAAAAAACATCTCAGCTTGATGTTTAATGAGCCCAGTCACATGTTCACGTCGTCACATCAGGACGCCCTGTGACACCTGACGTGTCTCCATGGAGATGGACTGAGCCTGTAACTGTTGTCAACGTGGTGTTCATGGTCTCTCCGGCTTCACTTTAAAGCTTCAGTTCAGGATCCTGCAGCCCAGAGTCAGCATGCTCACAGGTCTGTATGATGTCATCAGACTGGGTGTGCTGGGACAATGGTGGGACAATGTTCGGACGATGGTGGGACGATGTTGAGACGATGGAGAGAAGATGGTGGGATGATGTTGAGACGATGGTGGGAAGATGGTGGGACGATGTTGAGACGATATTGAGACGATGGTGGGACGATGTTGAGACGATGGTGGGACGATGTTGAGACAATGGTGAGAAGATGGTGGGACGATGTTGAGATGATGGTGAGAAGATGGTGGGACGATGGAGAGAAGATGGTGGGACGATGTTGAGATGATGGTGAGAAGATGGTGAGAAGATGGTGGGACGATGTTGAGACAATGGAGAGAAGATGGTGGGACGATGTTGAGACGATGGTGAGAAGATGGTGGGACGATGTTGAGACGATGGAGAGAAGATGGTGGGACGATGTTGGGACGATGTTGAGACGATGGTGGGAAGATGGTGGGACGATGTTGAGACAATGGTGAGAAGATGGTGGGACGATGTTGAGACGATGGTGAGAAGATGGTGGGACGATGTCCCTCACAGAACTTTGAATGTCATTGACAGGTCGTCCACACACACTAAGGCTGTTTGTATGTAAGATCTAATGACAGGACTGTTGTTGTTGTTGTTGTCTATGAGACTGTAAATCATTGTTTATTATCATTAGATGTGACCAGCTCATATTTGTTATTATTTAGTTGTGTAAATGTTTGGATGAAAAGTACAAATGGTTAAAGTTAGCTGAGGTAACCATGGTTACCAACTCCTGTGTTTCAGGTCCTCAGTTTGTCCTCAACCTGTTGAACTAACAACCTCATCTGAACTCTTCTCCTCCTGCAGGACATTAACACTCACTGCATCAATAAATGTGGACAAGAAAATTATTATTATTATTTTACATCGTCTCTGCTGGTCGCCTGACTTCTGATCCTGAGTAAACAATATTCAACAGGAAGAAGTTGAAGCTAACATCACCTTTAACTGAAGTTTAAGTTTCAGGAACAGTTAAAGATTCAGAAACCGTTAAAGTTTCAGGAACAGTTAAAGTTTCAGAAACAGTCAAAGATTCAGGAGAAGTTAAAGTTTCAGGAGAAGTTAAAGATTCAGAAACAGTCAAAGATTCAGGAACAGTTAAAGATTCAGAAACAGTTAAAGTTTCAGAAACAGTTAAAGATTCAGGAACAGTCAAAGATTCAGGAGAAGTTAAAGTTTCAGGAGAAGTTAAAGATTCAGAAACAGTCAAAGATTCAGGAGAAGTTAAAGTTTCAGAAACAGTTAAAGTTTCAGAAACAGTTAAAGATTCAGGAACAGTTAAAGATTCAGAAACAGTTAAAGTTTCAGGAGAAGTTAAAGTTTCAGGAAAAGTTAAAGTTTCAGAAACCGTTAAAGTTTCAGGAACAGTTCAAGATTCAGAAACAGTTCAAGATTCAGGAGAAGTTAAAGTTTCAGAAACAGTTAGTTTCAGGAACAGTTAAAGATTCAGAAACAGTTAAAGTTTCAGAAACAGTTAAAGATTCAGGAGAAGTGAAAGTTTCAGAAACAGTTAGTTTCAGGAACAGTTAAAGATTCAGAAACAGTTAAAGTTTCAGAAACAGTTAAAGATTCAGGAGAAGTTAAAGTTTCAGAAACAGTTAAAGTTTCAGAAACAGTTAGTTTCAGGAACAGTTAAAGATTCAGAAACAGTTAAAGTTTCAGAAACAGTTAAAGATTCAGGAGAAGTTAAAGTTTCAGAAACAGTTAGTTTCAGGAACAGTTAAAGATTCAGAAACAGTTAAAGTTTCAGAAACAGTTAAAGATTCAGGAGAAGTTAAAGTTTCAGAAACAGTTAAAGTTTCAGAAACAGTTAGTTTCAGGAACAGTTAAAGATTCAGAAACAGTTAAAGTTTCAGAAACAGTTAGTTTCAGGAACAGTTAAAGATTCAGAAACAGTTAAAGTTTCAGAAACAGTTAAAGATTCAGGAGAAGTTAAAGTTTCAGAAACAGTTAAAGTTTCAGAAACAGTTAGTTTCAGAAACAGTTAAAGATTCAGGAGAAGTTAAAGTTTCAGGAACAGTTAAAGTTTCAGAAACAGTTAGTTTCAGGAACAGTTAAAGTTTTAGGAGTAACTTTCCCCAACTTTAGTCTCTTTCCCAAACTCATTGAGTTCGAGTTAAATGATTTGAAGGTTGTTACTGATGAACAGGAGGAGGTCATCAGTGTACGACGTCCCCTTGAGTTATTCCATCAAATAAACTCGACTGTCCTGAAGAAGTAGCAACAACCACATCAGTAATAACAGAGGGAGGACTAAAGATGGACCGGACATCCTCTGCGTGAACATGTTCAAACAGCTGGATGAACCTTAACTTCTTTAGTTTTGAGTTTTAAAAACTAAGCTCTGGTCCTCCTGGTTGAATGATATGTCAGACGAGGGGGGATGAGCTGGACGCTGCCCCCCTCTGGTTGTGTCTGTTTCTGTGTTTTTGAGCTGTAGTTTTCTGGTAAACACACCGACCTCTTGTTTTGCCCTGAGCAGTTCAGCTGCCTCTGCTCGCCCCACCGACAAAGAGTCAAAGAAAGAAAGTCTGTCACTGAAAAGACACAAAGCAAGATGTGAAACAAAGAGGGCTCAAACCCGAATAAACATCGGGTCATCGTTTGAACGGTGGCGAAAGGTCCGTGAAGATATGGACCCGGTGCTGATACAGCGAGTTTCTGTTGAGCAGGTAACCTTCGTCTTTATTGTGGATGTTGTGACACAGATAACTTTCATGCCGATGCTGCTGATGACTGTGAAAGCTGCCGTTAGTTTGTTTCTGTTATTAGACGGTGTCTGTCTCTGCAGTGTTGTCAACACTTGTTTATTTGTTCGATGGAGATGTTAGCCTCTATGTTAGCATTGTAAGCTAACAACAAGCTGACATTGCTAACATGTTTACACCAAATCAGCCTATTTATTTGCTCGTGGCAGCTAAATGAAGCAGCAAGTAAGATGAATGAATGATGCGCGTTGGGGTTTCATTCATCCTGTCTGGATTTATTTCTCCATAACAACCTCTCGCCCGGTCACTGCTCAGCTGTTTTGCTAACCCTCCTCCCGGTCTTGTCCATTTGTTTTCAACGAAGCCTTTGCTAAATCAGTATGATGGATTATCATATAGGCATTACGATGTGTGTATTTGTGTGATCTTATCGATCATAAACAAGAGATTACGATTTACGGGCACGTTTGTGTTGCAACTCCCTGAAAAATAAACAAGGGACACCTAGTTGGCAGGGGCGGCCGAACCGACCGCGTTCACCTCTCCCAGCTTGGTGAACTTTTTTGTGTGTGTGACCCGAACCTGAATTTAATTCGATGCATGTTTTTGAGTGATACGAATACATGGAAAACAAATTATTATTCAACAATTTATTTTTTAGTGCAAAATAACAAATCTTTTTAACAGAAATCTGTCCTGCTTCACTTGACAGAATAAAATAAATATTTCTTTAGCAGAACTGTCTTGCTTAACTGAAAACAATAGACAGCAGAACATTGCTGTAATATTGCACATTTAGTGCAATAATAAAAGTGCAAACAGAAAGTCTGTGGAAAAGTTGCAAACATAAACACTTTGTGCCTCAAAGGCCATGACTGTACAGTTGTAGTAAATAAGAAAAAAAAAAAAGCTCAATGCTACATAATGTGGAGACAGTCTATTTTTTCCATTTGTATTTCTTTTGAGCTTTTGCTGCAGTAAGGAGTTGTTTGTCTTTCAGTGCTACAGAGTAAAACTCTGAGCAAGTCATTTCATAATTTAGACTGACAATGAGCTCACTTCTAATCACTTCAGCAGAACATTTGTTCCGCACATCAGTCCACTTATTTTTCATGAAAGAGAAAATCCTCTCCACAAACCCAGTGGAAGATGGGATGCTGAGGACCAAGGATACAACAGCCTGGATGTTGGGGAGGTCAGCTGCCTGGAGAACTTGCATCCACCCCTCTGCTGTTCCTTGGACTGCCACTGAGGTGCTGTAGTGAGGTGCTCCAGAAGGGTGTTTGCAGTCACACACTCTTCATAAAGCTCATCCATGGAGATGTTTAGCCTGCCAATGGAGATGAAAAGTTGTATGACCTGAGTCATAAGTGGCACATAGGTCATTTACAGTGGTAAATAAATAGAAAAAATCTTCTTGTATATATTTATAATTTTGTAAAGTATTTTAAGTACCTGTATAGTTTATTTATCCATCCATCCATCAAGTATATGAACTGTTTGAATTTGTTAGATGTGTAAAAGGTTGTATATGTTTGTATATTGTAAAGTAAGTTTATGATTATGTATTTATTTGTATATATTATCTATCAATTGTATTTATTTGTTTATAACCATCAATAATTATTAAAACATGGTTATCACTACGCTGGCAATTGTTTCATTCTTACCTGCCAACCAGGTGAAGCCGCTCAGTGATCTTCTCCATGTCATCAAAGGAGATCTTCCCAGATGCTAGAGAGAGGGGCTGCAGGTGAAAGAGCCCGTTTTGCTCTGAGAAGTCAAACTTCTGGACATAACTGATGGCAGTGTTTAAGAAGGCTGTAAACTCCTGCCTGGCAACATCAGCATCAGATGGCTTGAGACGCTGGAGCTTTTCTCTTGTTAGATACCCGTAGAACCCATCATCTCTTCTCTGAATTAATCTTCTCAGAAAAGAGTCCATGATGGAGTAGACGTCAACAGACGTGGTTGCATTCTTCTCCAGCTTTTTCACCACCTCTTCGAACAGGACATGACATTATTACAGAAGAGGAGGTACACTTCCACAATGTCTGCCTCTTCCTCATCTCCAGCAGCATCTTCTGTCAACCTCAGCAATGCTTTCAGGTGCCTTGGACATTCCTCACCGATGCTGATGAGATATGACTTCAGCAGAACCCAGTTCTGCAGCAGGCGGGTGATTGCAGGATTAAGTGACAGCCATCTCGTCACCACATGGCGCAGGATTTCATGGAATTCAACGTCACAAAATTCACAGAACTCCTTCAGGGACTCTCTCCTTTTGGCAGAGGTGGAAAAGAAACTGTATATCTTGAGGACGATATTTTCCACATCCGCTGAGAGCTTGTCCAGGGCTTTTTTCACTGTGTTGTGGACAATATGTGCATGGCAGTTGCCACGAAGGATCTCACTGTTGGCCTCTCTCAATTTTGTGAAGACCGAGTTGTGGATGCCATAATTGACATTTGCGTTGTCAGCACTGAATGCAGAAACATGATCAAGGGATAGACTCACGTTTTGAAGAGAGTTTTGTATTGTTTTGACTATTCCCTCTGCAGATTCATCCGGATTTTCAACAAAATCTATTACCTTGTTGACTACCGTATTCTCTGGCATGAAAAACTGCACAGCCAAGGGAAACATCTTCCGATTTCCTTTATTAGAGGCATTGGTGTGAAGAGAGAATGGGAGTGGATTTCTACCACTTGTCAATTTTTTTATCACCTCCTCTATTGCCTTTGGAGACAGACTGAGAACACTCTGTGACCACTGCCTCAGCTTTCGTCCTCCCACAGGACATCTTCTTGGCAATGCTGGAGTCATTCAGTGTTCGGACAGTCAGCTTGAGAGCACAGTCAGCTGAATTGTAACTTAAAGCATGCGTCACAGTGTGGTAGATATGGGCTACCTCTGCAGCAGTCACCTGTAAAGAAGAAGAAAAAAATCTTACTGATATATGTATAGTTTATGTGTCGTATATCAACTGTATTAATTACATCTATCTATCTATCTATGGACTGTTTGAACTTGTAAGACATGTGTAAGGTTGTATATATGTATGTATATAATATAGTGTGTATTATTTATCTATTATTCATCTATGTATTACTTTTATGTATTATTTATCTATTTTAAGTATTCAGCTATCAATTGTATGTGTTTATTACACTAAACACATTTTTTGGCCATAAAATACTGGCATGTATTGCACTTTCCCATATTAACCTTAAACAGAGGGTTAAAAAAAAACTTTTTTATTTTTTTACATACCATATCTGCCTCTGGTGTTGCCTGGTGGACAACAAACCGGTCAAGGTACCCCTGGTTTTGTTGTCCCTCACGTTTCTAATGTGTCCACCACTAGAAGCATGCTGTTTCACGTCAAACAGTCCACCATGGGCTACAGAAAAAGTGCGACGACAGACAGTGCAGTGCGCTTTGTAGACATTATCCTGCACTTTTTCCCGCCACATGTTTTCTTTTTCCCATTCAAGTCTGTATTTTTGCAGCCTTTTCTTTTTTTTTCTCGGAGGAGTAACGTTACTGCTCGTGGTGGAAGGCGTACCGTCTGCAGTGTCCTGTGAATCCGTGTCCTGTTGGTTTGTTTTCCCAGTTGCCCCAGCCCCTTGTCTTCCGGTATCTTCTTGCAAGCAACAGTACCTCGACCAATGAGAAGAGCCGGATTCTGCATTATTATTCTTGTGTGTGAGTGTGCTGTCAGCTCATTGGTCACAGAGCAAGAGAGGGCTGGCAATAAGATTACCGTAAATTTTCATATAAAAAGACCATTGATTACCACGGAAATACGGGACAAAGTGCGTACCTTTTCAGCTCAATACGGGACACGTAATTTTGTTTCTAAATACGGGATGATTCTGTTTTTCAAGGAACGGTTGGCAACCCTAGGTCACGGTGCCACTCAGACAACAGCTGGGACACAGCTGGTCCGAGGCTCATGCAGGTTTAGTTTTCAGCCACAATGTGGCAGCGATCGTTGTGATTAAAGCTGATGGCAGCATCTGTTAGTCTCTTGGTCTCTTGCTTTCCCCTTGTTATCCCAGTACCAGAGCTAACTTAGCTGTTGATAAATAGTAACTTATTACGTAGCTGTTACGTAGCTGTAACATGCTAATGACGTTACGCTAGCTTGGCTGTGGAGCTTAGCTGTGGACATTGTAATGACTTACAAGATTTACGTTAGTTTCAACGTGCATTGTAATAACTTTACCTGTGAATCCGACATCGTTACCTGGCTTGTTGCTCCTGTGGCTTGTTGCGGGAGGGGGTGTGTGTGGGAGGCTCCGAGCGATGGGGCGATAGGAAGTCGGAGGGGAGGGATTAAGGAGCACAGAGGGGTGCGTGGGGGGGGTGTAATGCTTTTTTCAAACCTTTCAAATCGTAGACCAGAGCTCTAAGGTCAGTTTGTTTATTCACTTCAGTCATGAAAACAAAGAGAGGTTGTTTATTTAGTTTGTTTAGGCAGAAAAAAATCAGCCAATGAGGATCTTCCTCTGCTCATTAACATTTCTTCAGCAGAACTACGGACTGTTCCTTTAAAGAAATCCCCTCTGATCAGAGATGGAACATCCTTTCGGAGTTATCGGTCTATAATATTCAGACAGTCTGTGACCTTTGACCTCTCTCACAGCATTTTTAAGTGATCTCTCATCAGTGTGAAGCTTCAGGACTGTTGAGAAGTTTGTTCCTCACCGTCTGCTGAGCTTCAGAAAGATCTCAGCAGGTTCAGAAGCTTCACACTGATTTAAAGAGAACGACTGAAGCTGACTGACCTCATCAATCACTTCCTGTTTGTGTAGAGCTTTAATTCAGTCCACAGAGACCAAAACCTTTGGAGACAGAGGACACAGAGACCAAAACCTTCGGAGTCAGAGGACACAGAGACCAAAACCTTCCTCTTCCTCCTCCTCTTCCTGAAAGAAAGCAGAGATTGAAAGTTGAAGCTTCACCCGACTGCGACAGGAAGTGATGTCATTGAGACAATACAATTTAAAAAATTCAGAGTCATGTGACCTCACACACTGACACTGTGTGTGTGTGTGTGTGTGTGTGTGTGTGTGTGTGTGTGTGTGTTTGGTGGGTGTGGTCAGTCATTGTGTGTGTTTCTGTTGGTCAGCAGCATTCCTGACAAATTCTACTGCTCAGCAACACACACACTGTGACACACACACACACACACACACACACAGTGACACACACATACAGAGAGGCGGTGTGGTCAGTCGGGTGGAGGCGGTGTGGTCAGTTGGGTGGAGGCGGTGTCTGAACCTGCAGGTGAGTCGATCATCTGTTTGTTGTTTTTACCTTTGTGACATCATGATGACATCACTGGCCTGTCTGTGTGTGTTTCCTCTCTGATCAGCTGATTTATTTGTTTATTGATCAGTTTGATCGAATGTAAAGAAATGTAAACTGTATGTTAGCCCCGCCCACCTGCAGCAGTCAGACGATGTGATTGGACGCTGCTGACACAAACAGTTTGTTTACATGATGGGTGAGGAACAAACAAACAAACAAACTTTAGTTTGTTTGAGCTGTAATATTTGAATATTTCACTTCAGACAGAAAGAAAAACATTTTTCAGACTTTTGAATGTGTTTGTCTTTAAAGAAGAAAAAATGTAAAAATAATGTTCAGCTGAAATATGTTGATCCGTACGGAGGAATAAATAAATATACCATTAAAATAAATGTAGACATAAATTGTTTCTGTTTTAATTTGCCTCTTTTTGACCTTTACATTAATTCAACTATTTATTACTTTCCCATTTCATTTATTCATTTTAATGGTATTTATTTATTTCCTGTTTTAATCTTCACAAATAGTTTCTAATTAATTTTCTTTGTGGAAATGAGCAGGCCGTCACTCAAAGCCAATCACAGCACAGCAGGACGAGTTATAGAGAGAAGTTTATTTAAGTAATATTTTAACAAAATGTCAAGTTTTGAGAAAAGGATTTTAATTTATTAGAAATCATCAATATTCAAAGAAAAAAAAATCACAAATGTTAAAAAATGTAAAACTTGAAGAATAAAATGTTCTGAATTCAGTAATTTATTCAACTTTTGCATTCTGACTTTTTTCTCAACATATACTTGAAATATTGAGACTGTATCTCTGAGCTGATTTGTTTTATTCTGAAGAGCCGACAGTTTAAACTTCCTGTTTACAATTCTGATGCTTCAGATTGGACGTCACAACACACGGTCACATGACTCGTTCATCCTGTCTTTTCAGGGTTGATGGTGATTGGTTCCTGCTGGCTGAGGGTCTGACTGACATCATCATCATCATCATCATCATCATCATTATCATCATCATCAGACCAGAACCAGTAGGAACCAGTTCAGATCCAGAATGTTCAGGTACACTCCACCATGGCAGGTCCTCTGTCACAGCTTGGACCATGACAAGGTGAGACCTCACAGACAGACGGACGGGCGGGCGGGCAGACAGACGAGTGAAGTTTAATTTCTGTCCCCTGTCAGAGATTAAAGGAAATTTAGCAATAAAAATAATAAATAAATGAATTAGTATTAAATATTAAAGTCCACCTTGAATTTGTAATTTTTAACGTCACACTTTCATTATTTAATAAAGTTTTCTCTGGTTTTATCTTCTGTTACCATGAGTCAGCAGTAAATACAGGAGTGATACTGCAGTGGAAAGTAATCCATTACAAGCAAAAGCAGTCAACTCCTACACTCTGTAAGGACACTCCTTCACTCTGCAAGTACACTCCTACACTCTGTAAGGACACTCCTTCACATTGCAAGTACACTCCTATACTATGTAAGGACACTCCCACACGCGGTAAGGACACTCCTACACCCTGTAACGGCACTCCCACACCCCGTAAGGACACTCCCTCACTCTGTAAAGACCCTCCTAAACTCTGTAACGACACTCCCACACCCCGTACGGACACTCCCTCACCCTGTAAGGATACTCCCTCACTCTGTAACGACACTCCCACACTCTGTAAGGACACTCCCATACTCTGTTACGACACTCCCACACTCTGTAAGGACACTCCTACACTCTGTAAGGACACTCCCACACTCTGTAACGACACTCCCACAGTCTGTAACGGCACTCCTACACTCTGTAACGACACTCCCACACCCCGTAAGGACAATCCCTCACCCTGTAACGACACTCCTACACTCTGTAGCGACACTCCTACACTCTGTAAGGACACTCCCACACCACGTAAGGACACTCCCTCACCCTGTAACGACACTCCTACACTCTGTAGCGACACTCCTACACTCTGTAAGGACACTCCTACACTATGTAAGGACACTCCCACACTATGTAACGGCACTCCTACACTCTGTAACGACACTCCCACACTCTGTAACGACACTCCCACAGTCTGTAACGACACTCCTACACTCTGTAACGACACTCCCACACTCTGTAACGACACTCCCACAGTCTGTAACGACACTCCTACAGTCTGTAACGACATTCCCACACTCTGTAACGACACTCCCACACCCCGTAAGGACACTCCCTCACCCTGTAAGGACACTCCTACACTCTGTAACGACACTCCCACACTGTAACGACACTCCTACACTATGTAACGACACTCCCACACATAGGTTAAAAGCCCGCAGCTCCTCCAGTTAGTTAGAAGTGAAGAAGCCTCTTGGATGAGAGGTGGAACATTTTCGATAAACTGAAAGTCCAGTTGACTACGATACAGAACTTAGAATAATTATGCTGTAATATAATTATAATACTTCTATGATACTTGTACAGACAGATATACAGTCAGCATGGTGTTTGTTTTTACTGATATATACGAGATATATATATATTGAATTTGTGTGAGAGGTTCATTTGATCGTTTGTGTTCATGTCCATGTTTTAATAAAGTTTATTTAAAGGGCCACTCGATGTTTAAAGTCAGTTAAAGTTCAAAGGTCAAAGTTTATTATGTCAGGGAGCGTCCTCACAAGTATACAAGTACTGCGTGTCAGTGTGTGTGTGTCTCTGTGTGTGTGTGTGGGCGGAGTCTCTGATTGGCCGATAGAAGCTGAACTTTGTCTCTCAGTTAGTTATTCTTCAGTCTGAGTTTCTGCTGACAGGAAACTGAGCTCAGGTAAGAAAAACTGCTTTGAATCAATTAAAACTATATTTCTGGAACAAAAACATATTTAATAACAACAACTTTGAAATCATCTCAACAACAAAAACCTGAAGAGAAGCAGCTGAGAGATAAAAGAGTTCACGTCTGCTCTCTGTTATCAGTACTTATCAGTATGTCATGATGATGTCACTGAGCTGCATTAATTAAACATGAAGAAAGAGTTGTTCATGTTTCAAACAGAAGCTTTAATAAAGTTTTATTTTGATCACTCAGACTGTGAGCGGCTGCAGCGCCTCCTACAGGCTGCACACGTCATTACAGTCCAGAGACAGTCTGACTGATGGAGGCGCTGCAGCACACATTGTTAATATTAATTAGTGTTCAGAGAGACTGTCTGTATGTCTCTGTCTCTGTCTGTCTCTGTCTCTATCTGTCTGTCTGTCTGTCTGTCTCTGTCTGTCTGTCTGTCTGTCAGTTATCAGCGGACAACAGCAGTCAGACTGAGGGCGGGGCTTATCTCTGACACACAGACACAGTGAACTGATGCTAAGATGCTAACGTAACACTAATTCCTCTGACGTCTCTGTTTGTCTGAATGGAGCCGTCTTCACTCTCACCTCATGACATCATACAAATGTTATTATGAATATATTATATATATAATAATATTATATTAAATAATATCAGTGTGGTAAAAAGTTCTCAACAGTCACACTTGAGTAGAAGTAAAGATATGGTGTTAGAATATTGCTATGGTAAAAGTAAAATTCACCCAGATGACTGACGATAAAATATTAAAATAATAATAATAATTAAAAAATATTCGACTTTGGCTCTGATGCAGCATGTAATCTGTAAAGTAACTATTAACTAAAGTTATTACATGTTGTGAAGTAAAAAGTACATTTGCCTCCCAAATGTAGTGGAGTGGAGTATAAAGTAGCAGAAAATGGAATTACTCAAGTAAAGTACAAGTACCTTACGATAGTACTGGAGTAAATGTAGTTAGTTACATTCCATCACTGCTGACGTGTCAGTCTGTGATGTCATCGTCTCCTCTTCCTCTTCTGTTTGATATCTTCGTCATGTTCAGTGACTCAATGTGATTCTTTGATAAAACTGAAGGAGAGAAGTCGACTTCAATTCCCAGAGTGTATTTCACCGACACGCAGCCAATCACTGAGCGCATGTTCTCTGTCGCTCTATAACTAAAGGTGTAGCTACTGAGTTCAGCTTTAGTAACCATGACAATGACCACTCTGATTGGCTGCTCCTCTTCCAACAGCAGCTGAGACGCTCATGGGTATTGTAGTATTTAGTAACAGAAACACATGATTAGTTAGAAACAAAGTGGAGTCCAGAAGATAAACGTGTGTGACGGTGACATCATCCAGGAGAGTTTGTGTTCAGTCACATTCAGAAGGAAACGACGATGTCACAACTGAACTATAAAACTTTATTCTGACCTTTGAACTCTGACCTCACTGTCAGCTTGGATTTTAACCTTTGACCTCGTTCAGACTCACGTCATTGTTGTTTTTATGATCAGATTCCAAAACGTCCTGATCAATATGAACTCTGGTGATCATTAAACTTTATAGATTCTCCTGATCAATATGTTATTCCATTTCATGCTTCCACTGCACCACATCTCAGAGGGAAATATTGTACTTCTAATTTCATTACATTTACTTGAAAGCTGAAAGCTTATATCGAAAGCAGTTTTGATTCACATTCATAATAAACAATAAAGAGGGAAATGTATCAAATATTTCCAACTGATTCAGAACTTCATTATTAAATCAACCAGTTCTGTCTGCTGCTGTAGGTCCAGCTGGTTTCTACACACTGAAACATTTAATATAATTTGTCCAACTTCAATCTGAAAGACTCCGAATCCCACAATGCTTTGCAGGACTGCCTCCAAAATACATTCAAGTCAAGAATTGATTTTCATGTCATGTTGAAGTTTTTAATATCATCCCTGAACCGACTCGTCTGCTGCACAGCAGAGCACAACCTGGTGCTGCTGTTTCCATAGCAACAGACCTGGTTTCTCTGCTGTCTCCATAGTAACTGTCCTCTCTGTCGTCTTCATAGTAACCATCCACTCTGTTGTCTCCATAGTAACTGTCCTCTCTGTTGTCACCACAGTAATGTCGTCTCCATAGTAACCGTCCTCTCTGTTGTCTCCATAGTAACCATCCTCTCTGTCGTCCATAGTAACTGTCCTCTCTGTTGTCACCACAGTAATGTTGTCTCCATAGTAACTGTTCTGTCTGTTCTTTCAGAGACTCTCTGCAGACAACTGTCAGGATGTTGTGACTCCTCAGAGTTTCCAGACATCGAGCTCTGTTCAGCGTCTTCCTCCATCAGAACCACCATCCTCTGCCGGTCCCACAACGACCCCTGCAGACATGGACAGCACCCCCAAGAGGTGGGTGCTGAAGCCTCTGTCGCCCCTGCTGCAGCCATCAGACCTGCGCACCATCGCCAGCCCCTTCAGGAGCGACAGCCTAGACGAGCAGTTCTTCAGCTCCGGCAGCATCTCTGTGGCTTGCAGTCAGTCCTCGGTGGTGGTGTCCTCGCAGCAGGGCGATCAGTCCAGGGACGTGGTGGTTCAGTCCCGGCAGGTCGCAGTGTCGCAGGACGGAGGAAGCACCAGTGATGAGTGGCTTCCCAGCAGCCCCAGTAACCCCAGCACTCCCAGCAGCAGCTCAGGCTCTCAGTGTGGCTTCTACTCCTTTGTGGAGGATCCGATGAGTCCTGAGGCCGAGCTGAACGAAGCCTGGATGGTCTCACCGCAGCGGCAGACTCAGTTGGCTACCCTGAAGGAGGAGAAAGGATTCAAACTACAGACCTACGCCAGCAGCAGGAAGCCAGAGAGTCTGTTCTCTGAGAGCAACGGAGACTCGCAGTACAATGTGGATCTGACCAATGGCATGAGAGTGGTCCAGGAGGAGGAGGCCAGCCACCTACGGAAGGAGATAATTCGCAGCCAAGCACCAAAGAAGAACCCAACATTCAGAGATGAGCTGAATGTGCTGGAGAATCTGGATCTGAGCAGAACCACAAAACAACTGATTGAAGGTTTCAGTGTGAGCTACAGTCCTGTGAGCTCCAGACCAGAACCTCTCCGCACTGCTGAACCTGCCAACATCGACAAGGAGCAGATCAACTTCAGTGCTGCCCGACAACAGTTCCTGAAGATGGAGCAAGACCAACAGACTGCTCTCCTCAACCCTCTGAGATCCTCAAAAACACAACTGAACACGTCTCTGCAGCCTGATCCTGATGTGTCCTCATTAAAGCAGGGGGAGACACACCACAGCATCCAGGTGAGTGAAGACACAACACCGTCTACACCAGCAGAAGAAGATGAGGCCTGCCCAGAGAGGAAGGTGACGGTGACTCAGGAGAGTCTCAGCCGGCAGAGCAGTGTGTTCGATGACCTGGACTCCGGCCTGGAGGAGCTGTGTGTGGAGGTGCGTGGTGGCTACACCAGTGATGAAGGGATGTTCAACAACAACACTCAAGAGAACAGGAGCAGCGAGTCCACCAGCGACTATGAAACCCCGATTGAGAGGGAGATCCGGTTAGTTCAGGAACGTGAGGAGAACCTGAGACGCACTAGAGGGCTGATGCACAGCGACAGCATAGGAGAGATGGTCGAGATCAAAACCAAACGTTTACAGTCACCGCTGACGCCGATCAGAATCAAAGAGAAGAACCGAGTGAGCTTCATCATCCAGAGAGAGATCCAGAAGGAGATCCAGAGGAAGGAGGAGCCTCAGCAGCAGGGAGGGGTCCTGAGACCATACAGTCTGGATCCTCAGGAGTTTGATCAACAACACGAAGACAAGAGGGCAGAAGACAGACCTCCGTCTGAGCCTGGAGACGCAGAAGTCTTCCCATCACCGTGCTGTCCTCATCGACACCCTGAAGAAACAGAGTCGTTCTTCAGCTACATGAGGTCATCTTCCGTCTCTTCGAGGGACTCAGAGGTCCAGGACACGAGAGGTTTCCTCAAAGACCGAATTACTTTTTCATCTTCACACTCCTTCTTTCCCTCCTCCCCTACACTGACTCAGCTTCGTGACTTGACCTCGACCACGCCTCGGTCCTGGAGGGAGAACCGGGAGTCTGCTGGCCTGCAGACCAGAGGACAAGGCGCCCCGGACTTCATAGAGAAGGAGATCGAGGAGGACCTGAGGCGGGAGCAGGAGCTGAAGCAGCTGAGGGCGTCCAGGGAAAAATCTGATGGACAGATCTTCTCTCCAGCTCCTCTGGTGGAACAGGCAACCAAGATGGCTGTCAGCCAGTTCTACCCACCTGAAAACACAGGTACGTGGTCATTATCGTGACTGGTACATGGCCCTTATTGTGGCTGGTACGTGGTCTTTTTTGTTACTGGTACGTACTCTTTATCATGACTGGTACATAGTCTTGATCGTGGCTGGTAGGTTGTCTTTATGGTGGCTGGTATGTGGTCTTGATCGTGGCTGGTACATGGTCTTGATCGTGGCGGGTACGTGGCCTTGATCGTGGCTGGTACATGGTCTTTATTGTTACTGGTACGTAATCATTTACATTTACATTTAGGGCATTTAGCAGACGCTTTTGTCCAAAGCGACTTACAATAAGTACATTTGTCACAAGAAAGAAACCACAACATATCTCTGTTGATAAAGTAGAAAGGATAGAAACAATATTCAAGCCCTCGTCAGAGCAAAGTAGTTGCTTATTCATCAAGGATACCTTCGATAAGTGCTATGATGTAAGTGCTGAAGGTAGGAACATACAAGTGCATATAAGTACTTTTTTTTCTTCTTTTTTTGTATTGGTGGGGGGGGGGGGGGGTTGGGGCTATGCAGGGTCGAGGTGAAGTCTGAACAAGTGAGTCTTGAGTCTTTTGCGAAAGATGGCGAGCGATTCTGCTGTCCTGACGTTGGTCGGAAATTCATTCCACCACTGGGGTGCCAGAACAGAGAAGAGTCGGGATTTCGCTGTGCGGTTTTTGGTTGCTCTCAGCGATGGCAGTACCAGCCGGCCGGCCGATGTAGTAGAGCGAAGTGCTCGTGATGGGGCGTGTGGTCTGATCAGTGTTTGGACGTAGACAGGTGCAGTTCGGTTGACTGCCTTGAAGGCCAGCACCATGGTCTTGAATCTGATGTGGTCCGCAACCGGAAGCCAGTGGAGGTCACGGAGTAGGGGGGTCACATGGGAGAATTTGGGTAGATTGAAAATGAGGCGTGCTGCAGCGTTCTGGATATGTTGCAAAGGTTTAGTTGCAGAGGCTGGGAGTCCAGCCAAGAGCGAGTTGCAGTAGTCGAGGCGGGAGATGACCAGCGATAGTCTTTATCATGACTAGTACATAGTCGTCATCGTGGCTGGTAGGTGGTCTTTATGGTGGCTGGTACGTGGTATTGATCGTGGCGGGTATGTGGTCTTGATCGTGGCTGGTAGGTGGTCCTGATCGTGGCTGGTAGGTGGTCCTGATCGTGGCTGGTAGGTGGTCTTTATGGTGGCTGGTACGTGGTCTTGATCGTGGCGGGTACGTGGTCTTGATCGTGGCTGGTACGTGGTCTTGATCGTGGCTGGTAGGTGGTCCTGATCGTGGCTGGTAGGTGGTCCTGATCGTGGCTGGTAGGTGGTCTTTATGGTGGCTGGTACGTGGTCTTGATCGTGGCGGGTACGTGGTCTTGATCGTGGCTGGTACGTGGTCTTGATCGTGGCTGGTACGTGGTCCTGATCGTGGCTGGTAGGTGGTCTTTATGGTGGCTGGTACGTGGTCTTGATCGTGGCGGGTACGTGGTCTTGATCGTGGCTGGTACGTGGTCTTTATGGTGGCTGGTACGTGGTCTTGATCGTGGCGGGTACGTGGTCTTGATCGTGGCGGGTACGTGGTCTTGATCGTGGCGGGTATGTGGTCTTGATCGTGGCTGGTAGGTGGTCCTGATCGTGGCTGGTAGGTGGTCCTGATCGTGGCTGGTAGGTGGTCTTTATGGTGGCTGGTACGTGGTCTTTATGGTGGCTGGTACGTGGTCTTGATCGTGGCTGGTAGGTGGTCAGATGCAGTTTTTAAATGAAGACTTGTAGAAGAACAGATGTTGAAAATATAAAGTGGTGTGAAATGAGCTCAGGTGCTGAAAATATTTCAGGTGTTTGAAGTACAGGGATTCCTTTTTCCTTTTTCAAGTTACATTTAGATGTGATGTAATAAACCACACCTACTTTCATCAATCATTACTAAACTTTTGAAAAATAGTCTGAGTTTAATGAAGTTGAGTCTGAATCAGCCTCAGATGGAGACACAAAGTTTCTGGCTTCATGAAGTCCAGTCTGCACCATGTGGTGACTCAGCCAATCAATAACACAGAAAGTCATAAAGCGAGCAGGTTTCAGAGACTCTGCAGTCAGACTTCGTGAACTTGTGAAGACCTCTATGGTTGATCTTTGAACTGCAGCTGAAGGAAACAATCAGTGTGTGATTTGAGACGTGATCCTCAGGTAAACAGGAAGTGAGTGAACGAACTGAGAGCTGATGAACTCTGGACATTTGTCACGTCAGACAATCAGTAACTTAGCGAGACGAAGAACAAAGTTCAGTTTGTGTCAGTCAGTAACCAGCTGACAGAACAACTCATCACTCATCTACAGCTGAAAACTGACCAATCACAGAGACAGAGGTCATCGCCTCAGACCTGCTGATGTCATACTGTCACAGATGATGTCACAAATTATGTCATTCATGTATTTTGTGTTGTTTCAGATAAGAGGAGCATTTCCTCTCCGTCTCCTCGTCCCTCCGTCCGTCTGCCCTCCCTCTCCTTCATCACTGCTCAGCCCTGGGTCTCCTCACCTCCTCCTCCTCCCTCCTCCTCCTCCTCCTCCACGTCCTTCTTTCGTCCTGTCTCCTCACCTCCTCCTCCCCCCTCCTCTCATCCTGTCTCCTCGCCTCCTCCTCCCCCCTCCTCTCATCCTGTCTCCTCACCTCCTCCTCCTTCCTCCTCCTCCTTCTCTCGTCCTGTCTCCTCACCTCCTGCTCCCTCCTCCTCCTCCTCTCGTCCTGTCCCCCCCTCCCCCCTCCCTCCCTTGTCCTCATCTCCAGCGATGGCAGTCCGGCCGGCCCCCCCTCTTCTCAGAGGCCTGACGGAGACTCTGCTGCAGGACTTTGAGGAGAGACGAGTCCAGCTGAAGCTGGAGGAGACCTCAGTGAGTCAGCAGCACTTCTTGTTTCTTATGTTGAAAGTTTCATCTTGTTAGAATACAGTTGGACTCTGCTGCTTCACAACAGCTGATTATAAATTAATTTAATGAAGCTTCTTCAGGCGTGTTTTGGAGGTGATGGTGGATTAGGGATCGGCTGTGATGGTAAAATGTAAATGCTGATCTGAGTTTCTCTCTTCAGTACGCAGGAATCCAGCTGGTGGACGACGTCAACAACGAGGTAACTACCTGACTTCATCATCATTAAACAGTCTGTTAACCAGTTTCTTAACCAGCCTGCCTCTTTGCCTCTTTGTCTCTTTGCCTCTCTGTCTCGTTGTCTGTCTCTTTGCCTCTTTACCTCTATGTCTCTTTGTCTCTGTCTCTTTGTCTCTCTGTCTCTTTGCCTCTTTACCTCTTTACCTCTTTGTCTCTTTGTCTCTCTGTCTCTTTGCCTCTCTGTCTCTTTGCCTCTTTGGCTCTCTGTCTCTTTGCCTCTCTGTCTCTTTGCCTCTCTGTCTCTTTGCCTCTTTGGCTCTCTGTCTCTTTGACTCTCTGTTTCTTTGCCTCTCTGTCTCTTTGTCTCTGTCTCTGTCTCTGTCTCTTTGACTCTCTGTCTCTTTGTCTCTTTGTCTCTCTGTCTCTTTGCCTCTCTGTTTCTTTGCCTCTCTGTCTCTTTGTCTCTGTCTC
>NC_140190.1:276490-286490 GCF_965226575.1 Pagrus pagrus | reverse complement strand
TAACTGGTCACAACATCATGTTTAAGTTGACGTGTTCAAGGGAACCAGAACAAATTGTTTATTCTGGTGATGTCACTTCCTGATTTATCTGCCTGGATCAGTGAAACAAGTCCCATAAAGTCCAGAAAGACTTCAGGAGAGAGACAACGTCCCTCCACTTCCTGTGTCTCCATTGAACAGAAACATGTGGGACAACGATGAGACAAACACTTTCAATCCTGTTTAATGAGTCACACATAATGTTTGTCCACTTAAAATATCATTTTGCAGATTGTCTCAGTTTGTTTTAAAGAAAATAAAATATTATGTAGTTTTGTGACAAAACGCTCAGTCAACGACATTGTCTTAACAAACGTCACCAACAGCAACATGGCCGTCGACCCGGCACAGTTAGCTGACATGCAGGACGCCTCCACGAGTTGTCAACAAGATGACGTCACTTAGCGAATGTCGTCTTTTTAATTACATATTCTAATATTTTATGAAACTGAGACTTTCTGGAGTTGAAACATTAAACTGACAAACATCGAGTGTGACTCGATCCAAAGATCAGCATCACCGTGTCTTTTGACAGAGTGACAGAGTGTTGAGCCACTGAGTCGTCTCCGGCCGGATGAAAACTTTTGTTTTCTGTGAGTCCAGTTTTCCATCATATGAAGAAATGCATAGCAACTGCAGTCAGGTACTGTGCTGTTAGTGACCAAAGTAAGGCTTTTATTTTGAAAGGTAAAGAGACTAGTCCTTGAACCTTCGTCCCTGCAGACTCTTGTAATAGTTCTCCTGCTCAGTCTTGTTACGACTCTCTCGGTCCAACAGAACCAGCGCTGTCTTGCGTCTCATGGCCATCTCCCTGCGCTGAGCGTCCACTGACAGCTCCACTTGTGGGTTGGGTGGAGGTTGGGCCAGATCAGGGTCGACTGCGGCACGTGGTGAGGCGGAGCGGTGTGGCCTGAAGCTACTGCCATGGGCAGCAGAGTCTCCCCGGTTCTGGCAGTTTAGGTCGTAGGTGTCTCGCGCGTCGCCCCCATTGGATGCCCCCACCCACTCCCAAGGGTTACCGTTACCCGCGAGGGGCTGGGCTTGAGGATGGGCTGGGGCTTGGACAACAGGATGGTGAGGGGCGTGGGCATCCACGGTGATGATACCCGACCCCTCTCGCTGCTCGTACGTAGGACGGTAGTGGGGAGATTCGGTGGTGGAGGAGGTGCCCGAGCAGGTGGAGGTGGTCTCAGAGGATTTCTCCCCCGAGGAGGAGGACGGGAGGAGGCCCTGCTGCTTCGACATGGCGATGACCTGCATAAGTCGTGGCTGATTGGTGGCGCCGCGGACTGACCCCTCCCCACTTGTCTTCTCTCGGATGGCAAGCCACTTGGCCCGGGTCAAGGCGCTCTTTGGGGACACTGGTGGGGGTCCTGCTTCAGGGATCTGTGGTGGTCTGGGAGTTGCCACAGCTTTGGCACCACCTGGAGGTGGGGTGGGGTTGCGACTGGAGGCTGTTCTCCCAGACTGCACTGCGGGCTGGTAGATGGGGACCTGAGACCCCCCCTCGTCGGTCCCCACAGACCCCACCTCGGAGCCCTCCTCACTGGCCTCGTGCTCTGCCTCGTCCCGGATGCTAAGGCCTCTCATCTCCATTGACTTTTGCTTCCACTCCGACACCAGCTGCTGCGAACGCATCGGGTCCATGGGAACCTGCACTGCCTTCAGACGCCGCTGCACTGGCTGGACTGGCTGAACCGGGTCCTCTGGGCCAATGTTGGCCCCAAGCACGCCATTAACATTCATGCTGGCTCTCGGCAGCGTGTTGCTGAAGGTCAGCATGGTCTCCTTGCCCATGGGGCTGCGAGGAGCCAGCAGCTCCACGTCCACGCTGGCCCTCTTCAGGCTCCCCATGGAGTCCTTCTCCCTCTGCAGGGGCCCCAGGCCCTCAAGTCGGTCCATGGGCGCCGGAGCCGCCGCTATCTCATCGTTGCTCTCTGAGGCGGAGGCAGGGCCCTTGTTGTAGACGGACTCGTGTCCTCGCTCCGTCAGCGCCCGCAGAGGGTCCTCCTTCGGGGGTGGGGGAGGAGGGGCGGGAATGATGTCATCAGAGGACTTGAAGTTGGCAACAGCATGAAAAGCCTGACAAAGAAAAACAATCATCTCTAAATGTCTGAAGATGGAAAATCATCTGATATCAAACTGTGAGAAAGAAAACTAAAACTCAAAAGTGAAAATCAAACGTATCAATGAAATCTGCAACACACACACGACTCTGACGTCAACACTGTTCCTTCACTCTGTGATATCAGCTCATTACTTGAATCTGTATATGTTATATATATATACTGTACATTTACAGTAACAAGTATTCACCCTCAGCGTTTTCCACTTTTATCACTATGGTCAATATAATTTGGCTTTTTTGACAAAAAAAATCACATCACAAATCACACATACAAAGTAATGTCAATGAATTAAAAATATATAATGCAATATAAGTGACTGCATAAGTTTTCACCCCTTCAAGTCAGTATTTAGTAGATGCACTTTTGGCCTCGATCACAGCACTGAGTCTGTGTGGAGTCTCAATCAGGCTTCAACATCTGGACGCTGCAATTTTACTCCATTCTTCCTTGTAAAACTGCTCAAGCTCTGTCAGGTTGAGGTTGACGGTATCAGGCGTGAACAGCCTTCACAAGTCCAGCCACAAATTCTCTATTGGATTGAGGTCTGGGCTTTGACTCGGCCACTCTAGAACATCCCCCTTGTTGTCTTTAAACCAGTTCAGTGTAGCTTTCTCTGTATGCTTCAGGTCATTGTCTTTCAGGAAAATAAATCTTCTCCCAAGTTGTAGTTCTCCTGCAGACTGAATCAGGTTGTCCTCCAGCAGTTCACTATATTTTGCTGCATTCATTTCACCCTCTATCATTACAAGCCTACCAGGGCCTGCTGCTGAGAAGCACCCCGACAGCATGATGATGCCACCACCATGCTTCACGGTGGGGATGGTGTGTTTGTGCTGATGTGCAGTGTTTGGTGTCAGACAAGCATAGCATCTAGTCTGATGGTCAAAAAGCTCCGTTTTGGTCTCATCAGACCAAAGAACCTTCTTCCAGTGGACCTTTGAGTCTCCCACATGCCTTTGGATGAACTCTAGTTGAGATTTAATGAGCTTTCCTCAACAGTGGCTTTCTCTTGTCCACTCTCCCATAAAGCTTTGACTGGTGAAGAACCCGGCAACAGTTGTTGAATGCAGAGTCTCTCCCATCTCAGCTACTGCAGATATTAACTGCTGTCTTGGTGGCCTCCCTCACTAGTCTCCTTCTTGCACCATCGCTCAGTTTGTGAGGACGACCTGGTCCAGGCAGATTTACACGAGCCATATTCCTTCTTTTTCTTAATGATGGATTTGACTGAACTCCGGGGGATGTTCAGGGACTTGGAAATGTTTTTGTATCCGTCCCCTGACTTACACTTTTCAATAACCTTTTGACAGAGTTGCTTGGAGTGTTTTTTTTTTATCTTCATGGTGTAATTGTAGCCATGAATATTGATTAACGGTGACTGGACTTTCAGACACAAGTGTCTTTATACTGTAATCACCTGAGACACATTCAGTGCACTCAGGTGATCTCAAGTTCACTAATAGTGCGACTGCTAGCACCAACTGGCTGGACCTCCTGTTGAATTAAGTCAGTTTCTTTAAAGGGGCTGAATACTTATTATATATCTTTACTTAATTGACATTACTTTGTAGAAATCTGTTTTCAAAGAGTTTTTATTGTAAATTCTTGTCAAAAAAGCCAAATTATATTGACCGTGAGTCCATTTATTAAAGTTATAAAAGGGGAAAACATCCAGATGTTTCACATCTCACCAGATAAGCAGCAATGAAGGCACCGATGAGGAAGCCCACGTAGACGTCGATGGGATGGCTGCGATGCTGAGTGATCTGAGTCAGACCCGTTAACGCTGCCGCGATGGCGAATGCAAAAACCAGGACGGGTTTGAGCAGTTTGGTGCTGTCAGAGATGGTCGAGTTAAAGTACATCTGGAAGGAAACAGACGATCAACTTCATCATCTCACAGTTTGTCAGAAGAATTTCATTTCATGAATAACGTTTGATGAAGCTGATCTGTGACAAAAACTGATGACAGGAAGGTTTTCTTACAGAAACATAAACAGCTGCGAAGGCAGACAGAGTTGCATGCTGGGAAGGGAAAGTTTTCCTGTCAGGACAGAAAAAGATCAGAAAACTTTAATCAATAATCACTTTAATGCACCCAACACATCCGTCCTGACAAACAGAAAGCATGAACAGGAAAGAGCAGGTAACTCACCTGGCAGCCATGATGGCGTGCTGGTCGTGTCCTGCACAGATGTCTTTAGTGATATAAGCATTTCTGTCGCAGGAGCTGCCGGCCAGAGTGTAGTTGGGTTTACAGACAGTGAGGAAGAACGGAGCGTGGTAACCTGTCGACAGCTGGATGATGTCAGTGACCAGTGCCGTTGCACACAGACCAAACACGTGCACACCTGCAGAGAGACAACAGGTGTAGAGATTGAACACGTGCACACCTGGAGCACCTAATGGTTGTATGTGTTGTGTGTAAAGTCGTAGTGTGTCGTACCTACAAAGCGCACCGTCCTCCTCAGGAAGGAGTTGAAGTTGCAGCCGCCTGCGTTGATGCTTCCTTCAGGTCTGCGGAGCTTCAGTCTGGACTGCAGACAGTAGATGAGACCTTCAACCAGCATGATCTAACACACAAAACAAACACACCCTCAGAATACCACAATAAACATACTGTTGTGTTTGAATCTGTCAGTGTGTCTCTGTGTCAGTGTGTGTGTCAGTGTGTGTGTGTGTCAGTGTGTGTGTGTGTCTCTGTGTCAGTGTGTGTGTCAGTGTGTGTGTGTGTCTCTGTGTCAGTGTGTGTGTCAGTGTGTGTGTGTGTCTCTGTGTCAGTGTGTGTGTCAGTGTGTGTGTGTGTGTGTCTCTGTGTCAGTGTGTGTGTCAGTGTGTGTGTGTCAGTGTGTGTGTGTGTCAGTGTGTGTGTGTGTCTCTGTGTCAGTGTGTGTGTGTGTCAGTGTGTGTGTGTGTCTCTGTGTCAGTGTGTGTGTGTGTCAGTGTGTGTGTGTGTCTCTGTGTCAGTGTGTGTGTGTGTGTGTGTGTGTGTGTGTGTGTGTGTGTGTCTCTGTGTCAGTGTGTGTGTCAGTGTGTGTGTGTGTGTGTCTCTGTGTCAGTGTGTGTGTCAGTGTGTGTGTGTCAGTGTGTGTGTGTGTCTCTGTGTCAGTGTGTGTGTGTGTCAGTGTGTGTGTGTGTCTCTGTGTCAGTGTGTGTGTCAGTGTGTGTGTGTGTGTCTCTGTGTCAGTGTGTGTGTCAGTGTGTGTGTGTCAGTGTGTGTGTGTGTCAGTGTGTGTGTCAGTGTGTGTGTGTGTCTGTGTGTGTATTATTGTGTGTTACTGAGGCGGCGGGCCCGGCGAAGGCGAGGCTCAGCAGCATCAGCAGCGGGATCAGCTCGTCTCCTCCGTCCACATACGGCATGCTGAGCTCTCGGTCGTGGCAGCGGAACCCCACCTGAGCCGGCTGCACAACGTCGGTCAGCTCCAGGAAGTACAGAGACACCATAGAAGAAGCCACAATGGGCAGCTGTGTGAGGTGAACACAGATGTCAGTAATCTGGTGTCTGACTGTACCTGAACACACCTCAGCTGATTGTAAACTGTAGTTTCCTGGTAAACACAGCAACCTCTTCAGTGACAGCAGGCAGCCTTCGCTCTACTTAATGAGTCCAGAGACGCTCTGACGGTGAAGAGCGTCTACTGATGGTGAGTGATGCCGAGAGGGGCAGCAGCAGACCAGGAGAGGCCGAAGAGGTCGGAGTGTTTACCAAGAAACTGTGAGTTCACAGTCTGAATCAGAAAGAAAGCCACCAACGAAGCCAACCAACTGGAGGCGGAGAAGGGCTGGTCTCCAGCAGATCCATAATAGTGCCTCAAAACACACGAGAGCCACATGGCTGTTCCTTCATCACCATGAACACACACTGGACTTCATTTACACAACATCTCTAGTTTGTTTGATGAAAACTACGGCGAGCTGCTGTTTGAGGAGATGATGAACCTCTGAACCTCCAGGGGACTTCGGCATTTTTATGATATTTCATATTATATATTTATATTTATATATTATATTATATATTTTTTCACGAGCCACAGTTCTACATTATTTTTATTTTATTATCTTTATTTATTTATTTTTTTGACAAATAATTTAGTTTTGTGCTCGAACGTACTAAATTTAAGTTGTTGCTAATATGGAACAATGACATCAATGAGTCATACGTCAGCCTCCAACAGGAGTTATACAAGCAGCGCGGCTCCTTTAAGAAACAGGGCGGTGTGTAGTGTGTGAGTGGTCGAGCAGACAGGTGTTAGCGAGCTCAGTTATCATGCTAGTGATGTTGATCTTGTTAGAACAACAGTCTGGTTGCCATAGTAATGGTTTACGTATGACTTTCAACCACGCCCCTATTCTCATAGCAAGAATGTCGACCGTTTGAAAATTCATATTTTCAAATGTTCAGATAACAGAGAGCTGTAGTGATGATGTGTTTTTGTAGCTAACTGAAGTTAGCATCACTCTGGGCCCTCTGTGGGATTATTGAACTGGATTCTGGATTATTACAGAAAATAATCTGCAGTTTCTGATCCTTCCAGGTTCTGTTCATCAGATAATCTCCACAGATGAACTCCACTCTGTGATGGTTGAAGCATAAATTAATGTGTAGCAGTAAAAAGCTAATGCTAGGCTACAAACAGACGACATCACGGTCACATGACTTAAACGTCTCCACCACTGAGCGTCTTACTGCACAATTACTATCCAGGTTTATATAAACTGATCAATGTACAAGTTGTAAAGTCAGAGTTAGTGTGTAACTAAAGTGGGCCTGTAAAGACGGACCAGTGAGTAGATGAGTCTCCGTGTTCGCTGTGAGGACGTTTAATGTCCCGATAACCTCTGTAGTCTCATTTAGACACTTGTTAGCAACCGCTAACCGTTTTTAACACATGAAAAGCTTTATAATTAAACTGTGGACATTTAATGATGGATTTTATGTTGGAGAACAAAATGTGTGAATATCTCCAAGTGTCACGGAAATAGTAATAAAGCATTTAAGTAATTGTACAATAAAAATAGGCATTAATAAATTAGCTTACAAATTAATTTATTAATCTATTAATAAACAGACTAATTGAATAAAAGCCTGGCACTCTTCATGGGTTTGGGCCAGCTGTCTTCTTTGCAGAGGAAGTTCTAGTCGAGCCAACAGCGTTAAATAAAGCTGCATGAAGACGCCGGGCTCTGAAGACGGTTGTCATAGTGACCAGACTGTGTGATGACATCATCACGTGATGCACTGAGGCCCAAAAACACTTGTTCCCATCAGCTAACACTGTGAAAGAAGCATCTGTAAAATGCTGGATAAATCTTTTGGAGCATCGCAGACACACGACTCGTCAGAACCGGAGCCATTCGGTCCGATAACATTGAGAAAGTCTAGAAGACCCGCACGATTAAAGTTCTTCTTCCCCATTCAAGTTAGCTGGCTCGGTCGGCAGAAGTCTCTAGTGCCCTCGCTTCAAATGCACATCAGGGCATGTCATATGCCTGCAGATGATTGTGATCATATGATCCATCTGAAGCTTCTTCTCACCTCCACAAAGTAAAAACATGGCAGCAGAGTCAGACTGTCCTTTGGAGGTTTCTTCTTCATCTTCTCTGATGAGGTCATCATCATCATCCTGATCCACCTGCAACACACACACACACACACACACACACACACACACACACACAGAATGTGTGTTCAGTGTCATTTTATGATTATTAATGTTTCATATTTGAACGGATCTGATGGACGCTGCCTGTCTTCTTTGTGTTGAACTATAGTAGTTATACTGACATAAGATTTATATTTGTTTGTATATTTGTTTGTATATTTGCGTTTACTGTTGTTTTAGTGTATAAATTATTCTGTCTCTGCCATCTTGTTTCCACCTGCAGATACACCATTCGGCCAAAAGTTAGTGGACACCTCTGCTGGTTGTTGAGTTCAGGAGTTTCAGCCATGGCCACGAAGGTAAATGTGAGTGAGATCATGTGATCATGTGATCGGTCACATGATCACATGATCCTGTGATCTCATGACTCCATCCTTCCAGACTTCAAGCTCTGCTCTTATGTTTGAACCAATCAGAGTCCTGTAATGAACTGCTGTCAGCTGTCACCTGACCTCCACCACACCCAACACCTGATCACCATCTTCATCATCATCTTCATCTTCATCACCATCATCATCATCATCATCATCGCCATCAGTCACTGAAACCTGGCTCAACAGCGACGTACCCGACAGCGCTATCGAGCTAACGGGGCGCTACGTCCTCCGAGCAGACAGAACAGCTGTTGACCAGAGGTGGAGGTCTGTGCATTTATGTTAACAAAACTTGGTGCATGGACACTACCATCATCAGGAGTCAATGCTCAGCTAACCGAGAGTATCTCATGGTTAAGTGTGGACCTTTCTATCTGCCCAGAGAGTTTACATCGACCGTTGTGACTGCAGCTTATATTCCACCCGATGCTAATGCTAAGATTGCAATGAAAGAACTGCATACTGCTATTAGCAAACAACAGACTCTCCATCCCGAGGCAGCCTTTATTGTTGTGGGTGACTTCAATCACTCCAACTTGAAGACTGTACTACCCAAATTTCACCAACATGTCTCCTGCCCCACCAGAGGAGACAAGACATCGGACCACGTCTACACAAACATGGCTGATGCCTACAAAGCTGTCCCCCTCCCCCACCTAGGTCCATCTGACCACCTCTCACTGTTCCTTCTGCCTAAATACTCTCCACTCATCAGACGTGTTAACCCACAGTGAGGACAGTCAAAGTTTGGCCAGAGGGAGCAGACTCTGCACTTCAGCAGCGTTTTGAAAACACTGACTGGAATATGTTTGCCACTCAGGCCACCCTTGACTCCCACACGGACATCGACCTATATGCCTCCTCCGATCTGGACTGTATCAACTCCAACATCAACAGTGTGTTACCACCCTTAAACGGATCACCACATTCCCTGATCAGAAGCCATGGATGAACAGAGAGGTCCGACTCCTGCCGAAAGCACGTGACACTGCTTTCAGATCAGGTGATGCTCGGGCCTATAGCTCATCCAGGGCGCCTGGACTCCTCCTTACCTGATGAGATTAACCACTTCTATGGCTGCTTTGACAGGGACAACAAGGAGGTGGCCATCAAGGCTGTGCTCCCTGCAGACCACCAGCCCCTCACACTCTCTCCCACCCACGTGCCTGCGGCACTGAGCAGGGTTAATGCACGGAAGGCTGCTGGTCCTGATGGTGTCCCCGGACGCGTCCTCAGGGCCTGCGCTGTGCAGATGACTGAGATCTGGACTGACATATTCAACCTGTCACTAGCCCAAGCAGCTGTCCCCGCGTGCTTCAAAACCACCTCCATCATGCTGGTGCCAAAACAGTCCGCTGCAGCGAGCCTTAATGACTTCTGCCCAGTTGCAGGCTGGTCCTGGCTCACCTCAAAACCAGTTTACCACCCACACTGGACCCCTTCCAATTCGCCTACCGCCAGAACAGGATTATGGAAGATGCCATCTCCACGGCGCTTCACTCCGCCCTCTCCCACCTTGACAACTGTAACACCTATGTGAGAATGCTGTTCATGGACTTCAGTTCAGCATTCGACACCATCATCCCCTCCTAACTGATCACCAAACTCAGTGACGTGGGCATCAATACCTCCCTCTGCAACTGGATTCTGGACTTCCTAACCAACAGACCACAGTCTGTTAGGTTAGATAACCACACCTCCTCAACCCTCACCCTGAGCACTGGCTTTCCACAAGGATGTGTGCTGAGCCCCCTCCTTTACTCCCTCTTCACCTATGACTGCACACCTGCACATG
>NC_140190.1:258990-271490 GCF_965226575.1 Pagrus pagrus | reverse complement strand
CTGACAGAGTCTCTGCAGTGTTGACATCATCAAGGTGTGACCTGCTCAGGTGAGTTCAGGTGAGTTCAGGTGAGTGTAGGAGGGATTCTCCTCCACAGACCTCCACACAGACAGTTTTTGATCCAGCGCTGCTCCCACTGCTTCATGGCGTTTGTCTTGTTGGGAGAACGAAGCATCGTCACACAGCCGCACCTGAACACAACATGTTCCGTCAAAATATCTGTAACCGTAACTGATCATTATTGATCAATCCTATTGATTTGTGATCTGCAGACTGTGCTGTGACGTCATTTCCTGTGGACTCACCTGGTGCAGGCCTTGCTCTCCTCTGTGGGACAAACTCCCATATGAACACAACGCAGGTTATCCATCTTCTGAGAGCCAGGACTCCTACACACACACACACATGCGCACACACACACGCACACACACACACACACACACAAACAGACACACACAAACAGACACACACACACACACCACAGTGATCAGAGATAAATTGATCCTTCAGATTGGTTTTGTTGTATCAGGGCTGGACAGGTTAGATTCAGGTTCAGGTGTTCAGGTGTGTATTACCTGGTGAAGACCTCCAGTGGGGTGGTGGCGCCCCCTCCAGGCAGAGATGAAGCTTTTCCAAACTGCAGCCTGAGCGGATGTTTCCCCTGCAGCTTGACGATGACCCCGTCGTTCACTGGGAGCCAGTCCATACTGGGAACCAGCAGCTGACTGGGCAGCAGGCAGCACTCGTCTATCAGACTCTCATCAGGGTCCTGGGGGGGGCTGTCGTCCCGGGCTGCGACACAGACAGTCAGCTGATCAGAGACACGTCAACCGAACAACATCTAGAGTTAGACAGACGATGGTCCAGACCTCTGACAGAGGATCGGTACAGTCCCCTGACAGAGGATCGGTCCAGACCTCTGACAGAGGATCGGTCCAGACCTCAGACAGAGGATCGGTCCAGTCCCCTGACAGAGGATCGGTCCAGACCTCAGACAGAGGATCGGTCCAGACCTCTGACAGAGGATCGGTCCAGACCTCAGACAGAGGATTGGTCCAGTCCCCTGACAGAGGATCGGTCCAGTCCCCTGACAGAGGATCGGTCCAGACCTCAGACAGAGGATCGGTCCAGACCTCAGACAGAGGATCGGTCCAGACCTCTGACAGAGGATTGGTCCAGTCCCCTGACAGAGGATCGGTCCAGTCCCCTGACAGAGGATCGGTCCAAACCTCTGACAGAGGATTGGTCCAGTCCCCTGATCAGTAGTCTCTTACAGCAGAGCCACAGCTTGGTGAGCAGTCTGAACAGCAGCTGCATGCTGTCCTGGTTGTCGGACGTGGCGGTGAAGGTGGGCAGGCAGCCGGGCTTCAGCAGACCCCAGATCCTGATCATCACCAGCATCTCCCTCAGCATTCCCAGAGACGCCCCATCCCTCATGAAGCCAAACCCAGGCCGGACCATGGAGCCCTGCAGGACAGATGGACACCTCACAGGTCTGGAACGTTTGTTATTGAGTGATCACCTGTCTGACCTAAACACCTGACCCACTACGGAGTTAAACTTTTAACTTTATTATGTTTTGTTGTCAAAATATTTGATCCTTCACACGACACAGGTTCTGTTCAGGTGATGAGGACAATCATCAACATAAGCAGAAACATTCTGACTGTTGACTTTGTGTCTCTTGTTTATACGACAAGGAAATTCATCCACCTCGTTCACCTTCTCATCACCTGGATCTTATCAGCTGTGTTCTCACCTGGTTGGGCAGGTTGGCCAGCAGGTAGAGGACAAAGTCTCCCACCCACTGGATGAGCTGCTGCAGGGACTGAAGGGGGGGGCCGTCCAACACAAACTCCTCTGTCTTCAGATTGATCATCACCTTATCAATATCTGAGGAAGCACACAGTGATCAATTACAGGTCATCACCTTGTGTCCGTCTACCTGTCCCTCAGGTGTCTCACCTGTGTCTGTGTTCTTGGCGCAGATCTCGGTCAGTCGGTCACCTGGACTCTTGTCAGGTGTGTTGAGGACGTGCGGCCTCAGTAGAGACTTTAAGGTGGAGCTGATGGCGATCAGCAGCAGTTTGGCGTGGAAGTCGCAGGCTCGGGTTGCCGTTGCCGTGGAGAGTTTACAGAGAGACGCCTTCACCGCCAAGATACGTGTCGCCAGAACCTGAGACAGACATTTAAAACAGGGAACATACAGCCCAGCTGAGGCATCATGGGAAGTGTAGTTTCCTGCTGTTTCTAGCTAACAGGAGGTTTAATGTGACTCCTGTGTGTTACGGTGTCGGACTCTCCCATCATGCCTTACTGACCTGCTGCAGCGCCTGGTTCTGCCTCATGTACTCCTCGTGCAGCTTCTCCACCAGGTTGTGCACCATAGTGGGCTGCACGTGTAGCAGGACGTCCCACCAGTCGTAGCCCGTCACCATACAGTACTCCAGCAGGAACAGCAGGTGGCGTAGCGTCGTGTTCATCTCCAGCACCTGACCCATAGACGGCGACACTCGCAGCATGTGGAGCTGAACAGGAAACAACAACCAGATGACACCTGATAGTTTGTTCTGCTGCATGTCAGAACTAAAACTCTTCACATGATTCAGAACATTTCACCGGATCACAGCTCCAGACTGCAGGGTTGCAAACTTCAGCTGTTTATTTACAGGTGCGTCTCCCTGGCAACACACAGGTGAAACACAATTAATCTGAGACAACGACTTGTCACCTTGCCGTGGTTGTCGACTCCAGCCAGAGCCAGCGAGGTCCACGAGAACTGCAGGGCCTTGAAGTGGAGGGCGGGGCCTCCAGTTCTTTGCCGTTTAATGGCGGACTCATCTCCAGGTCTCTGACCAGAGGAGGTTGAGGAGCCGTAAAAGACTCCCATGGTGTGTAGGGACAGACGGTGGAGGATCTGAATACTGCCGTCATGGAACGCCAGAGCCAGACCTGAAACAGTATAGACAGAACCGGTTCTCAGACTGGTGAGGTGGGTTCAAACAGGGCAAAGTCTCCTGTTCAGGTTAAACCTAAAGCTGGAACAGAGACCACCAACTAATATTGACTTGGACCTGGACCTGGACCTGGACCTGGTCTAGGTCCAGGTCCAAACTTCCTAACACTAAAGTTCTCCTCACCGAGTCCAGGGCAGAACTTGGTGTCTGACGCCACCTTCAGGTCGGTGTTGGAGATGGAGATGGGCAGTTTGGGCAGAGCAACAGCCGACACTCGCTCCAGGTCATTGGTGGTCGTCAGGATCCTCCACTTCAGGATGGTCGGCTGCTTCTCACCAACTGGACACGGACGGGAGGTCAGAGGTCAAACATCAGAATACCAGTATAGACCTGTTAGAACCGGGTTAGGGTTAGTTTCTTACCAACTGGTGAGCGGTGCTGGAAGATGTTGTTGACAGGAAGTCCCTCCTTCCTCAGAGACCAACACTCCACGATGCTGCCGCTCTGATTGGACGCACACAGCAGAACCTACAACGCACACACACACACACACACACACACACACACACACTCAAACAGCTGAAGGTTCTATGTCTTCATGTTCTACTCGAAGGACAGAGGGTGTCGTCTCTGTACAGATTGTAAAGCCCTCTGAGGCAAACTGTGATTTGTGAATTTGGGCTATACAAATAAAATTTGATTTGATTTGATTTGATTTTACTGTTCTCTGATCTGTCAGAACAGAAGTACTCTTTGGTTCTACTGTGGTTCTGTCAGAGTTCTCTGTGGTTCTGGTGGTTACCTGTTCAGAGTTTTCTCTGGTGAGGAACTTGAGGTGTGTGACAGCGGGGTACTTCTCCCTCCTCAGGGGGTCGGTGGTGCAGCGCAGGAACAGAGACGGTAACAGTTCGGTGTCGATGCGACACTTCTCGCTCACCACGCTGACGACCACCTGAACACACAGAAAACCTTTATTTCATGCTGGAGGTGGAACAGGTAGATGATCAGGTGTTCTTGTGGTTCTGACCTTGTAGAACTGGACGGGGGATGAGCTGCTGCCGTCGGTCGCTGCCACCACAATGTTCCCTCCTCCCGTGAAGGCGATGTCAGCTAACGCCACGCGTCCCCTGAGCCGACACAGACTCTCGCTGGCCGTCAGTAGAGCGCCGCCTGGCTTCAACAATGACACGGTAACCAAACCACTCACCGTCACCGCCAACCAGCCCTCCATCGGCTTCCCGCCAAACAGTGTCAGAGATGGAGAAAACTTCACCCGAGAGAACTTCTCCCCGAAGTTTGTAGAACCCGACTGAAGCAGAAGAAAAAACAGGAGCATGAGTCACCTGCCGGCCGTCTGACAGGTTACATGTGTGACTCATCTTCCACATATCTGATTCATACATACTGTGTGCAGGGCCGAGCCCGGGTTCTGATAACTGAGCTGTTCTCTGTTAACACCTGTTAAGACTCTGTGGTTTTATACTTCAGTGTCAGTTTAATATGCAGTGACAGTGAAGTTGTTACTGTTACTTTACAAAAACAAGTAGAAATAAAGGAAGTCATCAAAACAGATACTTTAAGTAGAGTACAAAAGTCCTAAAGAAGAGTAATTTCTATTCCATTATTATTAAACTGTATTAGGTTAGAATGATATTGTTTGCTTGTTGTCTCCTACAGGGTTATATTATGATCCAGAAAGTGTAAATGTGTAAATTGTGTGTATGTGCATAATAGATCGTGTCAAGGTGTGACAACGTCTTTAAACTTGATGAATCCAGTCCAGATGTCCCAAGTCTGTGTGACCCCCACATCTGGTCTGTCCAATCACATGAAGACAGTAAGATTAGAGGCGTGTCCACATCAGTGTGTTATCTTTCTGAAAATGTGTCTTATCAGGTGACTCATCTGACTTCATGTCTTCACTTTCACTTGAAGACCTTCTGTGGCTGAAACATGACATCAGTAGTTTGTCATGATTTGGTCTCTTGTTCTAGAAGAACCCTGCTGTCACTACACTGAGCGTGAACAATTAAAAGCACACGTTAGATTGAATATTTCACTACATCACGGCAGAAGGCAGGAGTAATAGTAGTTTATGTTGCGTATACAAGTTTTAACACAACAGACACACTTACTGCCCTCTGACAGCCCGGTGCTGTGACGACTCCACAGCTGCACTGAGTTGATAGCTCATCTGTAAATATTAGCTTCCTGCTGCAGCTTCGGTCATGATGCTGCTTTGAACAGTCATGTGGACGAGTGACTGTGGTAGAATAACAGAGCGGCAGCTGACCTGGGACCAGCAGACCTGGGACCAGCAGACCTGGGACCAGCTGACTGGTGACCAGCAGACCTGGGACCGGCTGACCTGGGACCAGCTGACCTGGGACCGGCAGACCTGGGACCGGCTGACTGGTGACCAGCAGACCTGGGACCGGCTGACCTGGGACCAGCTGACCTGGGACCGGCAGACCTGGGACCGGCTGACTGGTGACCAGCTGACCTGGGACCAGCTGACCTGGGACCAGCTGACTGGTGACTGGCAGACCTGGGACCGGCAGACCTGGGACCGGCTGACTGGTGACCAGCAGACCTGGGACCAGCTGACCTGGGACCAGCTGACTGGTGACCAGCAGACCTGGGACCGGCAGACCTGGGACCGGCTGACTGGTGACCAGCAGACCTGGGACCAGCTGACCTGGGACCAGCTGACCTGGGACCAGCAGACCTGGGACCGGCTGACCTGGGACCAGCTGACCTGGGACCGGCAGACCTGGGACCGGCTGACTGGTGACCAGCAGACCTGGGACCAGCTGACCTGGGACCAGCTGAACAACTCTTAACATATTGTGCATGAATTAATAAAATATTAGAGAAAAAAAAGCAGAGCTGCCTCACAGACACTTAAAGGACGGACCAGATGTCTCAGCTCCTGATCATACAGTTATATAGCGCTGACTCACAGCTGGCTGCAGCCATGACTGTGTGTGTGAGTGAGCGTTACCATCTCGACATGCAGGGCGAGTTTCACTCCGTTGTGCAGCCAACTCAGAGCCACGATCGGATCTCCATCCAGAGAGCTGGACAGGACGCTCTCCCAGCTGTTCACCAGGTGATCAGACATCGACCAACATTTAATCTGACCGTCACCGTCTGCAGACAGCAGCCTCGAGCCTGCACACACACACTAAATACAATCAATAATCCATAAATACACAAACAACATGCTGACACAGATGTAAAAAGACATCCACAAACATCATTTACAGAGACATCTTCAGAGAGTCTGCGTCACGTCTTGCATCCAAACACATGAGGGACGAATGACACAAAAACAAACAAATAAATACACAGTGGACTTTTAAAGATCGGCTCACCTGATTGGTCCCACTCCAGGCAGGAAATGACCTCAGTGTGTCCAGAATTGATGGAGTAAATGTCCCAGGGGTGCTCAGTGTCAATGACGTGGATCATGTGACTGACATCTGAAACACACACACACAGGGTAAACAAAGTCAGAACCTCACACGTTCTTTACTCATTCAGGTTCTTCAGTTATCTGCTGACTTCCTGTTGGCCGTGTTTGTGCTGCACGTGTGTACCTTTGTCATCATCATCGTTCTTCAGGTCTGTGGTAAAGGCCACCAGGTTCCTGCAGGACCAGGAGCAGACCAGAGGGATGGAGGGACAGTGAGTGCTTTTCGGGCGTTTCTCCCACTCACACACGTATGCCAGCTCCATGATTTAACCACAGAAGAAGAAACTGGAGGCCAGCAGGAGGCCTCACCTGAGAACAGAGACACGAGTGAACAAAGTGTTCAGTTTCTGATTATACTCTGTGTAATATAATGAAACCATGTTTACACATTAATGCATCAGTGATAATAATCTGATTATATATCAGTAAACTTTGTTTAATTCACTTTAGTAAGTTATGCTGATAATTGATATTTTACTGGAGTATGATTATTAATGCTTTAGCTTGTAGTATGGCAGAACTAGTATTATTTTGTAGTATTTTATACTGCAGTATTGGTACTTTAACTGAAGTAAAGGATCTGTGTACTTTAACTTCTGCCACCCTGCTATTCGACCTCCCACAGCGAACATCCTTTAAAAAACTCAGAATTTAAGCACATTTCTAAGCGGCAGTTGGTTCTGATGCGGTCTGTAGTTTCAACCTAAACATCGAGACCTCCTGTTCAAAGCAGCAGCTCTGAGCTGAACAAGTCTGCCGAATTAAACCAGACTTCAGTCAGAATACAGATCACTAAATAGATTTTAGTTAGTAATTTAGAGTTAATTAGTACATAAATGAGTAGTAAAACGTTGACAGAAGTGTAGTTTAGCCGCTAACGTTAGCTCACCTTTCTTTGTTTTCAGCTTCAGAGACTAAGATAAAAAAAAAAAAAAGAGCTCGTTTTCTCGATAAAAGATGAATTTTATGCTTTGAAATAAAAATCTGAAATAAATCAGTGGAGTTCAATAAAGTAAGACATAAAAGTGTTCATGTTAGCAAACCTTCCACCGGTCATTCAGTTCAACAGTGTCTCAGGACCCTACAGGTCGTACAGCTGTCTCCACACCTGCCGGTCTGTAAATTATTTAATTAAACTAAAAACATTAATTAAACGGTAACTTTGTGTCTTACTGCTTGTATGATGTTTATGTGACGTGTTTTAATTATCTGTACAGAGTTTGTATGATGTCTGTTTGACTGTAGTTTGTGTTTAACTGACATGGCGCCGCCGGACAGCCTCCTCTGCAGGACGATTATAACGATTAATCCCTGAGCGGAGTCTATCAGGTGCATCGGTCGGTGTGAATAAGGCAGAATACATTTTTAATAAAATATTTTGGTTAATCTTTTAGACGTTCGTGACAGGAGGAAGACGTTCGTGGTGCTGCTAGACTGTAGTTGTACTGTAGTTGTATTTTACTTTTAAAATCAGGAAAAGGATCATTGTAAGAAGGAAAATGAATAAAGAGTGGCAGCAGCTCTGTGATCAGCACAACTTCACGTTATTGAACAGCTGACCGGTCCTTAACACGATCAGCTACCAGGAAGTGTTCAACATGTGTAGGATAAATGAATACTGTATAAATCACATAGAGAGGACATGATGGAGTCATGGACGGTGTTTGGGTCACTTCAGGACTGATGGAAACTCCAGAAGATGGCGGCAGTGTGACACTGACGATGGCAGCAGCTGGTTAACCTGAGAGTGGCAGACAGCACCTGTCAGACAGAATTCGGGGACACGCGCTGGACGTGTAGGACCCGGATTTCCGCTCTGGTTGTGATTCCGTCTCATAACAGCAACCGTCAGTCTCCTGTTAGCTCCCGCTAGCCTCTGTTAGCTTGTATTAGCTGAAGTGAAGCTCCGAGTTGATCTTGACGCATCAGACGGAGTCTTTAATGTCCTTCGAGTCTGTTGGATCAAACTGAAACGACTCCACCGGCTAGCTGCTAGCTAACCCCACTGCTGCTGTTGTTAGCTGCTTTATCGGTCGCTTCTTATGGGCGACTAGCGCGCTTAAGGAGCCTGATAACTGTGCTAACAGTGCTAACAGCTAGCTGTTGCGTTTATGAGCCAGCCTCTTCTGATGAAAACACCGAGGGAAGACGTTAGCATGGACCCAGCTGTGGAGTAAATAACAGGTAAGACAGCTGAATGCTAATCGAAAGCTAATGTTAGCTGTAGCTCATCGAGTTTAGAGATATGAAGAGTTACCTAGAGTATGTTTACCTGCACAGACAGCAGGCCTCACAGCGAGCAGGACAGCCAACATACACCCTTCTACTGATGCAGTTACAAATATATGATACACCTACATACAGTAGTACAAATACACACAGTGATGCAGATACACACAGCAGGCCCCAGGACGAGCAGGACAGCTAATGTTCAGCTAATGATGTTAATATAGATGTATAAACTGATACAAGTAGAACAGTGGTACAAATACATAAAGTACTACAGGAGACAGCAGGTCTACCAACATTACCTCACATGTATGCATATGACAGACAGTCTGACAAACAGCTCAAAAAGACATGTTGCTGTTTTTTTTAGGACAAAAGTCAAAGAAACTGAGTTTACTGTGAAACAAGACAACCAAAAGAGTGACCAGCTAACCACAGCACACACACACACACACACACACACACACACACACACACACACACACAGTTGCAATCAAAATTATTCAACCCCCACTACAAATTAGGTTTATTGGCAAAATGTACAAACTAGCAGCTGTTTGCAAAAAACAAATCAAACAAGAACAATTTAAATAGCTCAACACAACTAATATCACAAGCGGTTCTCCAAATTCACCACAAAATGCCACTTTTAATGACTGCTGCAGTCTCAAAATGATTCAACCACGTCATGACAAGCATCTTTAGTACTTAGTAGAGCACCCTTTTGCTGTTATGACCTGCTGCGAATGTGATGCATAGCCAGACACCAGCTTCTGGCAGCGTTCCTGAGGAATCTTAGCCCATTCCTCATGAGCAGAGGCCTTCAGGTCACTAATATTCTTGGATTTGCGTGCTGCAAACACCTTTTTCAAATCCCACCAGAGATTTTCAATGGGGTGCAAGTCAGGCGACTGTGATGGCCACTTTAGTATCTTCCAGGACTTCTTCTGAAACCAAGCCCTGGTGGATTTTGAGGTATGCTTAGGATCATTGTCCTGTTGGAAGGTCCAATGACGCCCAAGCTTCAGCTTCCTCACAGGCGGCATGACATTTTCTCCCAGGATTTCCTGATACTTGATTGAATCCATCTTGCCCTCCACACGCTGCAGGTTTCCAGTGCCAGAGGAAGTGAAGCAGTCCAGAGCATCACTGAGCCACCGCCATGGTTCACTGTGGGCAGGGTGTTCTTTTCAGCGTATGCTTCATGCTTCATTCTTCCTCCTCCAGACATACCGCTGATCCATCGGGCCGAAAAGTTCCAGTTTTGTTTCATCGCTCCACAGAACAGAATCCCAAAACCTCTTTGGCTTATTTATAAAGTGTTGAGCAAATTGGAGCCGACTTTTCTTGTGCTTTTGGGTCAGTAGTGGTGTACGTCTTGGAGTTCGGTCATGGAGCCCTTCAGCGTTTAGTATGCGCCTAACTGTGGAAACTGAAACCTCAGTGCCTGCTGCCACCAACTCTTCTGCAGTTCTTTTGCAGTCAGTCGAGGGTTTTGACCACCTGCCTCCTCAGGACTCTGATGGCATCCGTTGATAGCTTCCTCTTTCTGCCACGTCCAGGAAGTGTAGCCACTGTTCCTTTTAACTTTAAACTTGAGAACTATGCTTCCAACTGTATCTCTAGGAACATTCAATGCCTTTGCTATCTTTTTGTATCCTTTTCCTTGTTTGTGCAAGGCAATGATCTCTCGCAAATGTGTCTCTTATGAGGAATTCTATTCAGGGGGTTGAATATTTTTGAGACGGCAGTCGTCATTGAAAGTAAGATTTAGTGTTGAATTTGGATAAAATCCTTGTAATATTAGTTTCATTTAACTATTTAAACTGTTCTTGTGTAATTTGTTTATTGCAAACACCTGAAAATGTTTTAATTTTGCCAATAAACCTAAAATGCAATGGAGGTTGAATAATTTTGATTGCAACTGTGTGTGTGTGTGTGTGTGTGTGTGTGTGTGTGTGTGTGTATATATATATATTGTGTTTGTGTGTATAGATATAGACATATATGATAAAGAGTGTATAGTATATGTGGGTGTGTATAGAGTATAACAGACTGAAGTGACTCTTCACTCTTAGATCAGTTGATCAGTTTTCTGTCACAATCAAACTTGATGTGTTCTGGTGTCAAGAAGAAAACACGAGATTTAGCAGGAAGTGTCGTGTTAACGAGCTTCTAACAAACTTCAGTTAGTTTTAGTGAGAAATGGCGTGATCCGTTCAGTCCTCCATTAACACACTGATCTACAGTGAGATATGAGCTCAGTGGGTCACTGATAACGGACCAGTTAACCTACATGTGTAATGCTGAAGGTCCTGACCTTTAAAGTGTAACTCTCGCCAAAATGCAACCTAGGCTTTTTTTGTGAATGAACCCCAGTCAAACCTTCGTGTAAAAGCATAATTACGACGAAAAAGCCACTTTTAAGAAGCAAAGCTTCATGTTGTGTCGAGTCTTCTTAGTGTTTTAAAAAAAGCGATTTTGATGCTACCATACAGCTGCCCCTAGCACGCCATTGAAAATGATTTTGACCCAAAAACGAAACTACGGTAAATCTTAAAAGTGGCTTTTTCGGCGTAATTATGCTTTTACACGAAAGTTCAGGACACTTCAGACAAATATCTGGACTGAACATCTGTCTCAACTCGTTACAAACTCTTTTCTGACACGATGACTCAGACTATAATGAAATGCAGTAACACTGCAGTAACACTCCACAGACCTACAGTCGCACTACACTACACATAACTACAGTCACACTACACAGAACTACAGTCACACTAGAGCCCGACCGATAAAGGATTTTTAAGGCCGATACCGATACAAATATTTGGTGATTTAAAAATCCGATATTCCGATATATCAGCCGATATATATATATATATTAAAAAAAAATCCAGAAACGTGTAACAAAACATACAACAGATTTCCGTAACATTAGTTATTTGTAGTTATTTATGAGTCCTCACTGAAATAATATGATAATGCAGTTTAAAAATAAACGTATTTGTTTTATTGTCACAACAGAACAGAGGAACATCAAAATTACTTGCTAATTCCGTTTCACTCTCGGCTTACATGTAACAGCAGCAAAACTGGACATGGTAGTCACAAATTTGTCATGCTTATTTGAGTTAAGAGAACTGATGAGGATGTTCTTTTAATTGTCATTCAAGCAATGTATTTCTCGTGACAGTTGCCATGAACACACTCCACCGATGATCTCAGTCGTGGGTAACTGGTTCGCTCTGCCCGACTCTGGCTGGATCAGCTGGTTGTCGGGTTTGTGGCGTTCTAAACACGAGTGCCACCAACAGGGATGTTGTAGAGTGTCCTCTGGTGAAAAATATGCAACGCCAACACTCATAACATGGTTGAAGGGTGTTTCGTCCGTTCTTATTTTATTTTTTAAATATTCATTTATCGGCCATTATAAATGCCGATACCGATAGTTTGGAAAATGCTAATATCGGCCGATAATATCGGCCAGCCAGCTCTAAGTCACACTACACAGAACTACAGTAATACTCCACAGAAGAACTACAGTCACACTGCACAGAACTACAGTAATACTCCACAGAAGAACTACAGTAATACTGCACAGAACTACAGTCACACTGCACAGAAATAATGTCTGATTTATTGTTATTGATGTGATGACTGTAAACATTCTGCAACAACTAAAAATGAACACATGTTGATCACTAATCAGAGCTGTTATTGGTTAATCTTCTGTCCCAGAGTGTGAAGACATCTGGTCCATCACCAGGTGAATCCTCTTCAGACTCTGATCTGAGGTCAGAGTTCACCTCACTGTGACGGTCTGACAGCAAGC
>NC_140190.1:60000-258790 GCF_965226575.1 Pagrus pagrus | reverse complement strand
CATCCTGAGTGGTTGGAGATGTGCATGGCAGGTGTCTGAAGGTGGATACCATCTCCACAACTGCCCCTGCGATGAAGAGGGGAGGGTGGGGTGTGGCCTCTCCTCCTAAAGTCCACGACCATCTCCTTATTCCCCTTTTCCACTGGTCAAAAATCCACTTAAACCCGCTAAGATCTGGCTTTTGTGTGCACTCTGCATTTACACCCGGGTCGGTTGACCCTGCAGTAGACTCAGCTCAGCTTTGATCTAAATGTAAGATCCGGGTCAACATACTAAATTCTGCTGCGTGAAGTGATGACGCGTTATCAACATCTGGTGGTGGTGCGTAGGGCTGAACGATTTATCGTTTTCTGATCGAAATTGCGATTTCAGACGACGCGATCATGTGATCGCCAAAGCTGCGGTTTTTGAAGCACTCCTGTCTGACCCAGGATCTGTTGTGTCAACTATTTTACACATACATGCCGTCTCTCTACCATCCCGCCAAGCTCACCAATCGGAAGCGGCATGCTACTCGTGGACAGGTCACGCTAACCAATCAGTATTAGTATTATTACAGTATATGCTCCTTAATGTGTTCTGAAATGGCTTCAGCTGGACCAGAAGCAGAGAGAAAAACAGCACATTGGTCATTTGGGAGTATTTCGGGTTTGAGGCTGCAGACGTGCACCAGAAATAGGTACTGTGCAAAACCTGTCGCGCTAAAGTTGCAACATCCAGCAGGAACACAACCAGTTTATACCGGCACTTCACCACAGGCATTTGCATGGCGAGTGCATGACTGAAAAGTCCGGTGAAAATGATACTCGGGCCCACTGTAGCAAACACACTACAATTACAGCATCTTCTGTCAGTGTTACTCCGCGTGATAAGAGCAGTCACACTGGGACACCGGGAATTGTTTTGTATTTTATTTAAAGGAACTTGGGGCAGGATCAAGAAATAAGACTCAATAGTGACACGACGGCTGTTGCGGCCGTTAGGGTAACTGCAGCCATCAGCTGTGCATGTTTCTTGTTAATAAATACATTTGGAAGCAATTTTTAACTTTAGTTTTCGGCCTTGCATTAGAGTAATAGCATTTAATTAATTTGAAGGAAATCATGAATCAAATCGAAATCGCAATATCTGCCAGAAAAATCGCAATTAGATCTTTTCCTTCTTCTTCCTTCTGGTTCAAAGCTCGACTAACTTGAAGGGGGATGAAATAATGTAATCGTGCAGTTTTCTAGACTTTCCAAATGTTATTGGACCGAATGTCTAAAATTCTGACAGTGAAACGAGTCATCTCGTGGTGGTTGTGACACTCAAAAGAATGTATCCACCATTTTCCAGAAGCTTCTTCCACAACGGGTCTGTTGTTATTATCCCTTCTGTTACAACTGTTTCTGGTGCATTGGTGACGCTTCAGATAAGAATCACAGACGAGCTGCTGACCTGAGGGAAGTGGGAATGTGGTCAATAGGCGATTATTAGCGGGTTGACTGGCGTTTAAAAAAACCTGTGTAGACCCACTAATGTTAGTGGAAAAAGGGGTATCAGTCTTCCCAACATTGGGAAGGTGATGCCACTGCATCTCCAGACCTGAAGGCTGAGTCCTGTGCCTTCAGAAGTCCTGTCCTCTCCATAGAGCCAGGGCTTCTGATTGGGCCAGACAGTTAGTTTCCTGGTGATGGTGACATCAGTTCAGTGAGGGAGAGAAACTTGAGTTTAGGCGTTCTACAGATGAAGACAGCAATCATCCACATCCCAGATATCTTGAAAGGGTTCAGAGTGGTGAATCTGTCCGCTGACCTGAACTTATTTTATTTATTTATTTTATTTAATTTAGACGGGACAATGCATATTAATGAACATTACATATGAAATGCAACGTAAATACACCGGATTTAGCAAAGATGCTAATTTCCATCCGCAGTCCCCAGACATTAAACAGCACTGGCATAACAAACACAGGAGAACATCATACATTACATTACATTATTACAACTTGTGCATAAAGTGCAATGTTGCTTTCAAGTATATGTAGGGTTAAAGTACTATAAGTTTTAAAGTGCAACATGTCTTTCAAGTGTTACAGGGTTCAAGTAATACATGATTCAAGTAATACAGGACTCACATAGATAATACAGGACTCATCTTGACGGGAAAAAAAAAAGAAAAGATTTGACTGAACTCACTCACTCTGACCTCATGTTAATCTTTACAACATAAATCTGTGAGGAAAACAACAACAGCAACAGAATGTTCCTGTAAATGAAGCATGTGTGTCTAATCTGCAGGATGAGGATTACAGTGATTTTGAAGGAGTCCAGAGTTTATGTTGCTCCATCAGATTAACAGCAGTCACACTCCAGGCTTTACCAAAGTCCTTATAGGCAAGTGTGGTCTAGAGCCCGACCGATAAAGGATTTTTAAGGCTGATACTGATACAAATATTTGGCGATTTAAAAATCCAATATTCTGATATATCGGCCGATATATGTATGTATGTATGTATGTATGTGTGTGTGTGTGTGTGTGTGTGTGTGTGTATGTATATGTATATATATATATATATATATAATAAATCCAGAAATGCGTTACAAAACATAAACAGATTTCCATAACATTAGTTATTTGTAGTTATTTATGAGTCCTCACTGAAATAATATGATTTTGATGAGTTTGTTTTATTGTCACAACAGAACAGAGGAACATCAAAATTACTAGCTAAGTCAGTTTCACTCTCGGCTCACACGTAGCGGCAGCAAAACTGGACATGGTAGTCACAAATTTTGTCATAGTTAAGAGAACTGATGGGATGTTCTTTTAATTGTTATTCAAGCAATGTATTTCTCCTGACAGCTGCCAACTTACCATGAACACACTTCACAGATGATCTCAGTCATGGATAACTGGTTCGCTCTGCCCGACTCTGGCTGGATCAGCTGCTTGTCGGGTTTGTGGCGTTCTAAACACGAGTGTTGCCAACAGGGACGTTGTAGAGCGTCCTCTGGTGGACAAACTATGCAACGCCAACACTCATAACATGGTTGAAGGGTGTTTCGTCCATTTCTTATTTTATTTTTTAAATATTCATTTATCGGCCACTATAAATGCCGATACCGATAGTTTGGAAAATGCTTAATATCGGCCGATAATATCGGTCAGCCAATATATTGGTCGGGCTCTAATGTGGTCGCTGGGCAACCGTCTCGTCAGCAGTAATGTCTGTCCAACACATTGGACCTCCGAGAGGGGACACATCTCTGTAAAGATCACTGAGACAGAAGGACTGCACGAAGACAAACAGTCGGGTCTGATGGTCTGAAGATCTGATGGTCTGAAGATCTGATCTGATGGTCTGATCTGATGGTCTGAAGGTCTTCTCAAACACTTCAGTTTGTTCCAAAATAAGATTTAAAAACCTTTTTCTCCACAACTTCTTCTGCACATCAATAACTAACATCTAATTTTTTATATATATATATATATATATAGTGGTGGCCAAAATTATTAGAACACCTGACAGATCTGAAAATATTGACCTTTTTTTCCCCTCCAAAACATGATTTCATTTCATAATGTTCATGAAACATGCAGATGGTTGCTCTGAGCACAACAAATATCAGATGGAGTGAGTCCTACTGTTTTTATCCACTTTTAACTTTAATATTTGTCCACCTTTTGCAGCAATTACAGCAGCACATCTCTTTGGCATAGTGTCATTATATTTCCTGAGAACATCAACACTAATGCTATCCCATGCCTTCTGCAACTCAAGCCAAAGGCTTTCCTTTGAATGTACAATAGATAGATAGATGATGATTGTGTGACGTTGACAGTGAAATAGGCCTAGCTTGTTTTTTGTAAGGAAAATGACCTAAATCACCTTATGATGGCACTATTCTATGGTTTATAGAGCATAATGATGACTTTGTAGATATTTCATGTGTTTTATGGGTATTCTAATGGCCAATTCAACAAAAACAACTGAAACCTCTTGAATATGCCAGGTGTTCTAATAATTTTGGCCACCACTGTATATATATACATTTAATAATATTTAATTATTATAATAATATAATTATATATTATTCAGAAACCTCTTAATGAAACCTGACTGAGTACTGACTCCTGTCCGCCTCTCTCTCCTCTCTCTCCTCTCTCCTCTCTGTCCTCCTCCTCTGTCCTCCTCTCTCTCCTCTCTGCTCCTCTGTCCTCCTCCTCCTCTCTTCTTCTCTGTCCTCCTCTGTCCTCCTCCTCTCTGCTCCACTGTCCCCTTCCTCCTCCTCTGTCCTCCTCTTCCTCCTCCTCTCTGTCCTCCTCCTCCTCCTCTCTGCTGCTCCTCCTTTGTCCTCCTCCTCCTGCTCCTCTCTGCTCCTCTGTCCTCCTCCTCCTCCTCCTTCTCTCTGTCCTCCTCTTCTCTGCTCCACCTCCTGCTTCTCCTCCTCCCAGGCACTCTTCGTCCTCTTCATCCTCGCCTACATCCACATCGCCTTCTCTCGCTCGCCCATCAACTGTCTGGAGGTGGTGAGGGAGCGCTGGCCTCGTGATGGCATCCTGCGGGTGGAGATCCAGAGGAACTCCAGCCGAGCCTCCGTCTTCCTGCAGTACTACGACTCCACAGGCCTCCAGGAGGAGCTGGAGGCTGAGGAGGGCGGAGGAGGAGTGGCCGGGCTCAGTCTGGCAGCGCTGCAAGAGGAGGAGGAGGAGGAGGAGGAGGAGATGACCCTGGAGATGTTTGACAACAGCTCAGTGCAGGTGAGTAGTGATGTCACAGATTCAGTTCCTTCAACAGTCAGTAGGTGTGAGCAGGAGTTAGAAGGTGTGAGCAGGAGTCAGCAGGTGTGAGCAGGAATCAACAGGTGTGAGCAGGAGTCAGTAGGACTCAGTAGGTGTGAGCAGGAGTCAGTAGGTGTGAGCAGAAGTCAGTAAGTGTGAGCAGGTGTGAGCAGGACTCAGCAGGATTGACAGGAGTCAGTAGGTGTGAGCAGGAGTTAGAAGGTGTGAGCAGGAGTCAGCAGGTGTGAGCAGGAGTCAGTAGGACTCAGTAGGTGTGAGCAGGAGTCAGTAAGTGTGAGCAGGTGTGAGCAGGAGTCAGTAGGTGTGAGCAGGAGTCAGTAGGTGTGAGCAGGAGTCGGCAGGTGTGAGCAGGAGTCAGCAGGTGTGAGCAGGAGTCAGTAGGAGTCAGAAGGTGTGAGCAGGAGTCAACAGGTGTGAGCAATAATCCGTAGGAGTCAGTAGAAGTGAGCAGGAGTCAGTAGGAGTGCGCAGGTGTGAGCAGGAGTCAGTAGGTGTGAGCAGTAGTCAGTAAGTGTGAGCAGGAGTCAGTAGGACTCAGCAGGTGTGAGCAGGAGTCAGCAGGTGTGAGCAGGAGTCAGAAGGTGTGAGCAGGAGTCAACAGGTGTGAGCAATAATCCGTAGGAGTCAGTAGAAGTGAGCAGGAGTCAGTTGGAGTGAGCAGGTGTGAGCAGGAGTCAGTAGGTGTGAGCAGGAGTCAGTAGGTGTGAGCAGGAGTCAGTAAGTGTGAGCAGGAGTCAGTAGGACTCAGCAGGTGTGAGCAGGAGTCAGTAGGAGTCAGAAGGTGTGAGCAGGAGTCAACAGGTGTGAGCAATAATCCGTAGGAGTCAGTTGGAGTCAGTAGGTGTGAGCAGGAAGTCAGTAGGTGTGAGCAGGAGTCAGTAAGTGTGAGCAGGAGTCAGTAAGTGTGAGCAGGAGTCAGTAGGACTCAGCAGGTGTGAGCAATAATCTGTAGGAGTCAGCAGGAGTCAGAAGTTGTGAACAGGAGTCAGTAGGACTCAGCAGGTGTGAGCAGGAGTCAGTAAGTGTGAGCAGGAGTCAGTTGGACTCAGCAGGTGTGAGCAGGAGTCAGTAGGAGTCAGAAGGTGTGAGCAGGAGTCAACAGGTGTGAGCAATAATCCGTAGGAGTCAGTTGGAGTGAGCAGGAGTCAGCAGGAGTCAGTAGGTGTGAGCAGGAGTCAGTAGGTGTGAGCAGGAGTCAGTAAGTGTGAGCAGGAGTCAGTAGGTGTGAGCAGGAGTCAGTAGGTGTGAGCAGGAGTCAGTAAGTGTGAGCAGGAGTCAGTAGGACTCGGCAGGTGTGAGCAGGAGTCGGTAGGTGTGAGCAATAATCTGTAGTAGTCAGCAGGAGTCAGAAGTTGTGAACAGGAGTCAGTAGGACTCAGCAGGTGTGAGCAGGAGTCAGTAAGTGTGAGCAGGAGTCAGTAGGACTCAGCAGGTGTGAGCAGGAGTCAGTAGGTGTGAGCAGGAGTCGGTAGGTGTGAGCAGGAGTCAGTAGGTGTGAGCAGGAGTCAGTAAGTGTGAGCAGGAGTCAGTAGGACTCAGCAGGTGTGAGCAGGAGTCGGCAGGTGTGAGCAGGTGTGAGCAGGAGTCAGCAGGTGTGAGCAGGAGTCAGCAGGACTCAGCAGGTGTGAGCAGGAGTCAGTAGGTGTGAGCAGGAGTCAGTAGGACTCAGCAGGTGTGAGCAGGAGTCGGCAGGTGTGAGCAGGAGTCAGTAGGTGTGAGCAGGAGTCAGTAGGAGTCAGCAGGTGTGAGCAGGAGTCAGTAGGAGTCAGAAGGTGTGAGCAATAATCTGTAGTAGTCAGAAGGTGTGAGCAGGAGTCAGCAGGTGTGAGCAATAATCTGTAGTAGTCAGAAGGTGTGAGCAGGAGTCAGAAGGTGTGAGCAGGAGTCAGCAGGTGTGAGCAATAATCTGTAGTAGTCAGAAGGTGTGAGCAGGAGTCAGTAGGACTCAGGGACTTAGTAGTAGTTCTCTCTGTAGTTCTTCAGAGCTTCTTGGTCTCTTGACATCTTTTTTCTGTCCCAGTTTGAGCTAGACATCGAGCCTCGTCTGAAGCCGTCTCTGATTGGAGGAGGTGTGGGAGGAGGAGCAGGAGGAGGAGGAGGAGGTGTGAACGACAGCCAGGACGTCTCCTTCAGCCAGACCACTAAAGGTATGCAGCCGCTGAAGGACTCAGTGTCTGAGCTGGAGATGATGACCAGAGCAGGTAAACCCTCCTCGTCCTCGTCCTCGTCCTCGTCCTCATCCTCATCCTGCTCTTCCTCTTCCTTGTCCTCTTCCTCCTCCTGCTCCTCCTCTTCCTCTTCCTCCCCCTCCTGCTCCTCCCCCTCCTCCTGCTCCTCCTCTTCCTCTTCCTCCCCCTCCTGCTCCTCCCCCTCCTCCTGCTCCTGCTCCTGCTACTCCCCCTCCTCCCCCCTCCTCCTCTTCCTCCTCTACCTCTTCTTCCTCCTGCCCCCCTTCCTCCTCTTCCTCCTCCTCCTTCCTCTTCTTCCTCCCCCTCCTCCTCTTCTTCCTCCTCGTCCTCCTGTCCTCCAGGACAGACACACCTGGTTGTGTTGAAGCGTCTCTGATCACTGTGTATTAAACTCATTGATGAAGCTGAATCTTCACTTATTGATTATTTATATATATATATATGTGTATAAGTAATAATTAAAGAGGCACCGATGGATCGATGGCGTCAGCAGCTACAGTGAGTCTGCTGCCACCTGCTGGTCTGACTGAGACTCTCAGCTCATGTCTCCACTTCAGGGCTGTAAACCAGATCAATCAACGAAACATAATCAATTTCCTCATTGATCATTTACATGTCGTTCACAGTGATTTAAAGAGGCACCGATCAACCGGTGATTTGTTTTCCAATATACAGTACAGACCAAATGTTTGGACACACCTTCTCATTCAAAGAGTTTTCTTTATTTTCATGACTATGAAAATTGTAGATTCACACTGAAGGCATCAAGACTATGAATTAACACATGTGGAATTATATACTTAACAAAAAAGTGTGAAACAACTGAAAATATGTCTTATATTCTAGGTTCTTCAAAGTAGCCAACTTTTGCTCTGATTACTGCTTCGCACACTCTTGGCATTCTCTTGATGAGCTTCAAGAGGAAGTCACCTGAAATGGTCTTCCAACAGTCTTGAAGGAGTTCCCAGAGATGCTTAGCACTTGTTGGCCCTTTTGCCTTCACTCTGCGGTCCAGCTCACCCCAAACCATCTCGATTGGGTTCAGGTCCGGTGACTGTGGAGGCCAGGTCATCTGGCCCCATCACTCTCCTTCTTGGTCAGATAGCCCTTACACAGCCTGGAGGTGTGTTTGGGGTCATCGTCCTGTTGAAAAATAAATGATGGTCCAACTAAACGCAAACCGGATGGAATAGCATGCCGCTGCAAGATGCTGTGGTAGCCATGCTGGTTCAGTATGCCTTCAATTTTGAATAAATCCCCAACAGTGTCACCAGCAAAGCACCCCCACACCATCACACCTCCTCCTCCATGCTTCACGGTGGGAACCAGGCATGTAGAGTCCATCCGTTCACCTTTTCTGCGTCGCACAAAGACACGGTGGTTGGAACCAAAGATCTCAAATTTGGACTCATCAGACCAAAGCACAGATTTCCACTGGTCTAATGTCCATTCCTTGTGTTCTTTAGCCCAAACAAGTCTCTTCTGCTTGTTGCCTGTCCTTAGCAGTGGTTTCCTAGCAGCTATTCTACCATGAAGGCCTGATTCACACAGTCTCCTCTTAACAGTTGTTCTAGAGATGTGTCTGCTGCTAGAACTCTGTGTGGCATTGACCTGGTCTCTAATCTGAGCTGCTGTTAACCTGCGATTTCTGAGGCTGGTGACTCGGATGAACTTATCCTCCGCAGCAGAGGTGACTCTTGGTCTTCCTTTCCTGGGGCGGTCCTCATGTTAGCCAGTTTCTTTGTAGCGCTTGATGGTTTTTGCGACTGCACTTGGGGACACTTTCAAAGTTTTCCCAATTTTTCGGACTGACTGACCTTCATTTCTTAAAGTAATGATGGCCACTCGTTTTTCTTTACTTAGCTGCTTTTTTCTTGCCATAATACAAATTCTAACAGTCTATTCAGTAGGACTATCAGCTGTGTATCCACCTGACTTCTGCACAACACAACTGATGGTCCCAACCCCATTTATAAGGCAAGAAATCCCACTTATTAAACCTGACAGGGCACACCTGTGAAGTGAAAACCATTTCAGGTGACTACCTCTTGAAGCTCATCAAGAGAATGCAGAGTGTGTGCAAAGCAGTAATCAGAGCAAAAGGTGGCTACTTTGAAGAAACTAGAATATAAGGCGTATTTTCAGTTGTTTTACACTTTTTTGTTAAGTACATATTTCCACATGTGTTAATTCATAGTTTTGATGCCTTCAGTGTGAATCTACAATGTCAATAGTCATGAAAAGAAAGGAAACTCATTGAATGAGAAGGTGTGTCCAAACTTTTGGTCTGTACTGTATATATTAATATATATTATTATTATATTATATATATATATTGTCAGATGTTTTTCTGTCGCAGTAAACTGACAAAACAAAACATAAAACATAAATGATCAATGAGGGAATTGATTATGTTTCGTTGATTGATCTGGTTTACAGCCCTGAAGTAGTGACATGAGCCGAGAGTCTCAGTCAGACCAGCAGGTGGCAGCAGACTCACTGTAGCTGCTGACGCCATCGATCCATCGGTGCCTCTTTAAAAATTACTCATGGATAATACTGGAAGTGTCGTCGGTACTTCAGCACCGCGTTACTGCTTCTGTGTTCTGACGGGTTTTTATTCTTCTCACCTGATTTTAAAACACTCACCTGAAGTGTTCCAGTCGTCTCACTCTCACCAGCTGATTAGACTGTGTGTTAACGGACCAGAGTCTGTCTGTCTGATGACGTGTCTGTACATTAAAGTTGTTGTTGTTGTTGTCAGTGTGGCCTCAGGAGGAGTACATCGTGGAGTATTCTCTGGAGTACGGCTTCCTGCGTCTGTCTCAGAGCACCAGACAGAGACTCAACATCCCCGTCATGGTGGTCACTCTGGGTGAGACACTGTTAACACCTGTCTGTCAGTCACATGACTGTAACACCTGTCTGTCAGTCACATGACTGTAACACCTGTCTGTCAGTCACATGACTGTAACACCTGTCTGTCAGTCACATAACTGTAACACCTGTCTGTCAGTCACATAACTGTAACACCTGTCTGTCAGTCACGTGTTAACACCCGTCTGTCAGTCACGTGACTCTGACACCTGTCTGTCACTCACGTGATAACACCTGTCCGTCAGTAACGTGACTGTAACACCTGTCTGTCAGTCACATGACTCTAGTTGCGTTTCCATCCACCTTTTCTTATTTGCATTTTCAAAAATTGGGAATAAATACTTGGATGGAAACGCAAAAAAGGCAGTAAATTCGCGAAAAAGTTTTTACACTTGGAGGCGGTGGATTTGTCAGCGTATCCATAAAAGGAAAATGCGACTTTTTGTTATGGAAACAGGTTTTGCGAATAAATCATGACTAACCCGGATGTGACGTCGTGTTTGAGCCAAGGTTTGTAGGTGAAGTGCTGCTGGACGACGACTTCCCAAAAGTCCTTCACCCGGCGACGTTCCCAAACAAATGGAGAACGACGTGGTTTCCCTCCAGCAAACTCGGACAGCACTCGTAATATTAAAAATATTCTTTTCCTTCTCTTCAGGAGGGTTTTGTAGGCTGTGAACGCTGACAAAATTGTAACTAATGTTCTCCCAAGAGCCGACAGGTTCACCAGTAAATTGTCCTTGATGTTGAGTGTCAGCTGAGTGTCAACTGTCAGCTGTGTCAACTGTTGTCATGGATACATTCACGCTCTCTTGGCGTAATCTCACGGCGCACTCCTCCTCTCCCAATAGGGGTGTCACGATTCTCCAAATCCTCGATTCGATTCAATTTTCGATTCTAAGGTCACGGTTCGATTCGATTCTCGATTTTTACATTTATTCTTTTTAAAGCACAGGTTGCTGCCATTTTTAGACTAGACTTTTATGCAATATAATATCTGACCTTTGTTCGCAATGTACCACATTACATTGTCAAATTTAAAACATTTATTAACAACATAATGTAACAATAACTTATATCTTCAGTCAATTGGAAACTTGAAATCACCTGCCATCTAGTTTCTCTTTGTAACTGCAGTCTTCTCCACAGAAGATGACATTCAAGTTCACAACAAAACAAACAAAAAAATAAAACAGCCATGTCCACAGTCGTCTCTGAACAATTAAGTGTCTTAACAAACTATTTCCGAACAGTTGGACATATACAAGGTGCGTAAGGTGTGAGTGGGCGAGCGAGAGTGAGGGATCATGCGTACGTGCGCACAGTGAATGAATGGGAGAGGAAGGAGAAGAAAGCAGCAGCAGCAGCGACAGCAGCAGTAAAGTGTTCAACACAGGCTGCAGTTTGGCTGAATAAAGGCGACGGCTCCTCAGATACAGCAAAGCTCCCTGGTATTATTTCCCGACCAGCTTAACACGTGAAAGGGGGTTCACCCCGAAGGTAAACAGAAACTTCGGCCCTGGAGGAAATCATCTCCCCTGTGCTTCCCGACCACGGTCCGAGAGCTGAACAGGAATGGTCTAACACCATGCTATCATTTGATAAAAAATCGAAATCGTGACACCCCTGTCCCAATAATCGCAAAACAATAACGAATGGAAACGGGCATAAATTCGCATTTGCTTTTTTCGCATTTTCACAAAATCAGTTTCTGACACCTGCCTGTCAGTCACGTGACTGACAGGCAGGTGTCAGAAACTGGGTTTCCATCCAAATGTATCGAATTTAAGAGCGGATTTTGTGAAAATGCGAAAAAAGCAAATGCGAATTTATGCCTGTTTCCATTCGTTATTGTTTTGCGATTATTGGCCTGTCTGTCAGTCACGTGATAACGCCTGTCAGTCACGTGATAACGTGTGTGTGTGTGTGTGTGTGTGTGTGTGTGTGTGTGTGTGTGTGTGTGTGTGTGTGTGTGTGTGTGTGTGTGTGTGTGTGTGTGTGTGTGTGTGTGTGTGTGTGTGCGCGCATGTGTTCAGATCCGATGAAGGATGAGTGTTTTGGCGATGGCTTCAGTCGCTTCCTGCTGGATGAGTTTCTGGGCTATGACGACATCCTGATGTCCAGTGTGAAGGCGCTAGCTGAGAACGAGGAGAACAAAGGTAGAGAACTCGACAACCTCTGACCTGGTACTCTGATTACAGAACCTGATCTCCTCTGACCCTGTGCTCTGAATACAGAACCTGAGTTCCTCTGACCCTGTACTCTGATTACAGAACCTGAGTTCCACTGACCCTGTACTCTGATTACAGTATCTGTGTGTACTCAGATTTTTAGTGTTGATATTTTGACCTGTGAGTTGTCAGCAGGTTGGTGATGTCACAGTGTGGTTCCTTGCAGGGTTCTTGAGAAACGTGGTGTCTGGAGAACATTACCGCTTTGTCAGCATGTGGATGGCCAGAACCTCGTACCTGGCCGCCTTCGTCATCATGGTCATATTTGTAAGTATTTCAGTCGTTGTTTACAACAATTGAAGCTGTGATGGGTGAAGTGATCAGACGTTGTGAGTTAGTTTGACTCTTAGAGTCTGTTTCCTGAAGGAAGAGCTGAGGGAGACGTGAGGAGTCGGTGGCAGCTTAAACAGAACAGTCAATAAAGTTGGATTCAAGAGGGCTCCACCTGGTGGAGATAAATAATGTAAACCATTGAAGGATTTTTGAGGCGATGTGTTCAGTGTTTCTGTCTGTTCTTTTGTGTTTTTCAGACTCTATCGGTGTCCATGCTGCTCAGATACTCTCACCACCAGATCTTTGTCTTCATCGGTCAGTTTCCTCACCAGTTTAATGTCATCCAGACCAGTTTAATGTCATCCAGACCAGTTTAATGACATCCAGTCTGGTCTAGCCAGAGCTGTTAGTGAGCTTTGATAACTGACTGTCACTGATGGTGATCAGCCGGCTGTTAAACGATATTTAATGTGAAATATGTGAATTGGTTTACTACAGAATTAAAACTTAAACCATCATCTGAAGGTGCTTCCTCCTGCTGATGACTCGCCGTCTGAACAAAGAAGTTAATATTTAGATTTAGACTGTTAACCCTGAGGCCTAGACTGTGAAGTGAGTTCAACATCCCCAGGATCTGTTAAGAACCGCCTACACATGAAGCTGTTTATCAACTCGGTAATTCAACGCAGGCTTTCTACATCTCGCCATGAGGGTGTTCACAGAAAGGAGAGGCCATGTACCACGTTAGAAGTGAACAGCCGTTGTAGCCCTGAAAACCAGAGTTAACCCTGAAGATACCTCACTAACCACAGATCCTGCCTCAGAGTTCAGGCCTCTGGATGTTGAGCTGTGTGTTGATCTGCTCTTGTTTTGTCCCCCCTCAGTGGATCTTCTTCAGATGTTGGAGATGAACATGACCATCGCCTTCCCAGCAGCCCCTTTGCTTACCGTCATCCTGGCCCTTGTTGGTAAGTTCAAATCCTGAAAAGTGTTCACACAGTGTGGATCTGATCCTGACTCAGGATTCACTTTAAATCAAGAGCATCCAGCAGAGACCAGCAGAACATGTTTCCCCACCTGAGCAGCAGATCAGAGTTGTACTGGCCACCTGTATATTTTCACCGACCAGCAGCAGAACAATATTGTAATTTAATGATCTTTCATGATAAGATTGTAGTGAATATGGAACAATATAACTGAGAGAGAAGAGCACTGAGACAGTCTGGAACAGTTAAGTTTATGTTAGCCAGTGTAGCTTTAGCTCCATACAGTCACTGAGCAGCTGAAACATCACTGGAAGCTGTGACGAGGAGTTTATAAGCAGCCTGTCTGTTGTGTCGACCCGACAGCGATGATGGTTGATGTTTCCTGCTGAAAACAAAACTCATAGCAGATTATAAAAAACAGCAACAGAGTGCTACACAGCAACGGTGTCCACAGGGAAGAGGACGACCATATGATAACATCAGGATGCTTGGATTGTTTTTTTCAGTACCGGACACTAAACTTTAAACAATCTCAGAAGATATTCACCTGTTTGTCTGGTTAGCTGGATAATTAGTCACCAGTGAAAGGTCTCCCTGTCGTATGACATGATGCCCTCCATCACAGTCGAGTGTTGGGCCTGATGATGTCAGAACAGATTTACTGTGGTTCTGGACATAGTTCAGGATCCCATGTCCACGCTGGTCTTCTGACAGCAACTGTCTTTTCGAAAAGAGGCCCAGTAAACCAATCAACTTGTCCTGCTTAGACTTTGACTAGCCCTGGGCCATCAGGTGGGTCAGAACCTAATCCAGTTAAATCAGGCTCAGGATTCAGAGAGGTGCAGACCTGCCAACATGTACACATTTTCCGTACTCGGCACGCATTTTGACCCTTAAGTACGCTTGTACGAATTGCTGCTCTCCACGTAAGCATTTTGTTGCATCTCGCAGTTCGCCGTTTTCGGTTTCTATGCAAGTTCAATCTATGAAGTTGATTCTGCTTCTGAGCCACAACAATCTGCGTGTAAGTGGAGTGAAAAGCTTTTGGCCAATCAGAGCGCTACATTTTAACACCCTCGCCCACCTGCACCTCCTAGCCAAATGCTTTGCACGTTCAATTCAATTCAGTGCCTCAAGCGAGCCAGGGTGGCCGGATAACTGATCCCTCTTCGCCCGCTTGCTGTCACTGCTAATCGCCTGCATCCCTACAGATCTCAGCCAATGCAAACCTGCATCCCTACAGATCTCAGCCAATGCAAACAGCATTGAAAAGGTCAAATTAAGACGTTGAGTTTACCCGACGGTGTTGTTAACCACTCGTCAAAGTTACTGTGTGTGTGTGTGTGTTGCAAATAGTAGTGTAGCGCCTGTTAAAATTAATGAAGCTTTTACTGGTGGTGGTCTGAAGTATTTTATTCCTCGAAGCAATTCTGTATGACCAAAAACAACAACGTAAGAGCTAAAATAAAAACAAATAAAAAGCCATTAGTCTATACATCTATAATTAGCTTGTGGCATATAGCTTTACTTTACATAAAACAAACTTAAATTTCAACATAAATGTACCATAAGCCTTTACCTTGTTGCCACTTTCAACCAGGCTAATAAATCACTCTTGTAGTTTAGTTCAACACCATAGTTATTTTCCTTTATCCGTGAATTTCCTTATATCCATGTGATGCTTGTTTACCTTCCTCAATCAATTTACCGTCCATTCACTCCTTTTCCGTTTACCAAACCCTTTCTAAATAAAATACATCTGTTTAACAGGAAGTGTCAAAATAAAATATCCAAAATAATACATAGTAAATAAAAATAAAATCATAACATTTCTTCAAGGTTGGTAGGTCTGGAGGTGGCAAGTAAATCCTTTTAAACCTTCTCTGTTTGGTCCTGAATCAAGACAGGTGAGTCAGGAGTGCAGACAGACAAGTGAAAATTCCCAAGTCCCCAAACCAAGATAAAACCAGACTTAGTTTAAAACCAGAGTCTTAGTTTTCACCCTTAACAGTCAAAACAGTCGTGTCTCAGGTCAGACAGTCTGATAAGTTCCAAGTCTAAACAGACAAGTCTTGAGTTAAGTCAGTCAGGACCAACAAGTCACAGACTGAGATCCAAGTCAGGAAGTCGTATTAATAAAGTCTTCTTAACTTTTGCACTTTGACCGAAGTTTGTTTCAACTCCCAGGTTAAGTCCCAGGTAAAGAAGAGTGCCAAGTCAAGACAGAGAAGTCCAAACAGACCCAAGTCCTGAGTCCAGACAGACAGCACAGTCAAGTCAAAACAAGAGGAAGCCAAGTCCTAAGTCATGAAAGTCGACGCAGCTAGGTCCCAAGCCACAAAGTCCCTTTCCTGAGCCACAGAGTCCATGTCCTAAGTCAGCTGGTCCAAGTGCTAAGTCCAAAGAGACACGTCTCAAGTAGAGCTAGTTGGGACCAACAAGTCAGAGATTGAGATCCAAGTCAAGAAGTCACATTAAGTCTTCTACTTTGACCGAGCAGCAAGTTCCAGGTCAAGACAGACAAGTACAAGTTGAGGCAGTTCCAGTTCTGAGACCGGGCGGTCAAGTTCTGAGTCCAGTTTTGAGTCTGGGCGGTCCAGTTCTCAGTCTGGGCAGTGCAGTCTTCTCTTTGATTGTTGGACTTAGATGTTGTCTCTCCTCACAGTTAAATCTGAAGCAACTGGTTGGTTCTGGTTTTTAAGCTAACCAGCTAAAAGATTTTAATCCAAATATGATGTTCTGATGTCACTTCCTGCTTAACAGGCATGGAGGCCATCATGTCAGAATTCTTCAACGACACGACGACGGCCTTCTACATCATCCTCATCGTCTGGTTGGCTGATCAGTACGACGCCATCTGCTGCCACACCAACACAAGTAAACGCCACTGGCTGAGGTGAGTCACATGACCAACAGAGATAAAAACTCATTAACTTTATAACGTCACAATATGAACTCATTAATTTTATAACATCACAATATGGACTCATTAACTTTATAAACTCGTTAACTTTATAAACTCACAATATAAACTCATTAACTTTATAAACTCACAATATAAACTCATTAACTTTATAATGTCACAATATAAACTCATTAACTTTAAAAACTCACAATATAAACTCATTAACTTTATAAACTCACAATATAAACTCATTAACTTTATAATGTCACAATATAAACTCATTAACTTTATAAACTCACAATATAAACTCATTAACTTTATAATGTCACAATATAAACTCATTTGCTTTATAAACTCACGATATAAACTCATTTACTTTATAATGTCACAATATAAACTCATTAACTTTATAATGTCACAATATAAACTCATTTACTTTATAAACTCACAATATAAACTCATTTACTTTATAATGTCACAATATAAACTCATTAACTTTATAAACTCACAATATAAACTCATTAACTTTATAAACTCACAATATAAACTAATTAACTTTATAAACTCACAATATAAACTCATTAACTTTATGTCATAAAATGAACTCATTAACTTTATAATCTCATAATATGAATTCATTAACTTTATAAACTCACAATATAAACTCATTAACTTTATGTCACAATATAAACTCATTAACTTTATAAACTCACAATATAAACTCAATAACTTTATAAACTCACAATATAAACTCATTAACTTTATAAACTCACAATATAAACTCATTAACTTTATAAACTCACAATATGAACTCATTAACTTTATAATGTCACAATATAAACTCATTAACTTTATAAACTCACAATATAAACTCATTTACTTTATAAACTCACAATATAAACTCATTTACTTCATAATGTCACAATATAAACTCATTAACTTTATAATGTCACAATATAAACTCATTAACTTTATAAACTCACAATATAAACTCATTTACTTTATAATGTCACAATATAAACTCATTAACTTTATAATGTCACAATATAAACTCATTAACTTTATAAACTCACAATATAAACTCATTAACTTTATAATGTCAAAATATAAACTCATTAACTTTATGTCACAATATAAACTCATTAACTTTATGTCATAAAATGAACTCATTAACTTTATAATCTCATATGAATTCATTAACTTTATAAACTCACAATATAAACTCATTAACTTTATAATCTCATAATATGAATTCATTAACTTTATAAACTCACAATATAAACTCATTAACTTTATAATCTCATAATATGAATTCATTAACTTTATAAACTCACAATATAAACTCATTAACTTTATAATTTCATAATATTAATTCATTTACTTTATAATGTCACAATATAAACATGAACTTTATAACGTCACAATATAAACTCATTAACTTTATGTCACAATATAAACATGAACTTTATAACGTCACAATATAAACTCATTAACTCTATAATGTCACAATATAAACATGAACTTTATAACGTCACAATATAAACTCATTAACTCTATAATGTCACAATATAATCATGAACTTTATAATGTCCCAATATAAACTCATTAACTCTATAATGTCACAATATAAACATGAACTTTATAACGTCACAATATAAACTCATTAACTTTATAATGTCACAATATAAACTCATTAACTTTATAATGTCACAATTTAATCATGAACTTTATAATGTCACAATATAAACTCATTAACTTTATAACGTCCCAATATAAACTCATTTACTCTATAATGTCACAATATAAACATGAACTTTATAACGTCACAATATAAACTCATTAACTTTATAATGTCACAATATAAACTCATTAACTTTATGTCATAAAATGAATTCATTAACTTTATAAACTCACAATATAAACTCATTAACTTTATAATCTCATAATATGAATTCATTTACTTTATAAACTCACAATATAAACTCATTAACTTTATAATTTCATAATATTAATTCATTTACTTTATAATGTCACAATATAAACATGAACTTTATAACGTCACAATATAAACTCATTAACTTTATGTCACAATATAAACATGAACTTTATAACGTCACAATATAAACTTATTAACTTTATAAACTCAAAATATAAACTCATTAACTTTATAACGTCACAATATAAACTCATTTACTTTATAATGTCACAATATAATCATGAACTTTATAATGTCCCAATATAAACTCATTAACTCTATAATGTCACAATATAAACATGAACTTTATAACGTCACAATATAAACTCATTAACTTTATAATGTCACAATATAAACTCATTAACTTTATAATGTCACAATTTAATCATGAACTTTATAATGTCACAATATAAACTCATTAACTTTATAACGTCCCAATATAAACTCATTTACTCTATAATGTCACAATATAAACATGAACTTTATAACGTCACAATATAAACTCATTAACTTTATAATGTCACAATATAAACTCATTAACTTTATAATGTCACAATATAAACTCATTAACTTTATGTCACAATTTAATCATGAACTTTATAATGTCACAATATAAACTCATTAACTTTATAATGTCACAATATAAACATGAACTTTATAACGTCACAATATAAACTCATTAACTCTATAATGTCACAATATAAACATGAACTTTATAACGTCACAATATAATCATGAACTTTATAATGTCACAATATAAACTCATTTACTTTATAATGTCACAATATAAACTCATTAACTTTATAAACTCGTTAACTTTATAAACTCACAATATAAACTCATTAACTTTATGTCACAATATAAACTCAATTACCATATTATGTCATAATATGAACTCATTAACTTTATAAACTCATTAACTTTATAACGTCACAATATAAACTCATTAACTTTATAACGTCACAATATAAACTCATTAACTTTATGTCATAATATGAACTCATTAACTTTATTATGTCATAATATGAACTCATTAATTTTATAAACTCATTAACTTTATACTCATTAACTTTATAAACTCATTAACTTTATAACGTCACAATATAAACTCATTAATTTTATAAACTCACAATATAAATTCATTAATTTTATAAACTCACAATATAAATTCATTAACTTTATAAACTCATTAACTTTATAACGTCACAATATAATCATGAACTCTATAATGTCCCAATATAAACTCATTAACTCTATAATGTCACAATATAAACATGAACTTTATAACGTCACAATATAAACTCATTAACTTTATAATGTCACAATATAAACTCATTAACTTTATAATGTCACAATTTAATCATGAACTTTATAATGTCACAATATAAACTCATTAACTTTATAACGTCCCAATATAAACTCATTTACTCTATGTCACAATATAAACATGAACTTTATAACGTCACAATATAAACTCATTAACTTTATAATGTCACAATATAAACTCATTAACTTTATAATGTCACAATTTAATCATGAACTTTATAAACTCACAATATAAACTCATTAACTTTATGTCACAATATAAACTCAATTACCATATTATGTCATAATATGAACTCATTAACTTTATAAACTCATTAACTTTATAACGTCACAATATAAACTCATTAACTTTATAACGTCACAATATAAACTCATTAACTTTATGTCATAATATGAACTCATTAACTTTATTATGTCATAATATGAACTCATTAATTTTATAAACTCATTAACTTTATACTCATTAACTTTATAAACTCATTAACTTTATAACGTCACAATATAAACTCATTAATTTTATAAACTCACAATATAAATTCATTAATTTTATAAACTCACAATATAAATTCATTAACTTTATAAACTCATTAACTTTATAACGTCACAATATAATCATGAACTTTATAACGTCACAATATGAACTCATTAACTTTATGTCATAATATGAACTCAATACCTTTATAAACTCGTTAACTTTATAACGTCACAATATAAACTCATGAACTTTATAAACTCATTAACTTTATAACGTCACAATATAAGCTAACACTTGAACTCTGAGGTCACTTGATGGATCATAACGTTTGTTTGTGTTCTTCAGGTTCTTCTATCTCTACCACTTTGCCTTCTACGCCTATCACTACCGCTTCAATGGGCAGTACAGCAGCCTGGCCCTGGTCACATCCTGGCTCTTCATCCAGGTCAGAACCTTCATCATCATCTTCACCTTCATTCTGATCCACACAGAAGGACAATGTGCTTTAATTTCAAAATGAGGGCACTGAAATTCCAGATTACTGAACAAATCATTTTAGACTTAAGCAATGACGTGTTGGTCTGGATCACTGACCGTTTGAAGGTCTGGGCCTCGTTCAGATCAAACACAACAACTAAAACTAACAATGTTCATTAACCTGTCAACACTTTTATCTTTTTAAACTTGAACGTTTTCTTGAATTTCTTCCTTCAGCACTCCATGATCTACTTCTTCCACCACTACGAGCTTCCTGCCATCTTGCAGCAGATCCGGATCCAGGAGATGTTGCTGCAGAACCAGCAGGCAGGTCAGGCCAACCAGACGGCCCTGCAAGACAACCTCAACAACAACCACAGTGCTGCTGCTGCAGGACCAGGACCAGGACCAGGACCTGCCAACACCACCCAGCCAGGGCCTCAGACCGACCCCCAGCCTACTTCCTCCTCTCCAGCAGCAGGAGGTGGAGGGGAGGTGAGGGCGGAGCTAAACTGGGTCGCTCAGACGGCCGCCATCATCACTGAGGCTCTGTCCTCCAATCAGAACACCTCCTCCTCTGCCGTGGTCAACGGAGGTCAGGGGTCAGCAGGAGCAGCAGAGGTCAGTGTGGTGGCTGAGTTCTGGATGGGAGCAGCCGGAGGAGGAGGGGAAGCAGGAGGAGGAGCAGCAGCAGCAGCAGGAGGAGGAGGAGGAGGGGAAGCAGGAGGAAGTGAAAAAGATCAGAATGTTGTTTCAGTAGAAATTAAACCCTCAACAGGAGGAAGTGATCCTTCATCCAGCCCTCCAATCAGAGGGCTGCAGCCGGTTGAGGCTGTGCCCTTGGAGGCGGGGCTCTTGGAGGCGGCCCCCCCACAGACAGATTGCCCCCTCCCACAGAGGTCAGGTACAGACTGCAGAGCAGAGCAGCAGAGGCCGTCCTGAGAGTCTGACATCATCACCTGTCCGACAGGTGCTTCAGTCTGTCAGCTGATCTGGGGATCAGTCGTAATTGATTAGTGATCGGCTCATCCACATCTTTATTTTAAACAAATGCCTGATTGATTGTTTAGTTCAGTGTTTCCCAACCTGAGGGTCGACACAACACAGGAGGTCACAGGATGAATGTGAGGTTCCAAAGATTTAAACAGTTTAATTTTTGTTTGTGAATTAATCAAAAATTTCACTTCTTCAAATTAAAACCGAGACTGATTGGTTCAGATGGTCAAGGATCATTTAGTTAATCTGAGTCCAGTTCAGTTTAGTGAAAGGAAACAGGAAAAAAATGTGATGGATCGATTTTCTGATCAGATTCTACAACAGACACAGAGTCACCGGGCGCGTCTGTGTCGCGTTACTGCTGCAACACGATCACGACTGTTCGGCCGCATCACGCCGTGTTTCAGGCTGAAATGCTGGAAATCATCCGTCGGTCTGTCAGAGTCAACGTGACATCTTCCAGACTCAGAGATTATAAACTCAGAGATTATAAACTGAGATTATAAACGTGCTGTCACAGGAACAAAGCAACAAGATGAAACTGATATGAATGAATTTGTTCAGATTATTTGGAGATTAAACAATTTTTTTAGGAATGTGTGAATCTGAAATAATAAAACTCTTTAGACACAACGGTCAGTGAATGCATCACAATTTATCTTTATCACCTGAAGCTCATCTCTATTTAACATTCACTCAATGTTGTCCTAACATCGTCCTCACGTTGTGTGTCACCGCCTAAGAGCTTCTTCTGACACACACACACACACACACACACACACACACACACACACACACACTGTCCTGCCACCACAAATGCTCACCGGAGCACCGAATGTGGATTCGTTCAGCGCTAAAAATAGTGCCCAACAGATGCACTATTCCGTGTGTGTGTGCGTGTGTGCGCAGACAGGAAGTCAGACAAACTCACAAGTGTGTAAAAACAACAGACTGATCCTTTAACCCAAGCTGAACACTGAAACTCATTTTATTGACCATTCTGATCAGTTATTGATGAGTTATTGATCAGCCTGATCAGGTTCTGACAGACTGAAGCACAAACTCTGAACTCCGTTGTTTTCTGTTTCCATCTGCTTTTATTTTGAAGAAACAGACTCTTTGAGAACAGGAAGTAGTTTTGGAGCGGGGCAGTGGTCGGACTGATCGACTTCCTGTCAGAACGGATGCCTTATCATAATCCTCAGACTGTCAGCAGCCCAGCGAGCTGATTGGTTGTGCAATATGATGCCAGCTGTGTCACTCCTCAGATTCGCCTCCAACAGAGGGTGGGGCCTGTCACTATGATGCGTTCAGGGGACTGAAGGTGCGTTCAGGTGCTCCTCATCGGCTCATAAACGTCAGCGTTGTCTCTGTGGAGCTGCCGACCTCAGAGACAGGAAACCCTCCCAGCTGATCGATTGATTGACTGACTGATCGAGTGAAACAACAGAATCAGTAACAATAAACTAATAAAAGGTTGTCAACAATCCTCAAATATATAAATAATCATTGATAATCAATAATAATAACAATAATAAATATAATAGCTTTGATGATTTTATAATAATAATTTGGCCGTCTTTCTTTCGGAAATAACTTCCGTATAAAAAACGACAAACATTTTCAGTGAAATGTGTTTTTATCTTCGCAGGACAATGATCGATTAACCAAATCATTCAGGTGTGTTTGATTAGTAATCGATTACTTTAGTTGGTATTGATTATTGCTCCAGGTGAGTTTATTCAGCTGACACGAGTCACCTGAACGCACTGTTCACCAGGAGATCAGACGGACGGACGGAGGCCTCCTCGTCTTTTTGTTTTGGGTTTTCTGTTTCTTTGTTTTGTTTTCAGTTCGTGTTATGGAGGGGGCGGAGCCTGAAGTGTGACATCAGCACCAGACTGGGGTTTGGGGGGTTGTTGGGGGGGATTTTTGGTTGTTTTCTTCTTCGTGCCTCTCTGCTGGATGACTGTAGCCTCATTAGTCGATCTGAAACTCATCAAACTGTATTTAACTGTCCAGTAAAACCAGTAAAACCAGTGCACAGCAGCCTGTTTGCACAACAACCGTGTGAATGTCTTATTTTCTCCTTCAAACGGATGAATGAAACAGGAAGTTAATTTTGATTATGAACCAGGTCCTTAACATTGAATTATTAATCCAATTAATTATTACTGATGACGGAGAGTCAGATGTCTGTTTGACTTAAAGTTAAATGAGATTAAGTCAAAATATTGTGTGACGAGTTTTTATCAGTTTTTTTTTTTAATCAGAAAAAACTGTTACATTTTTTGCACGATTTTAAAAAATACTAACAAGCGGCATAAATGATCTCCAATTCAGTGACGTCCTATTGAGACATTTGAATTAATATTGAAAACGACAATGAATTGTGTGTTTTGTTTTATAATTAGTGATCTTATTTATACCTCAGCCTGGTTCATTAAACCAGTTTCTTTCAGTCTGCTGCCTAATTTAACTGACAGATGTTCAGTTCAAACCACAGACGCACCGCCGGGACTTTTACTGGTTTACACTGTTGTCATTCACACTGAAGCTGTCATTCACAGCTCACTGCCAGCAGTATTATTAAGACTTTCAGGTGCGTTTGTGTAACTGATCCTTATGGTTTCTCGATGTTCAGGACAAATTTTAACCCGATCCAGTGAGAAGACGCTGGTGAGAGTGAGAACAGACAGAATCACTGACATGATGACATTCAGCTCAAAGTGGATTTTAGTTTGTCCGTCCATTTATCAAAAGTTTTACATGAAGTTTTGAATCAGTGACAAGAAGTTTTTGAAAGACCCGTTGAAGAGTTTGACAAACATCACATGATGTTGGTTGATGGCTTGTCCTGTGAAGACGTCGTCACGTGACTCGTCCTGTGAAGACGTCGTCACGTGACTCGTCCTGTGAAGACGTCGTCATGTGACTCGTCCTGCAGCTCAAACAGCTAGCTGCTCAAACAGCTAGCTGCTCCACCCGTCTCCATTGGTCCTGTTTCTCTGTAAATCAACGTTGTCTTTTCAAGTCCAGCCGGTGTCTCAGAGCAGGACGTCCTCCGTCTGCTGCTGTCAGAGCTTTGAGCAGATGTCTGTCATCATGTTGAACATTGTCCCTCATCAAGTTTCCACAGTATTTCATCACATCAGCCTCAGCTCCACACACACACACACACACACACACACACACACACACACACACACACAGGAGGCACTGTCCTGACATTGGTCGGGAGTTCGTTCCACCACTGATGCGCGTGGCAACATGGGTGTTGGAGGACGGGGGAAAGGAGAGGAACAGCTGGGTGTCGTCAGCATAACCGTGGTAAGAGAATCCAAGTGATGTGATTGCAGAGCCCAGTGATCTATTCCAGGTGACCTGAAAGGAGCGATTTGTCAGGTATGATGTGAACCAGGTTAGAGCAGAGTCAGCGATGCCAGAGTGGAGAGGAGGATTTGGTGGTTGACTGTGTCAAACGCAGCAGATAGGTCGAGGAGGATGAGGACTGACGAGTGGGACGAGGCTCTGGAGGCACAGAGCGACTCCGTCACTGTGAGGAGGGCCGTCTCAGTGGAGTGAGCAGTCCTGAAGCCTGACTGATGGAGGTCAAGAAGGTTGTTTTGCAAAAGGTAGGAGGACAGTTGGTTGTAGACAGCACGTTCCAGGGTTTTAGAGAGGAACGAGAGAAGAGATACAGGTCTGTAGTTTTGGATGTCAGCTGAGTCCAGGGTGGGTTTCTTTAGCAGTGGCTTTACTGTAGCTGTCTTGAAAGGAGCTGGAATACTGAAGTGAGGGAGGAGTTGATCAGGGTGGTGAGGAAAGGCAAGATGTCTCAGTGTCTCTGTGTCACAGTGTCTCTGTCAGTCTAAACAAAACAAAATTTCAGTTTGAGAATTTTCTCCTCCTGAATTTCTTCTTATTCATCAATAACCTGATTAGATATATTGATTATAACCACTCAGGCAGGAAGAGCAGAAATCACTTAAAGTATAACGATCAGTGGAGCTGATCCAGACTTTAATCAAACTGGTTCTATCTCTTCAGGCTGAAGACAACATCTGTCTGTCTCCTTCTGTCCATCCTCCACCGTCCCCCTCACTGATCACAGTTATTAATGATCAGCTTGTGTGTTTATCTTTTTTTAGATGACCCGTTTCTCAGTGGAAAGTTCTACTTTCTAAAAACATTTTAAAAACCACCAGTGACCTGCAGCTCGTCACCACCTGACCAGAACCCAAATCAGGATACCAAAAGCAGCCAATCAGAGGCAGACTGGCTGGAAATGCTGTAAATAAAAGGGGTGAAAACCATCAAATTATTATTGAGAGTTATTAGTTTTGATCAGTTTTATTATTGATCCGTCTGCTGGTGAAGAAGATCTGAGAGACAAAGGTAAGAACCAACTACACTCACTGGGATCACTGGGAACATTGTTTGCAGGGTTCACAGTACTTTTACTTCACCGAAATACTTTTACTCCACTACTTTCATCTGATGGATGAAGACTGGTACAAACAGCAGGTGGAGTTTATTAAAAGTGATGAAGAGTGTCTGATGTGTTTCACTACTTTTACTGACATGATGTTTCTCTGTGTACTTCTACTGCAGTAACATTTTGAATTCAGGTCTTTAACTCATTGAACATAACGGACGTTGTTACGCTCGACCGAGAGAGCCGAGCCTAACATAAATAACCGACACCCAACACGGTGTAAGTTGAGTAACAAAAAACAATTTATTTACAACACGAGTGATAAGTGCAATTATGTACAGTGAATAGCTGCTCTATATACAAGTGTGAAGCGTGGCTTCAGGGTGAGCTCAGCCTAAAACAACAAACAAAACACAGATCTAAACTCCGGGGTCCGAATCTATCTAAGCCCTATGAAAAAGAAAAGAAACAAAAGACAAGTGCTGAACCTAACTCCCTAACCTAATCAAAAACAGGAGAAAACTGGCGTAAAGAAAAAGGCAGCTCACCCCTACTGCTTCCCTAACCTCAAACACTCTTGCTCTGGTTTTACCCAGAGCACACGCACACTCACAGACACACTCTAACGAATTTCTAATTTTCACAGTACAACGATGCTCGCAGAATTTGGTGAATGCTGGCACGTTAGCGATCCACACGTCCTCTGGTATTGCCAACTCTTGTAGTCCCCGCTTCCCGGAACAGCCAATCCCTCACTGCCACAGCAGGGATGCGGACCCAATGACTTGCGAGAGCCACACGATCCTCTGGGGAGACAGGAGCTCTCACTCTGTACATAAAAAGAAACAAAAAAAAACACACACACCTACTAACGAATGACGGCGCGAGCTGTAACAGACGTCCAACACTGAGCTCTGAGTTTCAGAATCTTTAGGGCCACTTGTGGGTTGTTGGCCCGACCGGCCTTCATGTGGGTTGCTCAGGCCAGGTGAGCCCAGGTGTGAACGGCTGTTAAGCTGTCTGGAGAGAACTCAGTACAGCATTGTAGGTGGGTGATCAGTAATGTCTGAGGCCACCTCCTCTGTTCAAAGACGGTCGTTCCACTTTGACATAGATGGATTCTTTTACTCCTCTTTCAAACCATCTGTCTTCTCTGGACAGCATGTTTACATCAAAGGAATGATTTGTCTCCTTCAGATGTAAGTGGACAGCAGAGTCTGGACCTGAGGAGTTGGTCCTCCTGTGTTGTGCCATTGGTTCATGGAGAGGTTGTTTTGTCTCCCCGATGTACAAATCTGTGCAGTCCTGCCGCATTGAACAGCATCAACTACATCACTCTGTTTATGCCTGCTGGGTGTTTGTCCTCAGGATGGACAAGTTTCTGCCTCAGCGTGTTGGTCGGTTTGAAGTGAACCAGAAAACGAGTGAAAGTTTCAGTCGTCGTCTATAAAGCAGGAAGTTGTCTCTCTGCTCTCCCTCTGACACAGAACGTAGTTTCACTTCCTGGCAGGTCTGAGATGTCTCTGTGCTGTTTGTGTGTCACTTTATGTTGTTATGATAAATAATCATAATTAATCCCTTGATTTTGCAGATGTCCCTGTTGTGGACCCTCCCTCAGAAGTGACTGCTGGTAGGTCCACCTGTACCTCTCGCTGTGATTGATCATGTTGTACCTAGAAGCTAAACTGTGTACTTGTTTGAGGAAATGGCTCATAGTGGCAGAAACGGCACCACAGAACCTGTACTCATTTATGTTCTGTCTCCGTCTCACCCTGTTTTCACGTCTGTTAACGTCTCGTGTACTCTGTGTAACGTTTTGTTGTTCCCTTCGTCTCGTCTTACAGGAGGATCGTTCTTCTCTTAGCCTGTCAGTCAGAACAGGGCCGTGACCTGATAGACTGAATCATGGGTAATGTGTTGAAGAGACGTGTGAGCGTGGAGACGTGGAGAGGTGATCCTGAGGTGGAGGAGCTGCTGCTTCTGGAGCTGCAGGAGCTGCAGGAGGTGGAGCTGTGGAGGCTCAACTGGAGTCTGAGTCAGGACCTCCTGCAGGACGTCCCCCCCGTTCCCCCGAGCTGGCTCCGCACCGCCGATGCCTACAGCACCACCAAAACCCTGCTGAGGTGTTACCATGACAACGGGGCACTCAGTGTGTTGAAGGCAGCGCTGAGAGTGATTGGCCGAGATTATTGGCTGTCCCTGCGCCACACAGCGAACCCACAGGGACCTCCTCCTCGGGTTTCTCAGAAACTGGATCCAGGCTTTGTGATGACTCGCCGCAGGAAGCTGATCAGCAGGATGCAGCGGGTGGATGCCGTCCTGGACATCCTGCAGGACCACAAGATCCTAAATGCTGCCAACAGGGCGGCCGTCCACGTCTACGCAGTCCACAAGGACAAGAACCGGGCTCTGGTGGACCTGGTCCTCAGAAAGGGGGACGAGGCCCAGGAGGTGTTTTATCAAGCCCTCAGCCAGTCAGAGCCCTTCTTACTGCTGGAGCTGGAAGATGGTCCAGCCAAGGACCAGGTGGGTAGTCCACATGTCATCCAGTCACTTTTAAATTCAGAACCTGTCTCAGATCGATGTGATGTCATCAGTGTGTCATCATCCTGAGGTGTGATGTCATCAGTGTGTCATCACCCTGAGGTGTGATGTCATCAGTGAGTCACTCTGCTGCCCTCTGTTTATTTCCCAGAGTTCCTCAGGGCCGTGTGTCCTCACAGAGATGTTGGAGTGTCTCGTCTCAGATGAGCTCAGATCTTTCCAGTGGTTGGTCAGTGATCACATGACTGGAGAAAGCCTCCCTCCTATTGGTCGAGAGCAGCTGCAGCACGCAGACAGGCCGACGACAGCAAGACTTCTGCAAGAACATTTTGGACCTAAACAGGCGGAGAACGTCGCCACGAACGTACTACTGAAGGTCGTCCCATCGCTCAGTACGTCCCACAAACTGTGTTAAGCTAGGCTAACAGTTCCCCCCTGCTTCCACTCTTTATGCTAAGCTAGGCCAACAGTTCCTCTTGCTTCCACTCTTTATGCTAAGCTAGGCTAACAGTTCCCCTTGCTTCCACTCTTTGTGCTAATCTGGCTCTTACTGGACAGGCGGGGATTAATTTAATCAATAACACATTGATCTTGAATAGGGTTTCTGTATTGGTCATGTGATGTGATGATGTCATCCTGCTGCAGGTGTCTGTCTGCGAGGACAAGGAGTGACATCACAGACATCGTCTGACATCAGAGTGGAGACAAATGTGGACACAACAGTGGTAATGACCTCAGACACACCTGTAACTGTGATATCACTGATGCTGATGGATGATTGGTCAATGTGTTAAGGTGTGTGATTGATCAGCTGTTTGATCTGTTTAGGTGAAGATTACACCTGAAGTCTCCGAGGACGGCAACATGTTCAGGTAACACACTCCAGAGAACCAGAACAGAAGCAGAACTGAACCATCATATTCAGTATCTGTGACGCTTTACTAACCTTCTCAGTTTGACAACCATCAATAATCAATATTAATGAACTGTTAGCGACAGACTTTATCAGCTGTAGCTAAGTTGACTCTTTCTTCTTAAATATGCACATGATGGCTACGTACATGCTAACAGACTGATGCTAATGCTAACATCCAAGTTTAAATGTTGTAATTTTGTCTAACTGCTAACATGCTAGCTACAGTCAATACAACTGGATGTGAAACAGAGCTAATAAGCTACATTAGCTTCCTCCATTTATGACTGTGTGCACTTGGAGGTCAGCTCAGTCAGGACGGATTTCTATTGATAAACAGATGAATTCACATGAATTCAAACTTCCTGCTGCGTTGATAAACGGATCAGTCCAACTGCTGTTGTGTCTGTAGGTTGTGTTGCCGGCAGCTGGGAGTTTTCCACTGCAGTGTGACCGGTCTGCTGCTGGAGGGCGTCGGTGACGTGGTCTATCAGACCGTCCCCTGGGACCTGGACTTCCTGTCCACTAAAGGTCTGAGGCCGGCCGGACCGCTGTTCAGGTTCAAACTGCTGACAGGAAGTTTCCACCGAGTCCACCTGCCGCACTGCCTCTTAGGTGAGCAACACACATATCCAGAGGACCATCAACACACACACACACACACACACACACACACACACACACACACACACCAGGGTCAGGACTCAGACCAAGATCAGGACTCAGACCTGGATCAGGACTCAGACCTGGATCAGTACTCAGACCTGAATCAGGACTCAGACCAGGGTCAGGACTCAGACCTGGATCAGGACTCAGACCTGGATCAGTACTCAGACCTGAATCAGGACTCAGACCAGGGTCAGGACTCAGACCTGGATCAGGACTCAGACCAGGGTCAGGACTTAGACCAGGGTCAGGACTCTCTGTCTGTGACTCTCTTTGAGCTCCTTGCTGCAGTGATCACTGATGATCTATGATCAATAACAGAAACGTCTGTCATCACGTCGACGCTCTCCGTATGAATAAAGTTTTGGGTTTTTTTTTGTAAATTCTTCTCCTTTGCAGATTGTGCTCAGCACTTCCTGTCCGTAGCTCACGTCACCGGGGACAGCGTGGACTTCATCACACCGGGTCATGTGACAGACAGTCATGTGATCATCAACATCTCCGGCTTCTCGTGTTTTGGTTTGGTGTTTCCGATCGCACTAACGGACTCCTCCCGCGGTGCGATCGGTGGCCTTGTGCTGCTCTTCCATCGGCTCAGTGATTCCTCGCTATTTGTCCTGCTGCTGCCCAGGAACGTCTGCCTCACTCAGGTACATAAGCCCCGCCCACAGACATGGCAAATACATAAGCCCCGCCCACAGTCACCATCAAAACCTTAAGTCTCTTTCATCCATTTAATTTCTATCAAACAACAAATTCTATTCAGGGCTGTGGTAGCTCAGTGGGTAGAGCAGCTCAGTGGGTAGAGCAGCTCAGTGGGTAGAGCAGCTCAGTGGGTGGAGCAGCTCAGTGGGTGGAGCAGCTCAGTGGGTAGAGCAGCTCAGTGGGCGGAGCAGCTCAGTGGGTAGAGCAGCTCAGTGGGTGGAGCAGCTCAGTGGGTGGAGCAGCTCCGTGGGCGGAGCAGCTCAGTGGGTAGTGCAGCTCAGTGGGTGGAGCAGCTCAGTGGGTAGAGCAGCTCAGTGGGTGGAGCAGCTCAGTGGGCGGAGCAGCTCAGTGGGTGGAGCAGCTCCGTGGGCGGAGCAGCTCAGTGGGTAGAGCAGCTCAGTGGGTGGAGCAGGCGTCCCACGTCCAGAGGCCTCTAATGAGATTTTAATTAAATTGCTATGTTTAGATTAGGGCCAGGACTCGATTAAAAAAATTAATCTAATTAATTAGAGGCTTTGTAATTAATTAATCGAAATTAATCGCATTTTTAATCGCATATAAATATTTGACCTGAGAACAGTGAGAAGCACTTTTTTTCATATGGGTTTTAGTATACCATTGAATAATGACTGAATACAGAAGCTTAAGCAACAAAACATTGTTGTTGTTTTTTTCAAGGTGGTACTTAACCAAGACCAACAGACTAGGGATGCAAATTATCGATTAATTCATTAATTACCTGATTACCTGATAAGATGCAATTTTCCCGAGAACCTAAATTTAAGAGGAAAATTTAAGCTGAACACTCCTTATACAGGACTCTACACTAGTTTGTTAGTTTATTTTTAGAGCACAGCACAATGAAAAATGTTTAAGTAACACGTTATTTAGTAAATGGTCTTTCCTGCCACTACACTATGATGATTACTGTATTTAACTACTTAAAATCGCAGTAGCATAAACTGATTTGTTGAACTCAGCCTGATGTAAGTAAGGGATAATGTAATGTAACTATACATTATCCCGCTTATTACACGACCTTACGAGTGAAATAAATAATAAATAATCACCCACAATGATTCAGCAGCGACAAGGATTTTTAGGTAAAGTTTTAACTTTCACTTTCACTTTCAAGGCCGGCCTGAGAGAGCAGCTGGACAGCGTGCTGTCTTGCTCATGTTGCTATTGCCAGGGCGCCAGTGTCTGCGGCTTTTTAACTCGTTAAATAATTGTGCTCCAGTATAATCGGTACGCCTGAAACTCATCCAGTGAGAAACGTTCCGCGGTGCAAAAATAAGTGCGATTAAAATGCGTTAATTTTTTTAACGTGTTAATTTTTGTGTAATTAATTAATCTTAATTAACGCGTTAAAGTCCCGGCCCTAGTTTAGATGTTTAACAGTTTCACTAGATTTGGGACAGATTAATAGGAATATATATTTTAATGAGTTATCAGTATTGATTAACAAGTCTTTAAGGAATTAAAAAAACGGTTTGACTTGAAGCATTAAAAGTTCTTCTCAATGTAAATAAAAGTATTTTTTACTACAAGTGCAGAGACAAATAATGAATCAATCAATTGTTAAAGTTTTTTTAAATTATCTTCATGACTCAGTGACTTTGAAAATGACAATTAGCATGAAAGCGATCTCTTAATTTACGTGGTCATAAAATCATGTTTGTCCTCTTCAAGGTATAAATGAAATGAACTGAAACCTTTTAACTGTGCAGACAATCTATTAAAAGTAACTGAACCTTTACGTTAATTTCTCAGACTTTGAATGTGGAAAGAAACTTGTACAACATGATTTGGAACAAATGAAAATGTACCTGGTATTGATTATAGGCTCTATTTGACTTTATCTGATCTGACCTCCAGGTGATAAAGACGTGTAAGCAACGAATCAGAGCAGAATATGTGGAAACAATACCTGACTGTGAGCTGATCCCAAATCAGACGTACAAACTGAGTGGACAGCCCACCGTTTTCATCCAGCCAGAGGTACCCTGCAACTGCTTTCATCAGTTCACCTGACACTGCAACTGCTTTCATCAGTTCACCTGACACTGCAACAGCTTTCATCAGTTCACCTGACACTGCAACAGCTTTCATGAGTTCATCTGACACTGCAACAGCTTTCATCAGTTCACCTGACACTGCAACAGCTTTCATGAGTTCATCTGACACTGCAACTGCTTTTATGAGTTCATCTGACACTGCAACTGCTTTCATGAGTTCATCTGACACTGTAACAGCTTTCATGAGTTCATCTGACACTGCAACTGCTTTCATCAGTTCATCTGACACTGCAACTGCTTTCATCAGTTCATCTGACACTACAACTGCCCTTTCTGCCACTTATTTATCAATTTCAATCACTTCAAATGTTTCCATGGTGATTTTTTTGCGCCTTAAATGACATTTCAGCTGCCTTCTTTACTTACAGTTGCTCCGACACTTCAACTGTCTTCAACTCCTTTCCAGTTGAGGTTATACTTCATGCTGACTAAGTGCCGATTCTTAAAATGACACTTAAACTTCATTCAGCACTTCCCGTAAATTTGAACTACTGAGTCAGTTCCAGCAGCAAACACCAGAAAATGTCACATTTTCAATCAGGATTTAAAGAAAAACTAAACTAAACATTTTTTTGTTTCAGAGCTCAAAGTTTGTGAACTTCAGCGACTACAACAACTTCCTGCCATCGTTTCAGGTGCAGCTGGAGGTTCTGGAGGCTGACATGTCTCTGAAACTGCAGCTGTCGGAGAGGAGTCACGTGACTCCTCTCTGTCTGATTGGCTGGCTGATTGGCTCCGTAGAGCCTGTGGTGTGGCGCCAAGTCGTCAGGCTGAGAGGTAGATCTTCTGTCACACACACTAATTCAACACGTCAACATGCTAATACAACATGCTAACACTTTGACACAACATACTAACACAGCATGCTAACATGCTAACACAAAACATAAACACATAAGTAGCATAACACATAAAAGCAGGGGGCATGGTGATGGTAACCATGGCAACATAAGAGCAGATGTCTGACTGGCTGGCCCCTGAGTTACCAGCCAATCAGATTAAAGTTTATCTTCTTTCAGTTTGTTTTTGAGATAAAAGATGAAACTTTATTGAACGTGAAGATTTTCTGATGTCACTGTTTGTTTTCCTGCAGCTGCTGCTTCCTCCCCCCACACTGAAGGTAACATCAACACAAACACACCTTCATCTTCGTCTTCATCTCATTTACTTCTGAAGTTTATCTTCACTTCATGTCAATTAATCAATATTGTCAGATAATAACAGGCCTAAATATTACATTTACAATTTTAAATGATTTTTAACGGTTAAATATGACCAAAAACAAAATTATGCAATGAGTTGATAAAGATGTAATTTATTGAATAGTAATCAAGTGATGATAAGAAAACAATTTATGATGAGATCATCACAAAACATCATCTTAAAGAATAAATATTATTTATTTATTATTATTTTATATATTATTTCCTCGGTTTTCCCGTGATAACGAGTTAATTTCATTTGTTTTCCCGAGATAACGGTATACTTAATTCGAGATCTCGAGATAATGACTGTGATATGATAGGCCTGAGATTATGGAGACGCCCGGGACCTCGTAGCTAGTCAGCTATGTAGTTAACGACGACATCAGGCTCACTTAGATTGCGCCTCCGATATAGCTGAAGCCTTGCTAACCGTCTTTTTAGATTATGCACACTAATGTGTACATTATCTGTAATAGCAAGGCATAATGCTATTTCAGCCTGTGTCAGACCTTGATTGAAAAGATACGTGACGCTGTGATTGATATGCTCCTGCTCCTCTGACATTGCTACACTGAATGATGTTTCCTGCAATCATTTAATATACTACACTATCGTTTTGTTTTCTCAAGATCTCAAATTAATTATATTGTTATCTTGGGAAAACAAACTTTTGTTATCTCGAGATCTCGAGAAAATTATCCCGTTATCTCGGGAAAACAGCAGTTGTTATTTTGAGATAATAACTCGAGATCTTGAGAAAACAAATGAAATAAACTCGTTATCACGGGAAAACGGAGGAAATAAAATGTATGAATGCATGGCCCTTTAGGGCTTCCGTAACTGTGGTCTCTATAAACCCAGTTTAACCACTTCATGGTTTCTCTGTAAATATTGAATCCAATCCTGTTGAATCCAGTGAAACCAGCCAGTGTTGTGGTCTTTACAGATCCAGGGATGTGATGGTGGTCCCTATGGATCAAGTGTAACCAGTTAGAATCCATTGTAATAGAATCCAGTGTAACCAGTTTGAATCCAGTGTAACCAGTGTTGTGGTCTCATCTGTTCCAGTTTGTGTCTCAGAGTCAGTGGATGTGACCCTCCTGCTGCATCGAATTCTGAAAAATCTAGAGTTGGAGGATTTTAAAACCTTCCAGCGTCTCCTGAATCTGCAGTCTGATCCGATCCCCGTTTGTCGGCTGGAGGCAGCAGACAGAATCAGAACCGTGGACCTGATGGTCCAGCAGTACCACGCTGAGGGGGCCAAGCAGGTCACTGAGGAGATCCTGAGGAGGATGAACTACAACCAGCTGGCTGATCAGCTGCTGAGCAACTGACTGATCTGAAAGCCCAGCCTTGAGCGTCTGGATTTAAAACCCCGTCAGACTCGTTTCTAAATGACCATTTTGATCCAAACCATTAGAGAAGTGCCAAAGCAAACAGCTACTGTAAAATATGATGTAATCTTGTATTGTGTTGTGTGTTGATGTTACTGTGTTGTATTGTTAACATGGGAGTGGTACTACAACCCCAAGTTCCATTAACTGACTGACTTCCTGTGCAAAGTGTAACGCTGCACCAAAGAGAACCAAAGAACCAAAGAGGTCCTCAGTCTGTCGGTGGAGCCGGACCAGGACAGTAGTCGTCCTCTGAACGTGCTGCTCCGCCTGGTGAAGGTGCTGTGCAGAGGGTGGTGGCTGTTTGTCCACGGTCCTTCTCTGCCACTGTCACTACTGAGTCCAGCTCTGTGCCCAATATATTTATTAAATCATAATTAAAGACAAATCACATGTCTCGGTCTGATTGTTTGGGCAGAAATGTGAGTTTTGGATCTCGACCCACCATTACAGGCAACGCACAGAGCTGTGTAAACAGGAAGTGGCTGTGTGTCAAAACTGCAGTAAAAGCTGTCCTGATACTGTGAATATGTTTTATACTATTTTATATATTTAGACATTTTTTTATTAATGCAAGCACACTGTTTTGTTTCCAGCATGCCTGATGTGTTTTTATTATTGTTATAATCATTGTAAATGTCTTAATCTGATATCATGTTTGATTTTAATCAATGACTCATATTGTATAACTTGTTCAGTATTTTACTCAATTGTATTTCCCTAATTGCCTCCTGAAATGTTTATTAGGAAAAGCACTGTATAAATAATAATAATAATAATAATAATAATAATAATAATATTATTATTATATGACTGAAGCTGAAAACATGTATTTCACTTTTTTTTTTCTGTTTCTTATGTTTAAATATTTTTCCTCATTGAATTTCACATTTTTAACAATAGTGAAATTAAAACATTTTCAGTGAGTGTTTTTAAAAAAAAAAAAAAAAATGAAATAACAAGAACAAGAATCTCACTTTGGTAACACACTGACTTCCTTTTTAATGTGAAGATCAACATGAACAGAAACATCCTCAGCTTCACTTTTCACACAGAATAGAAGGGACAGTTAACGCCTCACAGCTCATCAGTTTAAACAGACAGGTCAGTGAACTTCCCACAGCTCATCAGTTTAAACAGACGGGTCAGTGAACGCCTCACAGCTCGTCAGTTTAAACAGACGGGTCAGTGAACGCCTCACAGCTCATCAGTTTAAACAGACGGGTCAGTGAACGCCTCACAGAACCAAAACAGTTCTCTCTTTTCACTTCAGTATTTGTCAGGGACTGTTAGCCTAGCTTAGCACAAAGACAGGAAGTGTCCTGTGCCCTCTGATCCAGTTTGTGCTAAGCTAGGCTAACAGTCCTGGACACAGAAACATCTAAGCGCTATGTAGTGGCATACCATTTGTAAGGTGATGTTCACTGTAGGTTGCTGTCAGTGATGGTTGTGTTGTCATGCTGGTCCAGTGGTCTAAACTGGTAACTGGTAACAAGAAGTTTATCTAAATGGTATGCCATCCATCACAGGTGATATGCTGCTGTTTACCAACATATTGCACATATTCCATCAAGAGTCGTTTCCTGTTTACCAACAGCATTCCACTACTGATCAGGCGACATATGAAGCTGACACTACTGTCATTTTATAGAATTGACATTGTCATTTTTGTTGTTTATTTGTAAATGAGTCAGTTCGGTGAATAATTGAACATGTGCTGCATTACCTCTCTCAGAACTCTGTTGGATTCACTCTTGAGGTCATGAAAAAAAAAGACTATCTTTGTTAGACCTGATAGGGTAGTGGTTAAAATGCTGGCTAGGAACCTGACAGTCGTGGGTTCAAGACCAAGTGACAGCCAGGTGTCTCTGACCTCTGATCACTACATTGCTACACTGCTTACCAACGTGAATTAAAATGGCAACCTTATGTTTAGAAGGCTTCTAACTGGCACCTGCCAGTGGCAAACTGTTTGTATGATGAGGGACGGTTATGTTGGTCCAGTGGTCTAAAATACAAGTACAACTACTTACTGGCATTTGCCATTGCTTACTGGTATATGCCACTTTTTTTACTGGCATGTGCCACTGCTTACCAACGTGAATTTAAAATGGCAACCTTATGTTTATAAGGTCACCATATGAACACACTGACACTGGCAACAACTGATCCTAAACAACAGCTATATTCTGCACATTATTAGCAAAGTGAGATTAAAGACTAATATTGCTGCCACTTGGTCTTGAACTCATTACTGTCTTGTTCTTGGTCAGCCTCTAAACCACTACCCTACTGCTATTTGGGCAGTTTTGTGTTTTCATGACCTGAAGATTGCATCCAACAGAGTTCTGAGAAAAATAATGCAGTACACGTTCAGATACTCACCAAACCGACACATTTACCCATAAACAGCTGAAATCACAACGTCAACTTCGTCAAATGACATGTAGCGTCAACTTCAAAATGAACCTGATAAAAATGATATTTACACAGCTGGATTTGAACACATAACCTTCCTGAACGCAGTTTGTGTTTAGACCACTGGACCAACAAGACAACAGAACTATCACTGACAGCAATTGACAATGAACATTGGTGTGACACTGCTTACCGGCATATGTCACTTCTAACTGGCACCTGCCAGTGGCAAACTGTTTGTATGATGAGGGACGGTTATGTTGGTCCAGTGGTCTAAAATACAAGTACAACTACAAGTAGAAATACAAGTACAACTAGTAACTGGCATTTGCCATTGCTTACTGGCATATGCCACTTTTTTTACTGGCATGTGCCACTGCTTACCAACGTGAATTTAAAATGGCAACCTTATGTTTAGAAGGTCACCATATGAACACACTGACACTGGCAACAACTGATCCTAAACAACAGCTATATTCTACACATTATTAGCAAAGTGAGGTTAAAGACTAATATGGCTGCCACTTGGTCTTGAACTCATTAATGTCTTGTTCTTGGTCAGCCTCTAAACCACTACCCTATCAGGTCTACTGCTATATGGGCAGTTTTGTGTTTTCATGACCTGAAGATTGCATCCAACAGAGTTCTGAGAAAAATTATGCAGTACACGTTCAGATACTCACCAAACCGACACATTTACCCATAAACAGCTGAAATCACAACGTCAACTTCGTCAAATGACATGTAGCGTCAACTTCAAAATGAACCTGATAAAAATGATATTTACACAGCTGGATTTGAACACATAACCTTCCTGAACGCAGTTTGTGTTTAGACCACTGGACCAACAAGACAACAGAACTATCACTGACAGCAATTGACAATGAACATTGGTGTGACACTGCTTACCGGCATATGTCACTTCTAACTGGCACCTGCCAGTGGCAAACTGTTTGTATGATGAGGGACGGTTATGTTGGTCCAGTGGTCTAAAATACAAGTACAACTACAAGTAGAAATACAAGTACAACTACTTACTGGCATTTGCCATTGCTTACTGGCATATGCCACTTTTTTTACTGGCATGTGCCACTGATTACCTACGTGAATTTAAAATGGCAACCTTATGTTTAGAAGGTCACCATATGAACACACTGACACTGGCAACAACTGATCCTAAACAACAGCTATATTCTGCACATTATTAGCAAAGTGAGGTTAAAGACTAATATGGCTGCCACTTGGTCTTGAACTCATTACTGCCTTGTTCTTGGTCGGCCTCTAAACCACTACCCTATCAGGTCTACTGCTATATGGGCAGTTTTGTGTTTTCATGACCTGAAGATTGCATCCAACAGAGTTCTGAGAAAAATAATGCAGTACACGTTCAGATACTCACCAAACCGACACATTTACCCATAAACAGCTGAAATCACAACGTCAACTTCGTCAAATGACATGTAGCATCAACTTCAAAATGAACCTGATAAAAATGATATTTACACAGCTGGATTTGAACACATAACCTTCCTGAACGCAGTTTGTGTTTAGACCACTGGACCAACAAGACAACAGAACTATCACTGACAGCAATTGACAATGAACATTGGTGTGACACTGCTTACCGGCATATGTCACTTCTAACTAGCACCTGCCAGTGGCAAACTGTTTGTATGATGAGGGACGGTTATGTTGGTCCAGTGGTCTACAATACAAGTACAACTACAAGTAGAAATACAAGTACAACTACTAACTGGCATTTGCCATTGCTTACTGGCATATGCCACTATTTTTACTGGCATGTGCCACTGCTTACCAACGTGAATTTAAAATGGCAACCTTATGTTTAGAAGGTCACCATATGCACACACTGACACTGGCAACAACTGATCCTAAACAACAGCTATATTCTACACATTATTAGCAAAGTGAGGTTAAAGACTAATATGGCTGCCACTTGGTCTTGAACTCATTACTGTCTTGTTCTTGGTCAGCCTCTAAACCACTACCCTATCAGGTCTACTGCTATATGGGCAGTTTTGTGTTTTCATGACCTGAAGATTGCATCCAACAGAGTTCTGAGAAAAATAATGCAGTACACGTTCAGATACTCACCAAACCGACACATTTACCCATAAACAGCTGAAATCACAACGTCAACTTCGTCAAATGACATGTAGCGTCAACTTCAAAATGAACCTGATAAAAATGATATTTACACAGCTTGATTTGAACACATAACCTTCCTGAACGCAGTTTGTGTTTAGACCACTGGACCAACAAGACAACAGAACTATCACTGACAGCAATTGACAATGAACATTGGTGTGACACTGCTTACCGGCATATGTCACTTCTAACTGGCACCTGCCAGTGGCAAACTGTTTGTATGATGAGGGACGGTTATGTTGGTCCAGTGGTCTAAAATACAAGTACAACTACAAGTAGAAATACAAGTACAACTACTTACTGGCATTTGCCATTGCTTACTGGCATATGCCACTATTTTTACTGGCATGTGCCACTGATTACCTACGTGAATTTAAAATGGCAACCTTATGTTTAGAAGGTCACCATATGAACACACTGACACTGGCAACAACTGATCCTAAACAACAGCTATATTCTGCACATTATTAGCAAAGTGAGGTTAAAGACTAATATGGCTGCCACTTGGTCTTGAACTCATTACTGTCTTGTTCTTGGTCGGCCTCTAAACCACTACCCTATCAGGTCTACTGCTATATGGGCAGTTTTGTGTTTTCATGACCTGAAGATTGCATCCAACAGAGTTCTGAGAAAAATAATGCAGTACACGTTCAGATACTCACCAAACCGACACATTTACCCATAAACAGCTGAAATCACAACGTCAACTTCGTCAAATGACATGTAGCGTCAACTTCAAAATGAACCTGATAAAAATGATATTTACACAGCTGGATTTGAACACATAACCTTCCTGAACGCAGTTTGTGTTTAGACCACTGGACCAACAAGACAACAGAACTATCACTGACAGCAATTGACAATGAACATTGGTGTGACACTGCTTACCGGCATATGTCACTTCTAACTGGCACCTGCCAGTGGCAAACTGTTTTTTATGATGAGGGACGGTTATGTTGGTCCATTGGTCTAAAATACAAGTACAACTACAAGTAGAAATACAAGTACAACTACTAACTGGCATATGCCATTGCTTACTGGCATATGCCACTTTTTTTACTGGCATGTGCCACTGCTTACCAACGTGAATTTAAAATGGCAACCTTATGTTCAGAAGGTCACCATATGAACACACTGACACTGGCAACAACTGATCCTAAACAACAGCTATATTCTGCACATTATTAGCAAAGTGAGGTTAAAGACTAATATGGCTGCCACTTGGTCTTGAACTCATTACTGTCTTGTTCTTGGTCAGCCTCTAAACAACTACCCTATCAGGTCTACTGCTATATGGGCAGTTTTGTGTTTTCATGACCTGAAGATTGCATCCAACAGAGTTCTGAGTAAAAATAATGCAGTACACGTTCAGATACTCACCAAACCGACACATTTACCCATAAACAGCTGAAATCACAACGTCAACTTCGTCAAATGACATGTAGCGTCAACTTCAAAATGAACCTGATAAAAATGATATTTACACAGCTGGATTTGAACACATAACCTTCCTGAACGCAGTTTGTGTTTAGACCACTGGACCAACAAGACAACAGAACTATCACTGACAGCAATTGACAATGAACATTGGTGTGACACTGCTTACCGGCATATGTCACTTCTAACTGGCACCTGCCAGTGGCAAACTGTTTGTATGATGAGGGACGGTTATGTTGGTCCAGTGGTCTAAAATACAAGTACAACTACTTACTGGCATTTGCCATTGCTTACTGGCATATGCCACTTTTTTTACTGGCATGTGCCACTGCTTACCAACGTGAATTTAAAATGGCAACCTTATGTTTAGAAGGTCACCATATGAACACACTGACACTGGCAAGAACTGATCCTAAACAACAGCTATATTCTGCACATTATTAGCAAAGTGAGGTTAAAGACTAATTTGGCTGCCACTTGGTCTTGAACTCATTACTATCTTGTTCTTGGTAGGCCTCTAAACCACTAGCCTATCAGGTCTACTGCTATTTGGGCAGTTTTGTGTTTTCATGACCTGAAGATTGCATCCAACAGAGTTCTGAGAAAAATAATGCAGTACACGTTCAGATACTCACCAAACCGACACATTTACCCATAAACAGCTGAAATCACAACGTCAACTTCGTCAAATGACATGTAGCGTCAACTTCAAAATGAACCTGATAAAAATGATATTTACACAGCTGGATTTGAACACATAACCTTCCTGAACACAGTTTGTGTTTAGACCACTGGACCAACAAGACAACAGAACTATCACTGACAGCAATTGACAATGAACATTGGTGTGACACTGCTTACCGGCATATGTCACTTCTAACTGGCACCTGCCAGTGGCAAACTGTTTTTTATGATGAGGGACGGTTATGTTGGTCCATTGGTCTAAAATACAAGTACAACTACAAGTAGAAATACAAGTACAACTACTAACTGGCATATGCCATTGCTTACTGGCATATGCCACTTTTTTTTCTGGCATGTGCCACTGCTTACCAACGTGAATTTAAAATGGCAACCTTATGTTCAGAAGGTCACCATATGAACACACTGACACTGGCAACAACTGATCCTAAACAACAGCTATATTCTGCACATTATTAGCAAAGTGAGGTTAAAGACTAATATGGCTGCCACTTGGTCTTGAACTCATTACTGTCTTGTTCTTGGTCAGCCTCTAAACCACTACCCTATCAGGTCTACTGCTATATGGGCAGTTTTGTGTTTTCATGACCTGAAGATTGCATCCAACAGAGTTCTGAGAAAAATAATGCAGTACACGTTCAGATACTCACCAAACCGACACATTTACCCATAAACAGCTGAAATCACAACGTCAACTTCGTCAAATGACATGTAGCGTCAACTTCAAAATGAACCTGATAAAAATGATATTTACACAGCTGGATTTGAACACATAACCTTCCTGAACGCAGTTTGTGTTTAGACCACTGGACCAACAAGACAACAGAACTATCACTGACAGCAATTGACAATGAACATTGGTGTGACACTGCTTACCGGCATATGTCACTTCTAACTGGCACCTGCCAGTGGCAAACTGTTTGTATGATGAGGGACGGTTATGTTGGTCCAGTGGTCTAAAATACAAGTACAACTACTTACTGGCATTTGCCATTGCTTACTGGCATATGCCACTTTTTTTACTGGCATGTGCCACTGATTACCTACGTGAATTTAAAATGGCAACCTTATGTTTAGAAGGTCACCATATAAACACACTGACACTGGCAACAACTGATCCTAAACAACAGCTATATTCTGCACATTATTAGCAAAGTGAGGTTAAAGACTACTATGGCTGCCACTTGGTCTTGAACTCATTACTGTCTTGTTCTTGGTCGGCCTCTAAACCACTACCCTATCAGGTCTACTGCTATATGGGCAGTTTTGTGTTTTCATGACCTGAAGATTGCATCCAACAGAGTTCTGAGAAAAATAATGCAGTACACGTTCAGATAATCACCAAACCGACACATTTACCCATAAACAGCTGAAATCACAACGTCAACTTCGTCAAATGACATGTAGCGTCAACTTCAAAATGAACCTGATAAAAATGATATTTACACAGCTGGATTTGAACACATAACCTTCCTGAACGCAGTTTGTGTTTAGACCACTGGACCAACAAGACAACAGAACTATCACTGACAGCAATTGACAATGAACATTGGTGTGACACTGCTTACCGGCATATTTCACTTCTAACTGGCAGCTGCCAGTGGCAAACTGTTTTTTATGATGAGGGACGGTTATGTTGGTCCATTGGTCTAAAATACAAGTACAACTACAAGTAGAAATACAAGTACAACTACTAACTGGCATTTGCCATTGCTTACTGGCATATGCCACTATTTTTACTGGCATGTGCCACTGATTACCAACGTGAATTTAAAATGGCAACCTTATGTTTAGAAGGTCACCATATGAACACACTGACACTGGCAACAACTGATCCTAAACAACAGCTATATTCTGCACATTATTAGCAAAGTGAGGTTAAAGACTAATATGGCTGCCACTTGGTCTTGAACTCATTACTGTCTTGTTCTTGGTCGGCCTCTAAACCACTACCCTATCAGGTCTACTGCTATATGGGCAGTTTTGTGTTTTCATGACCTGAAGATTGCATCCAACAGAGTTCTGAGAAAAATAATGCAGTACACGTTCAGATACTCACCAAACCGACACATTTACCCATAAACAGCTGAAATCACAACGTCAACTTCGTCAAATGACATGTAGCGTCAACTTCAAAATGAACCTGATAAAAATGATATTTACACAGCTGGATTTGAACACATAACCTTCCTGAACGCAGTTTGTGTTTAGACCACTGGACCAACAAGACAACAGAACTAACACTGACAGCAATTGACAATGAACATTGGTGTGACACTGCTTACCGGCATATTTCACTTCTAACTGGCACCTGCCAGTGGCAAACTGTTTTTTATGATGAGGGACGGTTATGTTGGTCCATTGGTCTAAAATACAAGTACAACTACAAGTAGAAATACAAGTACAACTACTAACTGGCATTTGCCATTGCTTACTGGCATATGCCACTATTTTTACTGGCATGTGCCACTGATTACCAACGTGAATTTAAAATGGCAACCTTATGTTTAGAAGGTCACCATATGAACACACTGACACTGGCAACAACTGATCCTAAACAACAGCTATATTCTGCACATTATTAGCAAAGTGAGGTTAAAGACTAATATGGCTGCCACTTGGTCTTGAACTCATTACTGTCTTGTTCTTGGTCAGCCTCTAAACCACTACCCTATCAGGTCTACTGCTATATGGGCAGTTTTGTGTTTTCATGACCTGAAGATTGCATCCAACAGAGTTCTGAGAAAAATAATGCAGTACACGTTCAGATACTCACCAAACCGACACATTTACCCATAAACAGCTGAAATCACAACGTCAACTTCGTCAAATGACATGTAGCGTCAACTTCAAAATGAACCTGATAAAAATGATATTTACACAGCTGGATTTGAACACATAACCTTCCTGAACGCAGTTTGTGTTTAGACCACTGGACCAACAAGACAACAGAAATATCACTGACAGCAATTGACAATGAACATTGGTGTGACACTGCTTACCGGCATATGTCACTTCTAACTGGCACCTGCCAATGGCAAACTGTTTGTATGATGAGGGACGGTTATGTTGGTCCAGTGGTCTAAAATACAAGTACAACTACTTACTGGCATTTGCCATTGCTTACTGGCATATGCCACTTTTTTTACTGGCATGTGCCACTGATTACCTACGTGAATTTAAAATGGCAACCTTATGTTTAGAAGGTCACCATATGAACACACTGACACTGGCAACAACTGATCCTAAACAACAGCTATATTCTGCACATTATTAGCAAAGTGAGGTTAAAGACTACTATGGCTGCCACTTGGTCTTGAACTCATTACTGTCTTGTTCTTGGTCGGCCTCTAAACCACTACCCTATCAGGTCTACTGCTATATGGGCAGTTTTGTGTTTTCATGACCTGAAGATTGCATCCAACAGAGTTCTGAGAAAAATAATGCAGTACACGTTCAGATAATCACCAAACCGACACATTTACCCATAAACAGCTGAAATCACAACGTCAACTTCGTCAAATGACATGTAGCGTCAACTTCAAAATGAACCTGATAAAAATGATATTTACACAGCTGGATTTGAACACATAACCTTCCTGAACGCAGTTTGTGTTTAGACCACTGGACCAACAAGACAACAGAACTATCACTGACAGCAATTGACAATGAACATTGGTGTGACACTGCTTACCGGCATATTTCACTTCTAACTGGCACCTGCCAGTGGCAAACTGTTTTTTATGATGAGGGACGGTTATGTTGGTCCATTGGTCTAAAATACAAGTACAACTACAAGTAGAAATACAAGTACAACTACTAACTGGCATTTGCCATTGCTTACTGGCATATGCCACTATTTTTACTGGCATGTGCCACTGATTACCAACGTGAATTTAAAATGGCAACCTTATGTTTAGAAGGTCACCATATGAACACACTGACACTGGCAACAACTGATCCTAAACAACAGCTATATTCTGCACATTATTAGCAAAGTGAGGTTAAAGACTAATATGGCTGCCACTTGGTCTTGAACTCATTACTGTCTTGTTCTTGGTCGGCCTCTAAACCACTACCCTATCAGGTCTACTGCTATATGGGCAGTTTTGTGTTTTCATGACCTGAAGATTGCATCCAACAGAGTTCTGAGAAAAATAATGCAGTACACGTTCAGATACTCACCAAACCGACACATTTACCCATAAACAGCTGAAATCACAACGTCAACTTCGTCAAATGACATGTAGCGTCAACTTCAAAATGAACCTGATAAAAATGATATTTACACAGCTGGATTTGAACACATAACCTTCCTGAACGCAGTTTGTGTTTAGACCACTGGACCAACAAGACAACAGAACTAACACTGACAGCAATTGACAATGAACATTGGTGTGACACTGCTTACCGGCATATTTCACTTCTAACTGGCACCTGCCAGTGGCAAACTGTTTTTTATGATGAGGGACGGTTATGTTGGTCCATTGGTCTAAAATACAAGTACAACTACAAGTAGAAATACAAGTACAACTACTAACTGGCATTTGCCATTGCTTACTGGCATATGCCACTATTTTTACTGGCATGTGCCACTGATTACCAACGTGAATTTAAAATGGCAACCTTATGTTTAGAAGGTCACCATATGAACACACTGACACTGGCAACAACTGATCCTAAACAACAGCTATATTCTGCACATTATTAGCAAAGTGAGGTTAAAGACTAATATGGCTGCCACTTGGTCTTGAACTCATTACTGTCTTGTTCTTGGTCAGCCTCTAAACCACTACCCTATCAGGTCTACTGCTATATGGGCAGTTTTGTGTTTTCATGACCTGAAGATTGCATCCAACAGAGTTCTGAGAAAAATAATGCAGTACACGTTCAGATACTCACCAAACCGACACATTTACCCATAAACAGCTGAAATCACAACGTCAACTTCGTCAAATGACATGTAGCGTCAACTTCAAAATGAACCTGATAAAAATGATATTTACACAGCTGGATTTGAACACATAACCTTCCTGAACGCAGTTTGTGTTTAGACCACTGGACCAACAAGACAACAGAAATATCACTGACAGCAATTGACAATGAACATTGGTGTGACACTGCTTACCGGCATATGTCACTTCTAACTGGCACCTGCCAATGGCAAACTGTTTGTATGATGAGGGACGGTTATGTTGGTCCAGTGGTCTAAAATACAAGTACAACTACTTACTGGCATTTGCCATTGCTTACTGGCATATGCCACTTTTTTTACTGGCATGTGCCACTGATTACCTACGTGAATTTAAAATGGCAACCTTATGTTTAGAAGGTCACCATATGAACACACTGACACTGGCAACAACTGATCCTAAACAACAGCTATATTCTGCACATTATTAGCAAAGTGAGGTTAAAGACTAATATGGCTGCCACTTGGTCTTGAACTCATTACTGTCTTGTTCTTGGTCAGCCTCTAAACCACTACCCTATCAGGTCTACTGCTATATGGGCAGTTTTGTGTTTTCATGACCTGAAGATTGCATCCAACAGAGTTCTGAGAAAAATAATGCAGTACACGTTCAGATACTCACCAAACCGACACATTTACCCATAAACAGCTGAAATCACAACGTCAACTTCGTCAAATGACATGTAGCGTCAACTTCAAAATGAACCTGATAAAAATGATATTTACACAGCTGGATTTGAACACATAACCTTCCTGAACGCAGTTTGTGTTTAGACCACTGGACCAACAAGACAACAGAACTATCACTGACAGCAATTGACAATGAACATTGGTGTGACACTGCTTACCGGCATATGTCACTTCTAACTGGCACTTGCCAGTGGCAAACTGTTTGTATGATGAGGGACGGTTATGTTGGTCCAGTGGTCTAAAATACAAGTACAACTACTTACTGGCATTTGCCATTGCTTACTGGCATATGCCACTTTTTTTACTGGCATGTGCCACTGATTACCTACGTGAATTTAAAATGGCAACCTTATGTTTAGAAGGTCACCATATAAACACACTGACACTGGCAACAACTGATCCTAAACAACAGCTATATTCTGCACATTATTAGCAAAGTGAGGTTAAAGACTACTATGGCTGCCACTTGGTCTTGAACTCATTACTGTCTTGTTCTTGGTCGGCCTCTAAACCACTACCCTATCAGGTCTACTGCTATTTGGGCAGTTTTGTGTTTTCATGACCTGAAGATTGCATCCAACAGAGTTCTGAGAAAAATAATGCAGTACACGTTCAGATACTCACCAAACCGACACATTTACCCATAAACAGCTGAAATCACAACGTCAACTTCGTCAAATGACATGTAGCGTCAACTTCAAAATGAACCTGATAAAAATGATATTTACACAGCTGGATTTGAACACATAACCTTCCTGAACGCAGTTTGTGTTTAGACCACTGGACCAACAAGACAACAGAAATATCACTGACAGCAATTGACAATGAACATTGGTGTGACACTGCTTACCGGCATATGTCACTTCTAACTGGCACCTGCCAGTGGCAAACTGTTTGTATGATGAGGGACGGTTATGTTGGTCCAGTGGTCTAAAATACAAGTACAACTACTTACTGGCATTTGCCATTGCTTACTGGCATATGCCACTTTTTTTTACTGGCATGTGCCACTGCTTACCAACGTGAATTTAAAATGGCAACCTTATGTTTAGAAGGTCACCATATGAACACACTGACACTGGCAAGAACTGATCCTAAACAACAGCTATATTCTGCACATTATTAGCAAAGTGAGGTTAAAGACTAATTTGGCTGCCACTTGGTCTTGAACTCATTACTGTCTTGTTCTTGGTCGGCCTCTAAACCACTACCCTATCAGGTCTACTGGTATTTGGGCAGTTTTGTGTTTTCATGACCTGAAGATTGCATCCAACAGAGTTCTGAGAAAAATAATGCAGTACATGTTCAGATACTCACCAAACCTACACATTTACCCATAAACAGCTGAAATCACAACATCAACTTCGTCAAATGACAAGTAGCGTCAACTTCAAAATGAACCTGCGAAAAATGATATTTACACAGCTGGATTTGAACACATAACCTTCCTGAACGCAGTTTGTGTTTAGACAACTGGACCAACAAGACAACAGAACTATCACTGACAGCAATTGACAATGAACATTGGTGTGACACTGCTTACCGGCATATGTCACTTCTAACTGGCACCTGCCAGTGGCAAACTGTTTTTTATGATGAGGGACGGTTATGTTGGTCCAGTGGTCTAAAATACAAGTACAACTGCAAGTAGAAATACAAGTACAACTACTAGCTGGCATTTGCCATTGCTTACTGGCATATGCCACTTTTTTTACTGGCATGTGCTGTCGCTTGCCAACATATGTTGCTTGATCATGGTACGCCATTGCTAAACAGGGAACCACTCCTGATGGAGCTGTTACAGCCTCAGCCCATGGCTGTGTCGTGTGTGTGTGTGTGTGTGTGTGTGTGTGGTATGTATGGTGTGTGGGTGTGTTTTGCAGGTTGCTGCTTGATGGCTGACTGGGAGCACCTGTGTCCGGCTCTGATAGGCCTGCTGATTTAAACCCCTGCTGTGGTCTGCTTCGCTCTCTCGCACTCTTCCCGGGGACCTCCATCCTGCTGCACATCATCCCGTTTTGTTTGCACCTGACAACATGCACCGCACACTCAACATAGCACCCAAGCACCCTCACACACCACTGACATTCACTTCCACACTCCATCGTACCTTTCCTGTGCAATCTCGATAATAAAGAAGCTTGTATTGCTCCACATAGCCCTGTTTTTTCAATGTTTTGTTGCGGCCTCAGAGCAAGGCGTAACAGAGTGTAATACGTTGGTAAGCAGCAGCATACAACAGCATTCCACTACTGATCAAGCGACATATGAAGCTGACACTACTGTTATTTTATAAACTTGACATTGTGATTTTTGTTGTTTATTTGTAAATGTGTCAGTTCGGTGAATAATTGGTTAAAATGCTGGCTAGGAATCCAACAGTCATGGGTTCAAGACTAAGTGGCAGCCAGGTGTCTCTGACCTCTGGGAAGCTGACCAAGTCAGCTGAGGCCCTACACATTGTGCAGGTAGTTCCCTGATGCCCTCTCTAACTCCACCCACTGGCTCCTGAGGAGGCCATACCCACCTCACAAGTAAACTGCAGAGAGAGTGATGGAAAACTCAAAACAAAGATCAGAATTGTGATCAATAATCCATTGATATTGTCTATGTGAATCCAATGTTGTGGTCTTTTTAAATCCAGTGAAGCCAGCTTGAATCCACTGAAACCAGTAAGAATCCAATCTAACTGGTGGTGTGGTCTTTATAAATCTAGTGAAGCCAGATCCTCAAAACAAAGATCAAGAGCTACCATAGGTTTGATCCCATGTCTCCACATCACTGGGCTTAATCTTAAACCACTGGACCATCTTCACTGCTGAAAAGAACAAACAACAAGAGAGAGAATGAGGATCAGACTGAAGGAGGAATCTGAAGAAAAGTCTCAAACAGTCTCAGCTAAACAAACTGATTTGCTAACTAACATCCTGGTTTCAGGTGTACTGGATATGAACAGTTGCCCTTAAGATTACATCGGTTCATCTGACACTACAACTGCTTTCATCGGTTCATCTGACACTGCAACTGATTTAATCGGTTCATCTGACACTACAACTGCTTTCATCGGTTCATCTGACACTGCAACTGCTTTCATCAGTTCATCTGACACTACAACTGCCCTTTCTGCCACTTATTTATCAATTTCAATCACTTCAAATGTTTCCATGGTGATTTTTTTGCGCCTTAAATGACATTTCAGCTGCCTTCTTTACTTACAGTTGCTCCGACACTTCAACTGTCTTCAACTCCTTTCCAGTTGAGGTTATACTTCATGCTGACTAAGTGCCGATTCTTAAAATGACACTTAAACTTCATTCAGAACTTCCTATACATTTGAACTACTGAGTCAGTTCCAGCAGCAAACACCAGAAAATGTCACATTTTCAATCAGGATTTAAAGAAAAACTAAACTAAACATGTTTTTTTTGTTTCAGAGCTCAAAGTTTGTGAACTTCAGCGACTACAACAACTTCCTGCCATCGTTTCAGGTGCAGCTGGAGGTTCTGGAGGCTGACATGTCTCTGAAACTGCAGCTGTCGGAGAGGAGTCACGTGACTCCTCTCTGTCTGATTGGCTGGCTGATTGGCTCCGTAGAGTCTGAGGTGTGGCGCCAAGTCGTCACGCTGAGAGGTAGATCTTCGGTCACACACACTAATTCAACACATCAACATGCTAATACAACATGCTAACACTTTGACACAACATGCTAACACAGCATGCTAACACAAAACATAACCAGTTTGAATCCAGTGTAACCAGTGATGTGGTCTTTATAAGTCCAGTGGAGCCAGTTTGAATCGAGTGAAAATAGTTTGAATCCAGCAAAACCAGTTTGAATCCAGTGTAACCAGTGTTTTGGTCTTTATAAATCCAGTGTAACTAGCATTGCAGTCTATATAAATCCAGTGTAACCAGTGATGTGCTCTCTTTGAATCAAGTGAAACCAGTTTGAATCCAGTGAAACCATTTAGAATCCAGTGTTGTGGTCTTTTTAGGTCCAGTGAAACCAGTATTGTCGTAATTTTTAATCCAGTGAAACCAGTATTGTGGTCTTTATGAATACAGTGATACCAGTGTTGTGGTCTAATAGAAACCGGTGAAACCAGTTTGGATCCAGGGTAAACAGTGTTGTGGTCTATAAATCCAGTAATATGGTCTCTGTGAATCCAGTAAAACCAGTTTGAATCCAGCGTAAACAGTGTTGTGGTCTTTTTAAATCCAGTGAAGCCAGTTTGAATCCAGGGAAACCAGTTTGAATTCAATGTAACCAGTGTTGTGGTCCCTTTGAATCCACAGAAACCATTAAGAATCCAGTCTAACCCGTGGTGTGGTCTCTTTGAATACACTGAAACCAGTTAAAATCCAGTGTAACCAGTGTTATGGTCTCTGTGAATCCAGTGAAACCAGTGTTATGGTCTCTGTGAATCTAATGAAACCAGTTTGAATCCAGGGTAAACAGTGTTGTGGTATATAAATCCAGTGTTATGGTCTCTGTGAATCCAGTGAAACCAGTTTGAATCCAGTGTAAACAGTGTTGTGGTCTTTTTAAATCCAGTGAAACCAGTTTGAATCCCGTGAAACCAGTTTGAATTCAATGTAACCAGTGTTGTGGTCCCTTTGAATCCACTGAAACCAGTAAGAATCCAATCTAACTGGTGGTGTGGTCTTTATAAATCTAGTGAAGCCAGTTTGAATCCAGTGAAATCAGTTAGAATCCAGTGTAACCAGTGTCGTGGTCTCATCTGTTCCAGTTTGTGTCTCATTGTCAGTGAATGTGACCCTGGAGTCTAACGCCAGGTTCAGACAGGACGCCGAAGCACCACGAAGTGCCGCGCTCAGAAATTCTCACGCAAGCCACGGCCCTTTTGTTCACACCAGACACGGATTTCTCAGCACCGGTCGGCAAACGGCTCTGCTCCTCAGCTGTTCTGTAGTCACACTTGGAGCTGTTTTTTCACCATAGGAAAGTAAATAACCGCATAAAATTACAACGCCATGTTTTCCTGACAACTGTAAATGTATGTCCACTTCATAGTAATGAGTAGTTTTCTGTCAATCGGGGTGTTTAATTATCGAAAATAGTTTTGTTTGGAAATTTGTTTTATTTTGAAAATCGACCGGATTCTCTCGTTGTTGCTTAGTTTGACTTCCTGCCCGGCTTGACAGATTCGGCCACGGCACGCGAAAAAAATAGACCAGACGCTGAAACGATTGCTGCGTGGTGTGCGCCGGCAGCAGAGCAGGGCGCCGCGGTGCTTCCTATGTGAACGACACCATTGGTTAACACGGGCGCCGAAACGAAAACGGCTCCGCTCCTCGGCGCTTCGTAGCTAATCGCGGTGCATCGGCGTCCTGTCTGAACCTGGCGTAACCCGATCCCGGTTTGTCGGCTGGAGGCAGCAGACAGAATCAGAGCCGTGGACCTGGTCCAGCAGTACTGCCGAGGGGGCCAAGGAGGTCACTGAGGAGATCCTGAGGAGGATGAACTACAACCAGCTGGCTGATCAGCTGCTGAGCAACTGACTGATCTGAAAGCCCAGCCTTGAGCGTCTGGATTTAAAACCTCGTCAGACTCCTAAATGACTTGAACTTTCTAAATGACCATTTTGATCCAAACCATTAGAGAAGTGCCAAAGCAAACAGCTACTGTAAAATATCATGTAATCTTGTATTGTGTTGAATTTGATGTTACTGTGTTGTATTGTTAACATGGAAGTGGTACTACAACCCCAAGTTTCATTAACTGACTGACTATCTGTGCAAAGTGTAACGCCAGGTTCAGACAGGACGCGGAAGCGCCCCGATGGGTCATTTTCATTTCGGCGCCCATGTTAGACGATTTTTTCGCGTGCCTCGGCTGAATGTGTCAAGCCGGGCAGGAAGTCAAACAAAGCAACAACGAGAAATCCTGTCGCTTTTCAAAATGAAACACATTTCAGAATAAAACTATTTTCGATAATTAAACACCCCGATTGACAGAAAACTACTCATTACCATGAAGTGGACATACATTTACAGTTGTCAGGAAAACATGGCGTTGTGATTTTATGCAGTTATTTACTTTCCTATGGTGAAAAAACAGCTCCAAGTGTGACTACAGAACAGCTGAGGAGCATAAATTCGTGTCTGGTGTGAACAGAAGGGCCGTGGCTCGCGTGAGAATTTCCGAGCGTGGTGCTTCGGAGCGCTTCGGCATCTTGTCTGAACCTGGCGTAACTCTGAAAATAATTAGTGATATTAATGGATGGATGGATGGATGGATGGGTGGGTGGATGGGTGGATGGATGGATGGGTGGGTGGATGTTTCTTATTCAACAACTTGTCTCCTAGACCCCATCCCAACTAGGTTGCTGAAAGAAACTTTACCTTTAATTAGCACATCTCTACTAGAAATGATCAACCTGTCTCTATTAACAGGATACGTACCACAATCCTTTAAACTAGCTGTAATTAGACCGCTCCTTAAAAAGCCTAATCTTGATCCAGAAGCTTTAGCCAACTATAGACCTATATCCAACCTCCCTTTCCTCTCCAAGATCCTTGAAAAAGCAGTCGCCAACCAGCTATGTGACTTTCTTCATAAAAATAGTTTATATGAGGATTTTCAATCAGGTTTTAGAGCACATCATAGCACAGAGACGGCACTGGTGAAAGTTACAAATGACCTCCTAATCGCTTCTGACAAAGGACTTGTCTCTGTCCTGGTCTTACTAGATCTTAGTGCTGCATTTGATACCATTGATCATCACATTCTACTACAGAGACTGGAACACTTAATTGGCATTAAAGGACCCGCATTAAACTGGTTTAAGTCCTATTTATCGGATCGATTTCAGTTTGTACATGTTAATGATGAGTCATCCCTGTATACCAAGGTTAGTCATGGTGTTCCTCAAGGCTCCGTGCTTGGACCCATACTATTCACCTTATATATGCTCCCTCTAGGAAATATAATTCGGAAACACTCCATAAACTTTCATTGTTACGCAGATAATACCCAGTTATACTTATCAATAAAGCCAGATGAAACTAATCAGCTAACTAAACTCCATGCATGTCTCAAGGACATTAAGACCTGGATGACCTGCAATTTTCTGCTGTTAAACTCAGATAAAACCGAAGTTATAGTACTTGGTCCTAAACACCTTAGAGATGCATTATCTAATGATATAGCGAGTTTGGATGGCATTAACTTGGCCTCCAGCACCACCGTCAGGAATCTGGGAGTTATCTTTGATCAAGATATGTCCTTCAACTCCCACATAAAACAAATTTCAAGGTCTGCATTTTTTCATCTACGTAACATTGCAAAAATCAGGCCCATCCTGTCTCAAAAAGACGCAGAAAAGCTAGTCCATGCATTTGTTACTTCCAGGCTGGACTATTGTAATTCTCTATTATCAGGTCTCTAAAGAGTCTCCAGCTGGTCCAGAATGCTGCAGCACGTGTACTGACAGGAACTAAGAAAAGAGATCATATTACTCCTGTATTGGCCTCTCTGCACTGGCTCCCTGTAAAATCAAGAATAGAGTTTAAAATCCTTCTCCTCACTTACAAAGCTGTTAATGGTCAGGCACCATCATATCTCCAGGAGCTCATACTATCCTATCACCCAACTAGAGCATTACGCTCCCAGAACGCAGGATTACTTGTAGTTCCTAAAGTCTCCAAAAGTAGAATGGGAGCCAGAGCCTTCAGCTATCAAACTCCTCTTCTGTGGAACCATCTTCCTGTTTTGGTCCGGGAGGCGGACACCCTCTCTACCTTTAAGAGTAGACTTAAGACCTTCCTCTTCGATAGAGCTTATAGTTAGGGCTGGGCCAGCTCTTAGTTATGCTGCTATAGGCCTAGTCCGGGGGACAATGACACACTGAGCTTCTCTCTCCTCCCCTCTCCTCTCCTCTCCATCTGTATACATTATGCCTGTATACATGCCCCATCTCTGCATGTCACTGACTTACTTCTTCCCCGGAGTCCTTGTGCTTTCTAGTCCTACAGGCTCCCTTGGATCCTGGCCGCGCCCGGGTCGTGGATCGTGGATGCGCCCACTGCTATGGCCCTGCCTGATCGTGGATGCGCCCACTGCTATGGCCCTGCCTGATCGTGGATGCGCCCACTGCTATGGCCCTACCTGATTGTGGATGCGCCTACTGCTATGGCCCTGCCGGATCGTGGATGCGCCTACTGCCATGACCCTGCCTGACACCCACCACTACTGTCGCTAATATTAGTCACATCTCTGTTACATACGTTCCACTACTATTATTGTAATGCATTACTACATACCATCCTTACCATTAATCACTACTACTGTTATCACTAGTAATCACATTTCCATGTGCATTTCATTATTATTGCTGTAATACATCTTTATGTACTTTCACTCCTGTCAACCATCGCTTATAATTGAATACATTGTGATCTCGTTGATCTGCTCTGTACATGCGACATCTATTGCACGTCTGTCCGTCCTGGGAGAGGGATCCCTCCTCTGTGGCTCTCCCTGAGGTTTCTTCCGCATTTTTTTTTTGGGGCAAGTTTTTCCTCACTCGAATCGAGGGTCGAAGGACAGAGGGTGTCGCCTCTGTACAGATTGTAAAGCCCTCTGAGGCAAACTGTGATTTCTGAATTTGGGCTATACAAATCATTGATTTGATTTGATTATGTTTAAATATTTTTCCTCATTGAATTTCACATTTTTAACAATAGTGAAATTAAAACATTTTCAGTGAGTGTTTAAAAAAAACAACTAAAAAATGAAATAACAAGAACATGAATCTCACTTTGGTAACACTGACTTCCTTTTTAATTTTTCCATGTGAAGATCAACATGAACAGAAACATCCTCAGCTTCACTTTTCACACAGAATAGAAGGGACAGTTAACGCCTCACAGCTCATCAGTTTAAACAGACAGGTCAGTGAACGCCTCACAGCTCTTCAGTTTAAACAGACAGGTCAGTGAACACCTCACAGAAACAAACAGTTGAGGGGAAGACATGGATTGAATCTGTGGGAACACCTGGTCTCACCTGGTCTTACCTGGTTTATCACAGAGTTTCATAAAGGGACAGTTCTCTCTTTTCACTCCAGTAATTGTCAGGGACTGTTAGCCTAGCTTAGTACAAAGACAGGAAGCATCCTGTGTCCTCTGCTTCCAGTTTGTTCTAAGCTAGGCTAACAGTCCTGGACACACAGAAACATCTAAGCTCTGGAGAATACAGAGGATTTCATAAAATGTGGGACTGTCCCTTTAAGTTTATAGTTATTGTGACTTTTGCTATAAACTGTCCTCAGTGCAAATAGCAGGGGGCACTGTTCAGTGCAGGAAGCTCACTGCAGGCCTGCTAGCTGTAGCAACTAGAGGCAGTTAGCATCCAGAGCAGTGTCCATGAGATATAAAGAAATAAAGTTTTCTGTTGTTGAAGTCAGTCAGTGTTAATAAAAACACAGTAAGGTTCAAAGACTGCAGCTTTCAGTCCTTCATCATGGTCATCCTGTTGACTCTCTGCCATCACAAGATTAAAACAGCCAATCACAGCGACAACGCTCTGAATCCTTTCTTTCTACAGGACGGTAAACTACAGGCCCGATTTAAGGAGGTTTAACTTAAGGAGGTAAAAACTCCTTAAACTGCACAGAATCCATCTCAAAACACCTTAAATTCAGGGGGTTTGAGGGGTCATTTAATGGACTGTAAAATATTAAGTTAAACCCTTAAAAAGCCCTTAAAAAGCACAGATAATCAATAACACCATGGCAATTAAGAGTTTTTTTTTTTTTAAAAGTGAGTAGTTTAAAAATGACATATTGAGACATCAGAAATCTTATTTGTTTGGATGAAGGCGTCTTCAAAGGTACAAACCATAAGGGACATTTAATATATGAATGCACTGTAACAAATTAAGACATTTTAATAGATTATCTGCACAGTTTATCAATTCAGTTCAATTCAAAGGGTTTAATGGATTTATTATACTAAATAAACTTTACAAAATAAAAACTGAGCACTGAAGCCCAGTTAAGGTTTAAACTATGGGATGTTGTTCATGTTATTTGTCCAATTTTAAGTGGTTTTCCACCACTTAAAAAGCCTTTAAACTATTCAGATAATAAATAAAATATCTCAAGACGTTACAATCTATTAATTCATCCATGACTTAAAATCCCATCAAAATGGATTACATCCTGGATTACATCACCATTATTACCAGGTAAATCAATTATTGAGTATTTCCTGGGACATTGTGGGGATAAATAATGGATTTTGATAATGGATTATCTGCACAGTTTTAGGACATTGAGGGAGAAAAAAACCCTTAAAACTACATTCAGGGGTTCACTTCACACTGGTGGTTTAGTATTATGGTGGGTACATTAATGGCTTTTAATACATTAAGGGGTTTGTTAAGGGGTTTTATTGGATCGTTAATGTGCATTAAGGGTTTCACCCCTTAAAATGTACCCAAATTTTTTTTATTTTTTTTAAAGGGGATGGTTGGATTATTATCATGAAGGGATTCACCATTGAAAATGTTCCCAACAAGTAAACTGTGCAAATACTCCCAATGAAACTTAAGTGTTTCAGTTGAGGTGAAACTGGAAAAGGCTCCATCACAAATGTGGGTTAAACACCTGAATTTGTTCCTTTGTTGAAAGATGAACATCCTTTGAAGGAAACTTACCTGTAAACGTTCCATTAAACATGAAGTTGCTGTTACTTTACACACAGAACAAACTACTTATTGCATTGACAGCAACATTTGTGTTGGATGTAAATCTGCAGTTTGAGTCTCCACCTGGTTTACTTTTGTGTGGTGGTGTTTTTACTTCCTGTAGTTTTTTTATCCTGTTGGTTCTTGGATGTATGTTGGTGAGCAGAGCTGCCGTGCTGCTGCATCAAGCCTCACAGGAAGTCCAGTTTCTGCACCACAAATGTCCACAAACATGTCCACAATTTAGTGTCACAGCGGCCAGTCCAACAGTCTGAGCAGGAAACTGAGGATCAGAGATTTAAATATTACTGATACTAAAAGGTGAGCGTCTCACAGAAACTCATAAAAAGGATCAAGAAGCTGCTTTAATGAAGCACAACTTCAAACATATTTAATCAAAGAGACAAACCAATAACTGCTTGAACCTGGTGCACCCCAGGGTTTACTTTGGGGTCATCTGTTGATCCTCATTGAAATAAGTGACCCCTAATTGTGAGTCCTCCTGACACAAGAATCCCTTAAAATCCCTTAAAAAATAATTTGCACTTAACTTAATCTAAATCAACGTGTTTGAGATCCTTCATTTGTACATTCATTAAGACTAATTTAAGGGCCTCTCGAGTTTCCCCTTCATTTTCACATGACAGGGATTTTAGTTTGACGTCAGCAAATATTTTCAGTCGCTAGTTAATGAAATTTAAACTGAATTCTTAACCAGTATTCAGATGTTTATCAGTTTTGGAACACATTAATGGAACAGAATATACTAAAGGTTTTTTTATTTATTTATTGCCATTTACATAATAACATTTCAGATATGCCTTCCTCTGTACCTTTAAAGAACCTTCATTTTTTTTTTATCAATTCACATCTTACATTTCTGGATTATCATATATTAATACATTAGGTTTTTTCTTTGAATGTAAAATATTTCAACTTCATTTAAAAAAGTCAAAATAAATGTAAAAATAATTTAAAATTACACCGTGAGGATACACAAAATAAACTTGATATCCTAATATTTAACGTCTTATAAAGGTACAAATAAATGGACAGCCTGTAATGTTATTTTGTACTTTTTTATATTTTACACCTGAACAAATCTTAACATAATACATTCTATTAGATCACCCACTGGTTTAGCCTTTAATAATATATTATTTCTGTTTGCAGCTGTGGAAACTTTAAGCCACAAAATGGAGGGAGCTGAAAGTCTGGTGGTGTTACACTAAAAAGTGTCCCCAGACATGACGTCCTGGTGCTTTAATCAAAATTTAAAAACTTGTATGACTGATTATCCGCTCTTCTTCCAGGTTTCAGTAAGAGACTAAATGAAAATGAAGAATTTATAATCAACAGTTTAAAATGGCCGCTGTGTTCACAGTGATCTGCACAGAGAGCATCACCTCCTCTGATTGGTCAGTCTACTCTGGAGGGGACGGACTTTGGACAAGACTTTGTGAGGTGGGTCTGTCATGGTCGTCACGCACCTCATGTTTAAAGGGAGGGATGTTACCGGGGTGACGGTGGTGGGCGGGGCTCCCGTCGTCGCTGCTGTTGTTGTTGTTACTGTCGTTACTGTTGTTACTGTTGTCGTCGTCGTTGCTGCTGTTGCCGTGGTAACTGGAGTTGTGTTGTTGGTTACCGTGGCGACAGGTTTGGCCAGAGTTGTCTGAATCTCGGCCCTCCTGGCCAGAGCCGTCCGCAGCTTCTCCCTCATCTGTTCGATTTGTTCCTGCAGCTCCTGCAGCTCGCCAGGCTGGGGCGGGGCCACTGTAGTGAGAGGCGGACCCACATCAACAGGAGGAGGGGCCACTGATACAGGTGGAGGGGCAGCAGTTTTGGCTTGGACAGATGAGGAGGAAGAGGAAGAGGAGGATGCTGAGGGCAGAGAAAGCACCAGGCTGGCTAAAGAAGCTGCTGGTCCTCCATTCTCACACAGTCGGCTGTTCAGCAGCCGCGGCTTTGCAGGACTGCCCCCTTCACATTTGGCCCCTCCTCCCTTGACGTCAGAGGCCGCTATGCGAGCGAGCAGGCGGCGGGTGTTGAGGGTCTCCAGGTTGAAGTGGACTCGCTTGAAGTCTCGGGCATCCTTGGCGATGGCAGCAGCAGCGGCGGCGGCGGCGTCCTTACTGGTCTCGTTGTTCCACTTGGCGGAGGCTCCAGGGGCGGGGGGGGCAGGGGGGCCTGAGGGAGGTTGAGACTTCTGCAGGTTACAACTGAACAGAAACAGAGAAACATGAGAACATTGTTCTACAGTCGTTATCCTTTATTTAAAATGCGACCTGTGATGTCATGATGACAAACCTTTTCTCTTTCTCCACCCGCTGCTTCTTCACGTCTTCATACGTCATGTTCAGAGCTCGATGGATTTTCTGTCAAACACAGGAGTCAGATCAGGGTCCACCTTTACAGCCAGTCAGTTTGACAACAGAACACAGTGAGACAACAGCTGTCAGCTCCCTCTGCACCTCCTCCTGCAGAACCTTCCACACCTCTTCCTGAAGAACTGTCACCACCTCCTGCAGAACCTTCAACATCTTCTCTTTCAGAACATTTCAACATCTACTTCAGAACCTTCACCACCACCTTCAGAACCTTCAACACATCCTCCAGAACCTTCATCACCTCCTGCAGAACCTTAAACACCTCCTTCAGAACAACACCTCTTTCAGAACCTTCACCACCTCCTGCAGAACCTTCAACACCTCCTCCTGCAGAACCTTCAGCACCTCCTTCAGAACCTTCAGCACCTCCTTCAGAACCATCAACACCTCCTGCAGATCCTTCAACACATCCCGCAGAACCTTCAACTACTCCAGCAGAACCTTCAAACCTTCAGGAGAACCTTTAACACCTCCTGCAGAAACTTCAACCCCTCCTCCTGCATAATGTTCAACACCTCCTGCAGAACCTTCCACACCTCCTCCTGACGAACGTTCAACACCTCCTTCAGAACATTCAACACCTACTTCAGAACCTTCACCACATCCTTCAGAACCTTCAACACCTCCTGCAGAACCTTCATCACATCCTGCAGAACCTTCCACGCATCCTTTAGAACATTCAACACCTCCTGCAGAACGTTCAACACATCCTGCAGAACCTTGAACACTTCCTCCTGCAGAACCTTCAACACCTCCTCCTGCAGAACCTTCAACACCTCTTTCAAAACCTTCAACACCTCCTGCAGAACCTTCAACACACCCTGCAGAACCTTTAGCACATCCTGCAGTACCTCTCCACCTCCTGCAGAATGTTAAACAACTCCTACAGAACCTTCCAAACCTCCTCCTGACGAACGTTCAACACCTCCTTCAGAACATTCAATACCTACTTCAGAACCTTCACCACATCCTTCAGAACCTTCAACACCTCTAGGAGAACCTTCAACACCTCCTGCAGAACCTTCCACACCTCCATCAGAACCTTCATCACCTCCTGCAGAACCTTCCACACCTCCATCAGAACCTTCATCACCTCCTGCAGAACCTTCCACGCATCCTTCAGAACATTCAACACCTCCTGCAGAACATTCAACACATCCTGCAGAACCTTGAACACTTCCTCCTGCAGAACCTTCAACACCTCCTCCTGCAGAACCTTCAACACCTCTTTCAAAACCTTCAACACCTCCTGCAGAACCTTCAACACATTCTGCAGAACCTTCAACACCTCCAACAGAACCTTCAACATCTCCAGGAGAACATTTAACACATCCTGCAGAACCTTCAACACCTCTTGCAGAAACTTCCACACCTCCTCCTGCAGAACCTCTGCACCTCCTGCAGAACGTAAAAAAACCTCCTCCAGAACCTTCCATACCTCTTCCTGAAGAACCTTCACCACCTCCTTCAGAAACTTCAACACCTCCTGCAGAACCTTCATCACCTCCTGCAGAACCTTCAACACCTCCTTCAGAACCAACACCTCTTTCAGAACCTTCATCACCTCTTGCAGAACCTTCAACACATCCTGCAGAACCTTTAACACATCCTGCAGAACCTTCAACACACCCTGCAGAACCTTTAGCACATCCTGCAGAACCTCTCCACCTCCTGCAGAATGTTAAACAACTCCTACAGAACCTTCCACACCTCCTCCTGAAAAACCTTCAACACCACCAGCAGACACCCCCAACACCTCCTCCTGCAGAACCTGTACACCTCCTGCAAAACCTTCAATACCTCCAGCAGAACGTTAAACACCTCCTGCAGAACAATTCACACCTCCTCCTGAAGAACCTTCAATACCTCCAGCAGAACCTTTAACACCTTCTGCAGAACCTCGACACTTCCTGCAGAACTTTAAAAACCTTCTGCAGAACCTTCTGTACCTCCTTCAGAACCTTCAATACCTCCTGCAGAACCTTCCACACCTCCTGAAGAATCTTCACCACCTCCTGCAGAACCTTCACCACCTCCAGCAGAACCTTTAGCACATCCTGCAGAGCCTTCAACACCTCTTGCAGAACCTTCAGCACCTCCAGCAGAACCTTCTGTACCTCCTTCAGAACCTTCAATACGTCTTGCAGAACCTCCCACACCTCTTCCTGAAGAACCTTCAATACCTCCTGCAGAACCTTCAACACCTCCTCCTGTAGAACCTTTAACAACTCCAACAGAACCTTCTGTACCTCCTTCAGAACCTTCAATACCTCTTGCAGAACCTTCAACACATCCTGCAGAACCTTCAACACCTCCAGCAGAACCTGCTGTTTTGTTGTTGTTTTGTTTATCAACATGACAGATGTTGAAGTGATTCACTGATCTCTTGACTGGTTCTAAACTGGATGCATCAGAATGTTCTGGACTTTACTAAACACATTCAATAATAACGAATGAATGTTACAGCACACTGCGGCTGATTGTTGAGGTATGTTCAGGTGATCACAGGTAGGCATACTGTAATTTATTACAAACCCTATCAGTAAACCTGCAGTTTATGGTGTTTCCCTTTTTCAATAAAAATACCTTAAAATAAAAATGACTCATAACACATGAGGTCATGTTTTTGTCTGAATTCAGCAGAAGACCGTTGATTCTGAACAAGTCATAATGTTGTCTTCATGGAAAGATATTGTTTAATTATCAGATTCTTGATGGAGTATGGTGTTCACCTCAGACTGGCTTTAATAGATTTTATTTGTTGCAATCACAGAGCAGCAGCTGGACTGATGTGTTAAAACATGACACCAACAGTTTTAGTCTTTAACAGAAACCCTGATAGTTCTGGATCAAATGCAGCAGTTAATAAAAAAAATGATATCTGTTGTGAACACACACAAACACACTCTCACCTGTGACGTGTGAAGCCAGTATTTGAGGTTCTGTCGGCGGCGGATGTGTGGCAGGACGAGTTGGTAGAAACCATGTTCACCTGCCAGAGTCAGCAAAGCTCCGCCCACTCCAATACACAACAACAAGAAGAGTCCTGAGAAGTGACTGATCCCCATCTGAAGAGTCTGACAAGAGACAGAAGAAGAAAAGTTAAGAGTGTGACAGCAGAGACAGAGGAAGAAGAAAAGGTTCCCAAAAAACTTCAACTGCTATCAAATTTCATGGAGAAAGAAACGGTTTTAAAGATGAAAACATCACAGAAGGGGAAGGACTTTATGTCCCGAGGCTTTCCTTCCTGTTTTCCAGCTGCATGTTTATGAATTTCAGTGACCACAATGAAACAAAATGAAGCATAGATTTATAATTGCAGGAAAACATGTTTTGTCTGATGTTAATGCAACACAGATTTCTGTTTGTTGTTATTGAATGAAGCAGAAAAGATGATGAATAAGTTGAATTTATAAAATATATAAAAATTCCTCTCTGTGACTCTATACAAACAGCTGTTCTCTGAGCCAAAAGCTAACATTAGCATGCTAACATGCTCACAGTGAAAATGCTAACATTCTGATGTTTAGCAGGTGTCATGTTCACCATTTTAGTTTAGCATGCTAGCATGCTAACATTAGATTATTCTCAGTAAACACAGCCCATGTGAATGTCATCAGTTCTGCAGGTTTTTGTTCAAAAACTAAATTATTGGACACATTTAAATGTTGACCTGATGATGGCGCTAGATAAGTGAAAACACGAGAGAAACACAAGGAATAAAAATGTAATAAACAGGTTCAGACAGCAGCTGAACTCTGATGTTTCATCATCACATCCACGTGATTTATTTTCTTTGATTCATCTGATTGTATGTCGTGATAGCACCTCCTGTTTGTGTCCATACTACCGTCTTATTAAATGAACAATGACACGCCCTAATCATGAAGACTTGAAACATGTTGTGTCAATAAAGTTTTCATTATCAAAGACAATCACAAGTGAATGTTCAAATCGTGTCAGTGAGTCAGAGTGACCTGCAGGGGGCAGCAGCTGAACACCTGAAAAAAACCAGCTCAGTACTCTAATGTCCTACTAATAAAACTACTACTACTACTACTAAGTAATACAAATACACAATGTATACTCACAATATCTTTAACATATTTAGGTTTAATTTCATTATGTTTGTAGAGATTTTTATTTACATTTTATTTTTCAGTCAAACCAAAACTGGAATAATACTAATCCATAAAGAAACAAATCTGTCAAAAAGACAAATATGAGCAAATTATTCTTTAAAAAACTCAAAAACGATTTTTAAAATAGTATTGACATGTTGTTTGTAAACATGTTGACACTGACCTCAGTGACGGCGAACACTCTGTTCCCACATGGAACCACTTTGTACCACTTGTCGTGCAGCAGGTCCATGTAACCCTCAGACTTATACCTGCTGATGAACTCTGAGATGTTGGAGGTCAGAGGAGAGTTCTGAGGCAGGCCGATACCATAACCTGTCAACAAACAACAAAAAACAATAAACAACAGGCCAAAACCATAACCTGTCAACAAACAACAATAAGCAATAAACAACAGGCCGATACCATAACCTGTCAACAAACAACAATAAACAACAGGCCGATACCATAACCTGTCAACAAACAACAATAAACAACAGGCCGATACCATAACCTGTCAACAAACAACAAAAAACAATAAACAACAGGCCAATACCATAACCTGTCAACAAACAACAATAAGCAATAAACAACAGGCCGATACCATAACCTGTCAACAAACAACAAAAAACAATAAACAACAGGCCAATACCATAACCTGTCAACAAACAACAATAAGCAATAATAAGCGATAAACAACAGGCCGATACCATAACCTGTCAACAAACAACAGGCCGATACCATAACCTGTCAACAAACAACAATAAACTGGGCTGGGCCATAGCACAGCTGGACCCTATAAATAATATATAACTGAGTCCTTCTGTCCGTGTGATGAATCCGAAGTTCTCATCAGATTCAGTCTCAGTTACTGTTTGTACATAAATGTCTTTGTATCTTTTTATATATTAAATCTTTCAACAACAAGTTTCATGTCGACCGTCTCTGATCCAGGTTTTATTTCACGCTGATAAACTCAACAGCCTGTGAGTCATGACACGCTAACCTACTTTGTGTTTACCTCCTCTTGTTTAATGTGTATAAACATGCGACTCTGCAGCATGTAGTGAGAGTCATGTGACTCTGGAGCATGTAGTGAGAGTCATGTGATTCTGCAGCATGTAGTGAGAGTCATGTGACTCTGCAGCATGTAGTGATTGACATGTGACTGTGTCAGACTGCACACAGTGTAAACATGTATCAAGTGATGGGTCATTGAGTCAAGGTAAGTTTTGAAGACTAAACGTCTTTAAACTGTCAGAGCATCTGCAGGGACACCATCCTCTCATCTGATTGGTCCAGATGATGAAACTTCATGAAACATGTTTCATTAAAAAAACTCAGAGGAGGCGAACACACACACACACACACACACACACACACACACACACACACACACACAGTCTCACCTTCGATGGCAAAGGGTTTCCCGACAGTTGCCAGTTTACAGTCGGCGTCGATGGAAACTTCGTAGTCCAGCAGAGCTTTATCCATGATGAAGGCGTCGAGCTGAGGAGGATCTGTCCTTCAACACAGAGCAACACAGTTACTACAGCAACCAAACAGCAACTAACAGCTGCTAACACAACAGCAGCAACTGGTAACATGCAGCTCAGCTGGAGACCGGGCTCTGGTTCTGGTCTGTTCTGGTTCTGTGTGTCCGGTCACAGTGGATGTTTTTAATGAGATGTTGGCACATTTTCAAACCCCAGCTGTGTGTGTGGAGACAGAGCCAGTTATTTAAAAACAAAAATAATGTTCTCCTAAAAGAACCACGTGTGTCTAAACCAAACTGGAGCAGCAGAACCGTGACGTAACGCCATTGAACTGACAACTGAAGTGAAGCAAAGTTTCAACATTCTTTCTAATGCAAACATTCTCCACTGTTCCCTCTAGTTCTCATTGGTTCTCCACTGTTCCCACTAGTTCTCATTGGTTCTCCACTGTTCCCTCTAGTTCTCATTGGTTCTCCATGGTTCTCTCTAGTTCTCCTCTGTTCCCACTAGTTCTCAATGGTTCTCCACTGTTCCCACTAGTTCTCATTGGTTCTCCACTGTTCCATCTAGTTCTCCTCCGTTCTCATTGGTTCTCTTCTGTTCCCTCTAGTTCTCATTGGTTCTCTCTTCTCTCTTGTTCTCATCGGTTCTCCACGGTTCCCTCTAGTTCTCCTCTGTTCCCGCTAGTTCTCATTGGTTCTCCACTGTTCCCTCTAGTTCTCCTCTGTTCCCTCTACTTCTCATTGGTTCTCCACAGTTCCCTCTAGTTCTCCTCTGTTCCCTCTAGTTCTCATTGGTTCTCCACAGTTCCCTCTAGTTTTCCTCTGTTCCCTCTAGTTCTCATTGGTTCTCCACTGTTCCCTCTAGTTCTCCTCTGTTCCCGCTAGTTCTCATTGGTTCTCCACTGTTCCCTCTAGTTCTTATTGGTTCTCCACGGTTCCCTCTAGTTCTCCTCTGTTCCCTCTACTTCTCATTGGTTCTCCACTGTTCCCTCTAGTTGTTCTCTGTTCCCTCTAGTTCTCATTGGTTCTCCTCTGTTCCCTCTAGTTCTCATTGGTTCTCCACTGTTCCCTCTAGTTCTCATTGGTTCTCCATGGTTCCCTCTAGTTCTCCTCTGTTCCCACTAGTTCTCAATGGTTCTCCACTGTTCCTGCTAGTTCTCATTGGTTCTCCACTGTTCCATCTAGTTCTCCTCCGTTCTCTCTAGTTCTCATTGGTTCTCTTTTGTTCTCTCTAGTTCTCATTGGTTCTCTATTCTCTCTTGTTCTCATCGGTTCTCCACGGTTCCCTCTAGTTCTCCTCTGTTCCCGCTAGTTGTCATTGGTTCTCCACTGTTCCCTCTAGTTATCCTCTGTTCCCTCTAGTTCTCATTGGTTCTCCATGGTTCTCTCTAGTTCTCCTCTGTTCCCACTAGTTCTCATTGGTTCTGCACTGTTCCCGCTAGTTCTCATTGGTTCTCCACTGTTCCCTCTAGTTTTCCTCTATTCTCTCTTGTTCTCCACTGTTCCCTCTAGTTCTCCTCTGTTCCCGCTAGTTCTCATTGGTTCTCCACTGTTCCCTCTAGTTCTCCTCTGTTCCCTCTAGTTCTCATTGGTTCTCCACAGTTCCCTCTAGTTCTCCTCTGTTCCCTCTAGTTCTCATTGGTTCTCCACGGTTCCCTCTAGTTCTCCTCTGTTCCCTCTACTTCTCATTGGTTCTCCACTGTTCCCTCTAGTTGTTCTGTTCCCTCTAGTTCTCATTGGTTCTCCACGGTTCCCTCTAGTTCTCCTCTGTTCCCTCTAGTTCTCATTGGTTCTCCACTGTTCCCTCTAATTCTCCACTGTTCCCTCTAGTTCTCATTGGCTCTCCACTGTTCCCTCTAGTTCTCCTCTGTTCTCTCTAGTTATCACTGGTTCTCCTCTGTTCTCTCTTGTTCTCATCGGTTCTCGTTGGTTCTCTTACTTGAGAGTGGCAACTCCTTCAGGCGTAGTTGGCTCGTTGAAGCGTCTCATGTACTCGTGCATCTCTGGAAAACTCTTCTTCATGTAGTCCTCGGCGCTGCTCTCCCTCACCGTCCCAAAACGAAAACCCCATGACGGGTGATGCAGCTGACACACCAACGAAGAAGAAGAAGAAGAGGAAGAAGAAGGAAAGAGGAAGAAGAAGAAGAAGAAGAGGAAGAAGAAGAAGAAGAAGAAGAAGAGGAGGAGAAGAAGAAGAAGAAGGAGAATGAAAGCAGGAGTTTAATGAAGAGAGACTTTATACTGGAGTACAGAAACATGAGAACAGCTCAGGCTGAAGTCAGGAGGTGATTCAGTGACCTCGTCTGGAGGAAGAGGTGGTTGGTGGTGTGAAGGTTGGTTTTGTCTCATTCTGCAGGTCGGTGGGTTACAGGTGATGTTTCTGCTCATAATAATGTTCATGTCACATCAGCTCAGTGTGTTTCTTTGAGTCTCGATCGTGTTGCTTTGCTTCAATACATATTATTTTCAATGTGATGCCTCGTTACATCATCTTGAATGCACAGATGTTGACAGACGAGGTAACGATTTAAAGTTTTCTTCCCGTTATGTTTCGTCTCATTCTCCGACTTCCTTCCTCTTCCTCTTCCTCTTGCCCTTCCTCTCTCCTGAAGTCATAGTTACAGGCGACCAACTGAAACGCAGCGTTAGTCTGAGGAGGTGTGTGGATTTGTTTGGTTCGAACATTGTTGATGAACATGAAGAACAAACATCCAGTCATTTTAATGCAGAAATCTGATGGATGAAATCTCTAAAGCTAATGAGCCTCACGCACGCGCGCACACACACACCTGCTGAAGGAACATTCAGACAACGTTGAGAAGGCATCAGTGTTTTTCTGCTCTATAAAAAGCTAATCACACACAGATGCCCCCCCCCCCCCCATCTCCCAGCAGCCCTGGCTGTTTAAACACTTGCTTCATGCTTCAATCAGCTGCTGAATTAAAAGTGTAATTAGGACGAGGCAGGTGACCCAGAGAACAAATTTAATCTGCCGTTATTTAACCACAGAAAGAGTGAACATCACGCTGGAGTCACATTTGACTTCAGTTTCCATTAAAACTAAATATATTGATCTATTATTGGATCTTCATTGAGTTTTCTTCTTCTCTTCCTGTCAGCTCTCTTAACAATGAAACTTTATGTTTGACACGTTACATTTGCACTCATCAATATCTTAACATAAACATTCATCAAAGAGTCCTGATCGACTTCATCGATCGGTTTAGTCATCAGGATCATTGATGATTGAATCCAAAGAGCTGATTCAGTGATCAAACTGACACCTGACTGCTGTTTGATGATGTCACATGGTGATGACATCACCAGGTAGCAGAGGTCAGTACCTGCAGTCACCTGCATGTGTTGTTCAGAGACTCACATGGAATCAAAGATCTAAAGTTCTCACCTTGGAGTCGTGGATCCCGGACACCTCCTCGAAGGTCTTCTCGCCCACCATGACAGCGGCGAGGTTGGCGGTGTAGCTGGACAGCACCAACAGGCAGAAGATGGCCCACAGGTTCATCAGGAAGCGACCCGTCCAGCACTTGGGCGTCTTGGAGGAGACGGTGCGTCCGAACAGGATGGCGTAGCACAGGTTCAGAGCCGACGAGTACGAGAACACACGGATCCTGTTGCGTCCGTGAGGCGTCATGCCGTACGGACTCTTCCACTCATACAGCGTGAGGAAGAGTGCCGTGATGTGCAGCGCCAGGAAGATGCCCACCCACATGGACCAGTGCAGGGGCCACATGAAGGCACCAATTGGGGCTGCCGTGTCCTTACTGCGCACCAGGATGCCCAGGCTGGTGGAGAAGAATGGCGAGGTGAAGTCGATGACACGACTGCGAGCTGAGTTGATGCTGAAGGAGGTGACGGCCATGTCTGCCAGCCCGTTCAGGAGGTCGCCCACCAGCCCCGTCCAGCGACCACCCTTCCATGCGCCATACTTACCGTCCCCGACGATGTAAAGGTCGAACTCGAAGCCCAGGTCCTCTGCAAGCTTCTCCAGCAGGTCGATGCAGTAACCATAGCAACACTTATTGTACTCTGGTGGCAGGAAGCTGCTGTTCCCACGTGCCACCTCCTGGAAGAACCTCTCCAGAGTCTCCGAGCTGTTAGTGCTGGCATCCAGGCAGTACTGCCCGGCCGGGCAGCTGCCCTCGTCGTCCACGTCCCGCGTGAACACGAAGGGATGTTCCACCAGCGTCACCACTCGCACCCGACTCCCCAGCACCGGCATCCCCCCCCTCCAGCGCCCCCTGGTCCTCTTGCCCGTCCCCTCCGTCCTGTGGCGAGCTTTGGGTCCCTGCCACACCCCCTGCTCCTCCACCTGCAGCTCGCCTCCCTCCCAGCTGCCCACCGTCACCCAGGTGGGCTGACCCAGCGCATCCCGCCTCAGGCTCCAGATGTGGAACCGCTGCAAGGTGAGCACCTGAGATTGGTTCTGATGGACCCGGACCGGACCCGTCAGACCGGAGAAAGATGTGTTGGATAGGAACCTACAGGACAGAATAAAACACAGGTAACACTTGCTACTGCAGGGGGCGGGGCCTCAGGGGGCGGGGACACATGTCAGCCGGTTATCTGTCATCTGGGTCGTCCTGATGTTTCAGGTTCTAAAACCTGGAGAACCAAACCGACACACAGTAAAGTCACCAACAACAAGTCTTTGGCTTCTCTGATTGATTGTATTGATTAGTGACGATGATCAATGACATTAATTATTGATTAAGTGTTATTTAGTTATTAAATGACAATGAATGATTCAATTCAACACATTTAAAGATTTTCACTGACAGATCTGAACTGATGTGGACATTTCAGTTTAGTCAAAACTGAAGAGAGAGGACTCAACCAACCAACCAACCAACCAACGTGATCATAAGAACATGAAGCTTCACTATGTTCACTAACAGTAAGTTTGTTTACATCCAAATGTTTTAGACCAAAACTCAAACTGTTTCCTGTCTGAGATGAATAACTGATAATGTCATGAATCATGCAACTTCTCTATGACTCGTCACTTCCTGTGTTTCACTGAAAACATCAGCTGTGTGTGGAACGATGATAAGGAGCTCATAGAAAGGTGCAGAATAAAAGTTTCTTAAAAACATTATTATGATTGTGAAGTAATCATTTTAGAATGATTGTTTTGTTGATCTCTGTGTCAGAATACTGACAGCAGGTTGCAACTTCTTACAAGGTTTGTCAGCCAATAGTATAACATCGTTAGTGTCACATAGTATCTGAGTTTCGTCAGCATCAACAGTCTGGTAGTTGCCACTTTGTGGAAAGAAAAGTGAAAAGCTAGCTAGCATTAGCAACGTTAACTAAAACAAACTGGCAGACACTTGAGGGGGCATTTTTCATTTAATTTTTCATTCATGTATTTATTGAGTTGAGACAATGCACATTCATCAACATTGATGTGTTAAGCATCAGTGTAAATGCACCGGACTTAGCATAACTGCTAACTAAATTTCAGCTGTAGTCCCAAAGCAGGTTCCTAGACAACATAGACACAAAAGACTTTAAAACCTCGCAGCGACAAATCATAAAATGGACAATTACAAAACAGAACACAGACAGACAATATTAAGGCAAAGCAGACGCAGACAGACAAGATAAAACAGACAATTTTAACCCACAGTTACAGAACAGGTAGATGACAGCAGTGCAGTGATGTAAATCGGATGAATGAATGAGATCAATAAAATCTTTAACTCTGACTGCAGCTCTTCGAATGACCTCAAATGTCCTTTTCTTTGTCTTTTATGGTTTAATGACAGACTGGAGAATTAGCTCCACCTGCTGTTTATCTCCATCAACCAATCAGTCAGGGTTTATTTTTCTGAAAATTAGGTTTAAAATTAGTTAAATTTGGAATTTAAACTAGAAATATTGACACAGAAACATTGAGAACATAAACAGGAACAGTTCATCAGACTGTGTTGACAGAGCTGTGATTGGTAGACAGGACCTCCTGACGGTTTCTGGATGAACCTGAAAGACAGTTTGATGTTTTATTTCCTGATTATCGACAATCTTCTTCTGTTCAAACTAAGGGCGCTTTCACACCGCTAGTTCGATTATTTGGTCCGCACCAGGCAGTAAAATTGTTACATTGTAGCATACAGACTGCGGTGTGGTCCGCGTTCACGCATGCAAACTGACCGAACTAAGAGCTTTTGGTATGAATGGACTGATTAGTGCGCACCAACTGCTGTTGGTGTGAAAGCGCAGTTCGGTCCGTTTTCGTCGGTGTGAAAGTATCAATCGCACTCGGGTGCGCACTAAATCAAGCAGACCGAGACCTCCAAAAAGGGGTGGTCTCGGTCCGCTTGATTCCGCACCAAATGCCAACCTTTGGTGCGGTCGCTCTGGTGAGAACGCAAACCTGGACCAACTCAGGTATAAACGTGACCCACACATCTGACCCAGATGTTGAGGATGGTGAGTCATTTTCCCGCTTTTGCTTATTATTATTAAGGCAAAATAACACAATTTATGTCCATCAATGAATAGGTTATAGGCTAAAGCTTAATATGCGTGCTGCGTGGATATCGTTATGATGCAGCTGCTAACATAATTAGGCTATGTATTTTTTTTCTGACTGTGATCCTCATAAAAGTGATATGTTACAAATCTTCATGAAATAAACTAACGAAATTTGTTAAAGTAAGTCATTTGGTGATTCCTACAGTAAGCCACTCAGTTAAACCAAGTTTGCGCTGCACTGCTCCGCTTGTGAGGCTGCGAGTGCGACTGCGCAGCCCTGAAACACATCGCAATTAAAAATCGATCTGTAGTAGTTTACATTTGCCACCTCTGCATACCACATAGGCAGCCCACTGGGTTGTAAGGTCAGAATCAGAAGAACATGCTTGCGCTTTTTTTTTATCATAGTGTGCTGTGTTGACCAGCTGTGTTGTGTTTGCCGGCGCACAGCTGATCAACACACAGGTGTTGTACAATATAAAAAGCAAGGACCAGCGCAAGTAACAGTGTACGAACATGTCGCTCCATTGTGAAAGTCCAAATTGGCGCTTATTTCTTATTTCGCCTATTCAGACCAATTTTGGTCCGTTTGCATGTGTGAACAGTCTGTCTGTCAGTCAGTCTGTATGCTACAATGTAACAATTTTACTGCCTGGTGCGGACCGAATAATCGAACTAGCGGTGTGAAAGCGCCCTAGTCATGAACTCCTCCTTTCCCTGAGGACCAACACTGGTGGAAGGGTACTGGCAGGTATACCGGCTGAACTGTACACCCCACACAGCCCTGACGACGTCCCCGTTCACCGGACCACCCGAAGGAAAAGAGGACGGAGAGGATACGTCGGAGACTGAAACGTCTCAGCCTGGACAACCCCCGCCGGCTTCCTCTGCTGCCTACGGTTCTGCTCTCAAATGCACAGTCCATCAGGAACAAGGTGGATGAGCTGGAAGCGTGGGCCAAATTTAAACCTGAAGTTCGGGAAGCATGTCTGCTAGCATTCACAGAGACATGGCTCAGTGAAGCGGATCAAGACGGGGACCTGGCCATAAGTGGGTTCGGCAGCCCACTTCGTCTTGACCGGTCCCCAGAGATCACAGGGAAGGGTTGAGGAGGGGGAGTGTGTCTTTTTGTTAATCGGAGGTACTGTAACACCGTTGTGATCCGGGAAAGTTATGTACTGGTACAGCTGTTTTTCACGCTTGTTTACGTTCACCCACATACCAACGCAGCCGCAGCGGCACAGCTGATCGTGGATGTCACACATAGACTCGACTCCATCTGCCCTGATGCTCCAAAGTTTATCCTCGGTGATTTTAATCACTGCACCTTGACCAAGTCACTGACAACCTATGAACAATTTGTGTCTTTAAGACTTTAAGAAACTCCACGATTGATCTATGCTATGGTTCTGTAAGCAGCGCCTATAAGTCCTTGCCCATGCCTTCTCTTGGGGCTTCCTACCACAACTGTGTGTTTTTAATGCCTGTGTATAAGCCTGCCCTCAGACGTCTTGAGCATGAAGAGAAAGAAGTTAAAATCTGGTCGGAGGACAGTGTTTCATCTCTCCAGGCCTGTTTGGACTGCACTGATTGGGACTGTTTCTATGATAGCTGTGAGAATATTGACGTTCTCTGCGACACGGTTTCCTCCTATACCTCCTTCTGTGTGAACTCTATTATCCCATCAAAAAAAGTTGTTATTTATCCTAATAACAAACCCTGGGTAACTAAGGAGCTCAAAACCGTTATCAACAAAAAGAAAAGGGCCTTCTTCACAGGTGATCTTCTTGAGAAAGGGGCCCTCTCTAGGGAGGTGAGGAAGGAAATAGTAAAGGCTAAAGTAAACTACAAGAACAAAATTGAAATACAGTTTGCAGGTGGCAATATCAGAGCAGCTTGGCAAGGACTTAAATCAATGGCCTGTATTAACAAGCAGGCAGATGAGGCCAAGCAACACACCACCATTAAAGGAGTACTGGATGCTGAGTTACCAAACGCTTTCAATTGTTTTTTTCCCGCTTTGAAAGTTGTGATTTCACTCAGAATATCTCTGCATTGAAGAATTCTCTTGTACCCATAACTGATTTTGTTATATGCAAAGATCAGGTTACAGCTTTGTTGAAGAAAACCAACATAAGGAAGGCTGCTGGCCCAGATGCTGTCTGTGGGCGCACACTGAGGTACTGTGCCAACCAGCTCAGTGAAGTTTTCTCTGCTCTCTTTCAGATGTGTGTCAATCACTGTCAGCTTCCTTCAATTTGGAAAAGCTCAACAATAATTCCAATCCCCAAAATAAAAAATCCTGAGCAACTAACTGAGTTTAGGCCTGTCGCTCTTACATCACTTATTATGAAAATCTTTGAGAAAATCTTGAAAGATGAGATTGTCTCTTTAGTGCATGACAAATTAGACCCCTTACAGTTTGCATATCAAACTGGAGAAGGAGTGGAGGATGCTAAACTCCTCATCTTTGACAAAATCTATAAGCACTTGGAGAAGCCAAAATCACACGTGAGACTTTTATTTGCTGACTTCTCTTCAGCTTTTAACAAGATGCAACCACATATTTTAATTCAACGACTTTTCTCTTATTTTAATTTACCGGATCAGTTCTTATTGTTGCTTTTAAACTTTTTAACTGATAGGAAGCAGCAGGTTTTAGTTAACGGAGCTTTGTCAGACGTTGTGGTTTCAAATACAGGCTCCCCACAGGGTTGCGTTTTATCTCCCCTTCTTTTTGTTTTGTATACAGACAGTTGCAGGTCTCACAAAGAGGGCAGCTACCTGGTAAAATTCTCAGACGAAACAGCACTTCTGACTCTCCTCCAAGGGTCAGAGTCGGACCACGGTAGTGCCGTGGTGCTGATCACAACCATTACTGCTATGATATAATATTGTTGTTGTTTTTCATTTCTTTATTTTATGTATTATTATCATCATCATCATTTAATATGAACTGTATATATATTTTTCATTATATATAACAACTTGCAACTGTCTAATGACACCCAGTCACACACACACACACACACACACACACACACACACACACACATAGGGTATACAATACAATACAATACAATACAATAAAACTTTATTGTCCATCATCGTGGAAAATTGTCTTCGGCTCACCGTGAAAGAGATACACATTTCATTAAAAACACAGTTAGATAAGGAAACAGTTAAAACACAATTAATCATACAATAAATAAATAGAAAAAAAAAGAAATTGAAATTGAGAGCAGTTCATTGCTAGTGCCATTTAGGATACATTGAGAAGGTGGACAGCATTTGGGATGAATGATTTTCTAAATGCTCCCTTGGCCAGTGGGACTCTAGCGTCTCCCCGACTTGAGGAGCTCAAACTGGCTGGTAAGAGGGTGGGAGCTGTCCGCTGAGATTTTTCTGGCCTTCCTCTTTGTCCTTTCTGTGTAAATTTCTGTTAGTGGCTTTTGGGGTCGTCCCACTATTTTACTTGCCCTCGACACAATTTTGCTCAGTTTGGTTTTACATTTACAACTTAAGTAACCAAACCAGACAGAGAGATGAAAGGTGAGCACGCTTTCTACATGTGTGGTATATACCAGGTCTAAAATCTTTTGGCTGACCCCCAGGCTGCTCAGCCTCCTCAGCAAGTTGAGTCTCTGTGAGCATTTTTTGAACACATAATCAGTGTTTCCTGTGAATTCAGCTGGCCATCGAGCACTGTACCCAGATATTTAAAGGTTTTGACAGTTTCCACAATTTGGCCATCAAGTGAGAGTGGCGCTGTGGAGAGCTCTTGGTTTAGGCAGAATATCACTTCTTTTGTCTTTGTCACATTGATTTCTAGTTTGCTCTGTGAGCACCATTCTTCGAGGTTCTTCACATAAGTTAAAAAACAAGTGTCATCAGGGGGGTCTGCAGTCTGTTGAAGGCCAACTAAGGCCATGTCATCAGCATATTTAATCAATTTCATGTTATGTTCATTAATACAAAATTCATTTGTGAAGAGAGAAAAAAGCACAGGAGAAAGAACACTGCCTTGTGGGCATCCTGTACTTAGGGTGAGCAAGTCAGACTGGGTGCCATTTACCTGCACCCTCTGAGGGCGGCATGAGAGAAAGTCCCTTCTCCATAGGATTAGAGTTCCTGAAATATCAAGTTCAACCAGCCTTTTCAGTAGAATAGATAGCCTCACAGAATTAAAGGCTGCACTGAAGTCTATGAATAAGACCCTTGCATACCCTTTAGGCCGTGACAGCTGCTTAGATATAGAATCTGTCAGTGTCAGCACAGCATCATCCGTGCCTCTGTTACTTTTATAGGCAAATTGCAACGGATCTAATCTATTAGCTAAGGTGGTGGTCAGGGTGTCAGCTAGGACTCTTTCCATGGTTTTACAGAGATTGGATGTTATTACAATTGGCCAAAAATCTTTAAGTTTACATGCACCTGGCGTTTTTTGGTATAGGCGCTATTATTGAGGATTTCCAGGATGTTGGTACATTGATGAAGGTTAGGCAAGTGGTCGGACAGGTTACAGGAATTAAAATGCCCGAGGATGAGAACGGGCTGGTCAGCAGAGCGAGCGAGTGCCGTGTTGTAGCTTTCGGCTATCCTCTCTCCTGCTGCTGCATTGTTTGGTCCGGGCACATAAGTGAGGATCACAGTGATCTGCCCAAACTCCTGGGGGAGATAGAAGGATTGGAATGAAACAAATCAAATCAAATCAAATCAAATCAAATTTTATTTGTATAGCCCAAATTCACAAATCACAGTTTGCCTCAGAGGGCTTTACAATCTGTACAGAGACGACACCCTCTGTCCTTCAACCCTCGATTCAAGTGAGGAAAAACTTGCCCCCCCAAAAAAAGGCCCTTTTAACAGGGAAAAAAAAATGCGGAAGAAACCTCAGGGAGAGCCACAGAGGAGGGATCCCTCTCCCAGGACGGACAGACGTGCAATAGATGTCGCATGTACAGAGCAGATCAACGAGATCACAATGTATTCAATTATAAGCGATGGTTGACAGGAGTGAAAGTACATAAAGATGTATTACAGCAATAATAATGAAATGCACATGGAAATGTGATTACTAGTGATAACAGTAGTAGTGATTAATGGTAAGGATGGTATGTAGTAATGCATTACAATAATAGTAGTGGAACGTATGTAACAGAGATGTGACTAATATTAGCGACAGTAGTGGTGGGTGTCAGGCAGGGTCATGGCAGTAGGCGCATCCACGATCCGGCAGGGTCATAGCAGTAGGCGCATCCACGATCCGGCAGGGCCATAGCAGTAGGCGCATCCACGATCAGGCAGGGCCATAGCAGTAGGCGCATCCACGATCAGGCAGGGCCATAGCAGTGGGCGCATCAACGATCAGGCAGGGCCATAGCAGTAGGCGCATCCACGATCAGGCAGGGCCATAGCAGTAGGCGCATCCACGATCAGGCAGGGCCATAGCAGTGGGCGCATCCACGAGTGTTGTTCGCAATGAGCCTGCAGTGCTATCAACAAGATGATCGATTTGTGAGGAACTGAGGTTAGCGGAGGAGTCCTCTATTATATTAAGACATGGCATTGAATTTAGTGCCAGCGGTATAATTTCCTTAAATTTAGCTACAGCACTATCAGATAGACATCTAGTGAAGGAGTTTTTGCCTAATGGTGTGTAGTCCAGTAATAGAACTTCAAAAGTTATTAAGTGATGGTCTGATAAAAGAGGATTCTGTGGAGAAACTGTTAGATTTTCAATCTCGATACCATAAGCTAGAACAAGGTCAAGGGTGTGGTCAAAACAGTGAGTTGGTTTATGTACACACTGAGAGAAGCCAATAGACTCTAATAATGAGATAAATGCAGTACTAAGGCTATCATTAACGACATCCACATGAATATTAAAATCACCTACAATAATTACTTTATCTGATTTGAGGACTAGACTTGATAAAAACTCAGAGAATTCAGATAAAAATTCTGAGTAAGGACCAGGTGCTCGATACACTACAACAAATAGAACTGGCTGTAAAGTTTTCCACGTTGGATGTGAAAGACTCAGAACAAGGCTTTCAAATGAGTTATAATTTAATTTAGGTTTAGGAATGATTGACAGACTTAAGTCATAAATAGCTGCAACACCACCTCCTCGGCCGGAGCCTCGAGGAATGTGAGTATTAATGTGACTGGGTGGAGTGGATTCATTCAGGCTGACATATTCTTCAGGATGCAGCCAAGTTTCAGTAAGACAGAATAAATCAATATTACAGTCTGAAATTAAGTCATTTACTAGTACAGCTTTCGATGACAGGGATCTGATATTTAGGAGTCCGAATTTAATTCTCTTGTCTTGTTTTGAGATTGCAGAGTTGCTGTTAATTTTTATTAGATTTTCATGCACAACTCCTCTTCTGTGGACTTTTGATTTGATTAATGTAATTAATTTAGGTGGTCGGTGGGCAGACACAGTCTCAATGAAGTTTTGGGTGTGCAACTGATCTAATGGAAGCTCAGAGAAGCGTGTAAGACTGCAGCTCTGCCTCCTGGTCTCAACTCTGGGTTGTCAGGCTGGTTGTTGGCTAATGAAATGGGTTAAATTTCTAGAGATGAGAGCCGCTCCGTCCAAAGTGGGATGGATGCCGTCTCTCCTAATGAGAAACAGTTAATATTTCATAGTCCTGTGTACACACTTGCTCCCGTATGCTGTACTGTGTAGCCCAACCTTCATCAATAAACATACATGGCCCCCCGCCGATGGATTTGCGTGCGCTACACTCATTCCTGTCTGCTCTTAACGTGGTGTAGCCTGGCAGAGTTGGAGTTACATGGTCTTTAAGCCACGTCTCCGTCAGGCATACGAGGTGGCTCGTAGCATCAGTTCATCAAGTTTATTGCTCACCGAGCGTACATTAGACAGAGTTATGACAGGAAGAGGAGTTCTTCTCCGTAGTCTCCAGAGTCGATGCCTAACGCCTCCTCTTGATCCATGCTTTTTCCTCTCCTTCCTGCTTCCCCTCTCCCTCCATCCGACTGGCCGCCGAATTTCTTCACAGCTTGCTGGCAGAAAGACTGGCGGAGCCCCACCGGTTTGGCGTAACGACAGCAGGTGCTCCCGGCTGTATGTGAGGAGGGCATGCCCGCTTGTTAGGCTGCTTCCCGGCGCAAATGCCGTCAGGCAGAATAAAGTCCATAGCAGAGCGAGTTTCATTGCGGTTTTAAAGTGCGAGGTGCAACAGAGTATCAAACAACTAAATGGAGCGCTTTACAATAGAACTGCTCAAAATAATCATTAAAAAAGCTTAAAAACTTGCGCAAACAAACAAACGGTGAGCACGGGGTCAGCAGCAGGCCGCGCTCCTGCGGTATAATTTACAGTATAAATGTATATATACATTTTTATTTTTATTTTTTTTGTATATATTTGATTCTGTGAGTTGTATTCGTTTTGTTTCATTGACTCTTGATGCTTTGGCAACATAGTTCTCGTAACATTCATGCCAATAAAGCAAATTTGAATTGAATTGAATTGAGAGACAGAGACAGAGAGACAGAGAGAGAGAGACAGAGAGACAGAGACAGAGAGAGAGAGACAGAGAGAGAGAGACAGAGAGACAGAGACAGAGAGAGAGAGACAGAGAGAGACAGAGAGAGAGAGAGACAGAGAGACAGAGACAGAGACAGAGAGAGATGAGAGCCGCTCCGTCCAAAGTCGGATGGATGCCGTCTCTCCTAATGAGAAACAGTTAATATTTCATAGTCCTGTGTACACACTTGCTCCCGTATGCTGTACTGTGTAGCCCAACCTTCATCAATAAACATACATGGCCCCCCGCCATGTATGTTTCCCAGAGAAGGAGAAACATACATGAGAACATCCCAGAGATCCAAGAGATCCCACAAACATCCCAGAGAAGGAGACCAGAACCTGCTTCACAAAACAACACAGAAATAATGTTTCTGTGTGATTCCAATGGAAAGTACATCAGTATGAAACGTCTCTTCCCAGGCAGAAGATCCAAGATGATTTGGAGTCCCACCACCTCAGAGGCTATAAAGAAGCTGGCCACTACAGACCTCCAGGGTGTGAAACACATCCTGATTCACACTGGGACTAATGACCTCACACACAACAAGGACATACCTCACTCACTGCGACAGGTGGCAGAGAAAGCAACCTCAGCGGCCCCCAGAAGAGATGTTCCTCAGCATGAGATCAACAAAATTAATGCTGAAATATCCAAAGCCTGCGCAGGAATACCAAACGTCCATATGGCACATCATGCAGAGATCCTCTACCAACACCTGTATGATAGCCTGCATCTAAACCAGAGCGGTGTGCGGCTGTTGATCAAAGACATTAAAGACACAGCTCTCAACCGCACCAGATCAACACCTCACATCACCAACAAGAGCACACCCAACCACCAAAACCTCTACAGAAGGTCACAGCACACTAGAGACACCACCAACAGTGGCCAGAGCTCTTCACGGAGATTCAAACCTGCCTCGAGGTACTACGCCCCAACCCCACCTCTTCAGAGACCCAGCACCACCCTGCCACTATACACCTCAACCCCACCCCCTCTGGATCACCACCCCACAGTACCACACTACATCCCCCCTCTACCCCCACCTCTTCATGGACCCAACACCACCCCACTGCTGTACACCTCAACCCCACCCCCTCTGGATCACCACCCCACAGTACCACACTACTTCCCCCCTCTACCCCCACCTCTTCATGGACCCAGCGCCACACCACTGCTGTACACCTCAGCTCCACCACCTCAGAACCACAACCCAACTACACCACACCACGCCAGTTGGCAGCAGCAGCAGCAGCAGCAGCGGCAGCCAGCCCAGACTCAGGTCCAGTCTCCAGCTCAGAGAGACAGTTATGATGCTGCAGCCGCCAGACTCAACACCTCACCCACTGAACTGAGTCTAAAACAGATAAGAGACATTGCAACGCTACTCTATACTAAATTACTGAGCTAGTAGAAAGTAGAACAACACTGAATAATTCATAATCACTTAACATTTCACATATTTGTTCATTTTGTTCATTTTGATCACATTACGTTTGTTTTTGCTTGTAAATCGGATATTAAGTGGTACACGATTCTGTTAAGGTAAAGAAAATAGCATCTTTTTCAATAAGTAGCTGGAACATTCAGGGCATATGCTCTTCAGTTTTTGGCTTGAAATCAACAAACCCTGACTTTCTGAAAAATATTAGAAATGTAGATATAATAATATTGAATGAAACTTGGAATCGAAACCAAAATCAATCTAACTGTCCAAACGATCATAGAGAACTCATTGTACCCTCTGTAAAACACAAGCATATTAAGAATGGCAGAGATTCAGGTGGTTTACTCATATGGTACAAAGGAGAATATAAAGATCACATCTCACCAGTTAAAAAAGGTACAAATCACATTTGGATTAAAATTCACTAAAATATTCTAGAAAACAACAGAGACGTCTGTCTATGTGCAATATATATTCCACCCTCAAACTCCCCCTATTATGCAGAGGAGGTTTTTGAGGAACTCCAGAAGGAAATTTCCTTCTACCAAAGTTTAGGATCAGTCTTAATATGTGGCGATCTTAATGCCAGAACTGGTAGAGAGCCAGACTTCATTAACTATGAAGGAAACAAACATATTTTCAAATGTCCCCCTTTGTACCAGACCTGCATAAACACACAACGACAAAGCTATGATAACACGGTTAACAAAACTGGCAAACAGGTACTACAACTGTGTAAAGGTTTGGGTCTGTACATTGTTAATGGCAGAGTCAGAGGAGACTCTCTGGGCAGACTCACACAATGCTCTGTGTTAGGTAGCAGTGTTGTAGATTATGCCATTACTGACATTGAACCACAATATATAAATGCTTTCACTGTATCACCACTACAGCCCTTTTCAGACCATAGCCAGATCTCCTTATTTCTGAAAAAGTCATTGTCAACCACCATAAATCCAAATCCTGAGCCAAGGCTGTTTCCTCTACCGAGGAGATACAAGTGGACAGAGGAGAGCACTGCTGCCTCCACTGCCGCGCCAGACTCTGCTCAAATTCACAACATGATTGATATTTTTCTCAACACCCAATATCAGCCTGAAAGAGAAAATGTAAATCTGGCCACACATCACTTAAATACGATATTTACTCATTTGGCAAAAGAATCTAAATTAAAAATCTCACAAACTAAAAAATCCAGCATGAAACAAAAAGAGCGCTGGTTCGATAAAGAAAGTGCTGTATCCAGACAGAACCTGAGAAAACTGTCAAACAGGAAACACAGGAACCCAAATGACCTGTAGGACGGCTTGAACATGTCCAAGCCCCGAAAGAAGACAAAAAACTCAATAAAAATCCAGAGTGTCACGGTCTGAATCAGAACCAAATTTTAACAATAGACAAACTGAAAGAACTAGAAAGGACAGTGAAGGACAACCGATGTGCCCTCGACCACCCCGTCACCATTAAACAAACACAGCACACAATCAAAACCCTTAAAAATGGAAAAGCTTGCGGTATAGACAGCATTAACTCAGAGATGCTGAAACACAGTAACTTAAAACTCCAACTTGCCGTGCAAAAACACTTCCACATGGTGTTGGCCTCTGGATATCACCCCAGTGTTTGGAATAAAGGTCTCATTTCTCCTGTATTTAAAAATGGAGACAGGTATAACCCCAGCAATTACAGGGGCATCTGTGTTAACAGCAACCTGAGTAAACTCTTCTGTAGCATCCTCAACTCCAGATTAATCTCTTATCTCACTGAACATAATATTCTGTCTAGAAGCCAAATTGGCTTTTTACCCAAACATCAAACATCTGACCACATATACACTCTGCATACACTCATCCAACAGCATGTCCACAGACCACACAGAGGAAACATATCTGCATGTTTTGTAGATCTAAAAAAGGCTTTTGACACAATTTGGCACAACGGGTTATTTCTCCAATATGGAATTGGGGGTAAAATGTATGATTTAATCAAATCCAAATATTCTGACAACCAGTGCTGTTGAAACTGGAAACACAAGAACAGAGTTCTTCAAACAAGGAAAAGGAGCATCAGGCTGCAGCCTGTGTCCACTCTGATCAACATCTGCATCAATACACTGGCCACTCTTCTTGAACAGTCCTCAAGCCCAGGATTACATCTACAAGGCAAAGACATCACATTCCTCATGTATGCAGATGACCTGGTTCTACTGTCCCCAACAGAACAGGGCCTACAGCAGAACCTCTCTCTGCTGGAGACGTTCTGTCAAAACTGGGCGGTAGATATCAACCTTGACAAAACCAAAGTCATGGTATTCCAGAAAAAGGCCCGTTACAGGAGTCCAAACATGTTTTCAGGGTAAGAGGGACCACACTTCAGCATACAGTGGAATATAATTATCTGGGCACCATCATCAGTTCATCAGGCAGCTTTGACAAAGCAATAAACTCCCTCACAGCAAAGACACGCAGGGCGACTGCAGCATCAACAGCTCACTATATAAATTCAATCCTCCAGTTACAATTTGGCTAAAACTATTTAACTGTGTAATAAAACCCATCCTGATGTATGGAAGTGAAGTGTGGGGCCCTCTGATGACCCAGAGGCACCTCATGGGACACAACACCCACTGAGAAACTTAACCTCCAATTCTGCAAGGAAATCCTCAAGGTCCACAGAAACTGTCCAAACCATGCATGTAGAGCAGAGCTGGGACACTTCCCTCTCTCTCTACACATGATCAGAAGGTCAATTAAGTTCCAGGTTCACTTAGCACAAGCTGATCCTGATTCCTATCACCACAGAGCCTTCCTCAGTAACAGCCTCTGTCCAGAGACAGACCCTCTGAGAAACACCAGAGAAACCTGCCACCTCAAAACCCAAGACCTCCAGACTCTCTCCAAAACTCATCTGATATCTATAGACAAAGAGAATAAAAAGACTTACATTGACAATTGGAAAAATCAAATCAAATCCATCAATAAATTGGAGTGCTATCGCTCACTGGACAGAGAGTCTTCTCCAGCACAATATCTGGTCAGCATACAAAACCCCAAACAAAGACAAACACTAACAATGTACAGACTCAGCGACCATCAGCTGCAGGTTGAAACAGGTCGGCATAAGAAAGAGTGAAGCCCAGAGAATTAAGAGTCTGTAAACACTGCTCTTCAGGAGGAACAGAAACTGAGGCCCATTTCCTCCTCTCCTGCCCCCTGTACCAGACTGAGAGAGAGGTTTTCCTCCAGCAGATCACTGCAGCAGATCCAACATATCAGGGAAAAACATGTGATGAGCTGTTAAAAGTCTGTCTGGGAGAAGATCCACCATTTGTAAAATTAGCTGCACAATACGTAACACTCTGCCATGAAACTAGAGAAACACACAAATGCTAACCACAACCATTACTGCTATGGTATAATATTGTTGTTGTTGTTGTTTTTCATTTCTTTATTTTATATATTATTATTATTATTATCATCATTTAATATGAACTGTATATATATATATTTTAAATTATATATAAGAACTTGCAACTGTCTAATGACACCCAATCTGTGTATAAGAGAGAGACAGCACTTCATCAACACACACACACACACACACACACACACACACACACATAAGGTATACAGTATAAATATATATATTTTTTATTTATTTTTATTTTTATTTTTTATTGTATTATATTTGTATATATTTGATTCTGTGAGTTGTATTTGTTTTGTTTTCATTGACTCTTGATGCTTTGGCAACATAGTTCTTGTAACAGTCATGCCAATAAAGCAAAATGAATTGAATTGAATTGAATTGAGAGACAAAGAGACAGAGACAGAGAGAGAGAGACAGAGAGAGAGAGACAGAGAGAGAGACAGAGACAGAGAGACAGAGACAGAGACAGAGAGAGAGAGACAGAGACAGAGAGAGAGACAGAGAGAGACAGAGACAGAGAGAGAGAGACAGAGACAGAGAGAGAGAGAGAGACAGAGACAGAGACAGAGAGAGAGACAGAGACAGAGAGACAGAGACAGAGACAGAGAGAGAGAGAGAGAGACAGAGAGAGACAGAGACAGAGAGAGAGAGACAGAGACAGAGAGAGAGAGAGAGACAGAGACAGAGAGAGAGACAGAGAGAGACAGAGACAGAGAGAGAGAGACAGAGACAGAGACAGAGAGAGAGACAGAGAGAGACAGAGACAGAGACAGAGAGACAGAGAGAGACAGAGACAGAGAGAGAGAGACAGAGACAGAGACAGAGAGACAGAGACAGAGAGAGAGAGAGAGAGAGAGACAGAGAGACAGACCCACCCTGTTTAATATCTACATCCATGAATTGGCCAAATCCCTGGAAGAGTCAGATATCCCTGGTCTCACCCTCTCTGACATAGAAGTCATGACATACTGCTCGCTCCATCAAAAGAGGCTGCTTTTGGCCTTAAGAGCAGGAACCCAGACTTTAATAGAGAGCTAGAAAATTCAGACATCATTGTCTTGCAGGAGACTTGGAATAGAGGAGACATGCCCACTGGCTGTCCTTCAGGTTATAGAGAAGTCATTTTCCCATCTACCAAACTGAAAAATGGAAACCAAGGCAGAGATTCAGGAGGGATGTTGATCTGGTACAAGACGAACCTCACACACTCAATAGAGTTACTCAAAAAAGGAGATTTTTCAATTTGGCTCAAAATAAAAAAAAACAGGAAACGTGCTGATCTGTGGTGACCTTAACGCCAGAACAGGCACAGAACCAGATCTGATTAATGCACATGGGGACAAACATATACCGGGCCAGATCAACATGTCCTCTCCTTCACACCGGCACAGGAACAACTTTGACAAAACCGTCAACAGAAATGGGAATCAGCTGCTGCAGTTGTGTCGCACGCTGGGTCTGTACATCGTCAACGGTCGGCTTCGACGGGACTCCTTCGGTCTCTACACACAGCTCTCCTCTTGGCAACAGCACAGTGGACTATAGTGTTACAGACCTAGAGCCCCTCTGTCTAAGAGCATTCACCGTCAGCCCCGTCACCTTTATCTGATCACAGCAAAATCACCCTGTACATTAGGAAGACACCAACTGACCCCCACGTAGCAGAGCCCAGCAAACTCAACCGCTCCAAACAACCCTATAGATGGACAAGTAATAGCAAGGATGACTACCAGAAAGCAATCGGTCATCCAACAATCCAATCTCACTTAGACCATTTTATCACCACCTCATATCCCCACAGTAGTGACACCCTGAACCAGGCTGTTCGGGACATTAACCACATATTTGACAGCACAGCATCTATATCCAATCTGAAAAAATCTCAGCATCACAGTTCAAACTCAACCAATGAAAAGTGGCTTGACTCCGACTGCAGGTGTCTGAGAAAAACACTTTAAAAATCTATACAGTGCAACCACACTGGATTCAGCCCAAAATAATCTGATCAACAAACTAGAAACCCTTGAATCAATCGTTAAAGACGACCAGAATCCTTTAGACTTTGAAATCAGTGAAGGGGAGCTGCTGGCTGAGATCCAGGCCCTGCAGCCAGGGAGGGCAAGTGGCCCTGATGGCATCTTGAATGAAATGCTTCAGTTTAGCAGCCATAAAATCAAAACTGCCATATTAAAATTATTCAATCTGATTTTGAACATTGGACATTTTCCTGACACCTGGAGCCGAGGGATCGTCACTCCGATCTTTAAAAGTGGAAACAAATACGAGCCAGACGACTACAGAGGCGTCTGTGTCAGCAGCAACCTGGGGAAGTTATTCTGCAGCATCCTGAACAGCCGACTGCAAAACTTCCTCAGTGAGCACAATGTCCTGAGCAAGAGTCAGACTGGTTTTACACCAGAACACAGAACCAGCGACCACATCTACACCCTCCACACCCTCGTCCAGAAACACGTCCACCAGAACAAGAACACAATCTTCTCTTGTTTTGTAGATTTCAAGAAGAAGAAGACTCAATTTGGCATCATGGTCTGTTTCTGAAATTATTAGAAAAAGGTATTGGAGGAAAAATCTACGATATCATCAAAACAATGTACATAAATAATAAATGCGCTGTAAAAATTGGAACCATGGAAACAGACTTCTTCGCCCAAAGTAGAGGCGTGAAGCAGGGCTGCAGTCTGAGCCCCACCCTGTTCAACATCTACATCCATGAACTGGCCAAATCCCTGGAAGAGTCCGATATCCCTGGTCTCACCCTGGTCAAACGCTTACTATTTGCAGATGACCTCATACTGCTCGCTCCATCAAAGGAGGCTCTACAAAAACAACTAGACCACCTGCAGAAGTTCTGTCAGACCTTCCAGAAACGACCTAAGAGTCAGACAAACCAACACCGGTTCCACCTGGACTTTACGGACACAGAACACACACACAGCTACACGTATTTAGGACTAATTTCTGGACTATAAAAAAACCTCAAACATGGACACACCTGTCAAAATCTGGATCAAAATATTTCAGTCCATAATCGAACCAATTATATTGTATGGTAGTGAAGTGTGGGGCCCTCTCATGAACCAAGACTTTGAAAAATGGGACAAACACCCAATGGAAAGCCTGCACACAGAGATCTGCAGAAGATCCTCTGAGTCCACAGGAACACCCCCAACAACGGGTGCAGAGCTGAATTAGGCCAGTTTCCCCTGTTGGATCCAAAAAAGAGCTTTGAAACTCGATCAACACCTCAAATCCAGCGAGCCCGGCTCCTACCACTACAATGCCAAGAGGAGAGCAAAGACAGGAGTCCCCTCAGCCAGCTGGTCCAGAGGCTCAGCTCCAACAGCACCGGGCACCAAGACCGCCCTCACACGATCCGGCCCCACCAAGTTATAGCAAAAGAAAAAGACAATTACATCGACTATTGGACATCTACAACCAAAACCCAAAGCAAACTCCAATGCTATTTGACCCTAAACAGACAATACTCTATGGCAGAATATCTGAGCTCTGTAACCGACCCGAGACTGAGGAGAACGTTGACTACGTACAGACTCAGCAGCCACAGCCGGGCCCTGGAGAGCGGCCGGCACAGACAGACGTGGCTGCCCAGAGAGGAGCGGCTGTGTCGGCTCGGTCCACACAGACAGGTGGAGACAGAGCAGCACTTCCTGCTGCACTGTGACACACACAGACATCAGAACACAACTCTACAACAACATCACACACACAACCACAAAGTTACACAAACTCACAGACACAGAACAAATACAACATCTGCTGGGAGAGAAAAGAGCCACTGCTGCAGACGCAGCAAGAGACGTTAGTGCTGCCACAGAAGAAGAGAAGCTGCCAACACCTGACATGATCTCCTCCACTTACCTGCACACTGACACACACACACACACACACACACACACACACACACACACACACACACACACACTTTACTTTTTTTTCTTCTTTTCTTTATTACTATTATTATTGTTATTATTATTATTGTTATTATTATTATTAATTATATATGTATTATTTATTCTGTAATCTTTTACTTTGACAATACTGTATATTGTGTTTTGATACTTTGGCAAAATTGTTGAAACTTTCATGCCAATAAAGCTCCTTTGAATTTGAATTTGAGAGAGAGAGAGAGAGAGAGAGAGCTTTAGGCTGTGTAATAAATCTAGTCATGAATAAAGTGTAACCCTCCAACATGTACATATTTACACAGATTGTATTTATGATTTTTGATAAACATTGAAATGCGTGTGTGTTTGTGTTTGTGTGTGTTTGTGTGATTCATCATGAACATTAATCTGCTGCTTCTTCACTGATCACAACCAGAATATTAAATCTATTTTAATTAACTGCAGACACACAAACACTCATCAACACGCTCTGAACACACAAACATGTTTGTTTACGTTTGAAATCTCTGCAGTCTGAGACATATTCCATCTTTTCTCCCAGACTCACTGACAGAGTGACGAACATGATGACGGCATTAAAATAATAACAACAATAATAATGTTGTTTACTAGAAGATAATAACAGGCAGCTGTTACCTGGACAGGTACTGTCCTGAAGACGGCACCTCGTGTTTGTTGGGTTTATCGTAGCAGTTTACCATGTTCTGGATCAGGGCCAGGTCTGGTCTCACCACGGTTGCCGCGGCAACAGCCCTGGTGATGAGTTGCAGGGCATCTCTGATATAGAAGTCGAGCGGTTTCCTCTCCACCTCTCCATAGGCCAGAAGGCCGAGCGGCAGCCCGATGGCATGCAGCGCATCAGGGCTGAGCGGCTGGCCAAGCACCCAGTGCACCATGGGTAACGTGAGACCCAGGTCCTGAGCGCTGCGGAGCACCGCTGCTGCACACAGCGGGTCAGCTCCGAACAGCAGCACCGACGCCGGCGAGGGCTCGGTCTGTGTGGAGAAGTGTCGGGACAGGAAGTCGTGGATTTGAGTGTCGTCATGTGCTGACTGCGTTAGGTTCAGGATGGCACGCAGGTGCCAAGTGGCCCCGCCCTCACCATCCCAAGATGCACCACTTCCGCTCTGACCTCCGAGGAACCGCAGGAGACCCTGAGACTCCTCCCAGCCACGACACAGGACTGCAGTACCCTCCCTCCAACCCGACCGCTGCAGAACCGTCAGCAGCAGGTTGGACAGACCGGACTCTGGAACCCCCATCACCATCTGCAGGTGGAACCGGTTCTACGCAGAACCAGGAAGGACAGCCAGGAGGAGGACCAGGGGGAGGACCAGCAGGATGACCAGGGAGAGGACCAGCAGGATGACCAGGGGGAGGACCAGCAGGAGGACCAGCAGGAGGACCAGCAGGATGACCAGGGAGAGGACCAGCAGGAGGACCAGCAGGAGGACCAGGGAGAGGACCAGCAGGAGGACCAGCAGGAGGACCAGGAGAAGAACAGAGTGGACATGTCAGAGTGGAGACAGGTGGAACATCAATCAGAAATCCTTGTGTCACATTAATTAGGAACACAGAATCAAAGAACTGATTACATTAAAGGGACAGTACACAGATTATGGTGTCCGTAACATTTAAAGTTTTGCATAATTTATTTATTCAATCATTATTTATTTTTTATGATCGGCAGGCCGAGACGTTCTCAGGTTCTTTCATGTTTTGTGTAAATGGTTCAAACGAGCGTGCAGCATGAGAACAGACGGTTCTGGAGGGTTGTGACAAATTACACATTGAATTCAAACATCAAAGGTGTGAATAAACAGGAAGTGATTCAGAGAGTTTGTTCTGTCCTCAGACCGACTCTGTACAGTAAAAGTGAGAGAAGCTTGAGGCTGAACATCGTCATCAGTTTATCATCAGAGAAACAATAAATCAACAGAAGACAAGCTGAAACCATCTGAAGCTCAGTGAAACCAAACATGTTCAGCTTCTTTCTTTCTGTTCAGATTAAAAAATAGAAGCAGCAGGAATATTTGAGGGCAGCGTGTTAATGAGGTCATCATTTAATTATGATAACCATTTTAATTAGCTGAACCCACAGAGGAGCTGGAGTTTATCTGAAATAAAGTTTTTACTTCTGACACTTTTTGTTACAAATTACAACTTTGTGTTTGTCAGTTTGAGTCCTGGTGTCTGTTGATGTTGATGTCGTTTCTGACCTTCACCACTCTCACTAATATCTGCCAGCATCAAACAGAAACAGAAATAAGAATCCTGAGCTGACTCATCGCGACAGCTTTGTAAACTATATGTTGCATTGCGCATTTCTGATCTAATAATCAATATCAATCAATCAGTGCAGATCTCATCCCGACACTTTCCCAGACTTCACCTCAGCTTGTCGTTGAGCTTCTATCAGTCACTGCCTGCCGTCACTGTGCTCCACGTTGTTTGATATCATAATAGTTATAAAGAAGTCTTTAAACAGACTGAATAAATGTATATTTGATGTCAGTGCTTCACTTTCATCACAGTTTCATCATCGTCTCTTTGTGAAGTTATTTCTGTGACTGAAGGATTAAACTGTGAGATTCAGCAGCATGATGAAGGTCATGCCGAGTTTCTCTGACATGAAACCAGCGTTTCATTCTGTCTGTAAATGAGTCGATTCTCTGAACACCGGCCTCACGCCGGCCAGCCAGCCATCAACCGGCCGTCAGCCAAACTCCTGCTGACACTCAGCTAACGGGCTGCAGACGCTGAGATGAGACTGAGATTGTACTGCCGCCTCCCCTCCTCCTCCGCCTCACCCTCCTCCTCCCCTCCTCCTCCTCCGCCTCACCCTCCTCCTCCTCCGCCTCACCCTCCTCCTCCCCTCCTCCTCCTCCGCCTCACCTCCTCCTCCTCCGCCTCACCCTCCTCCTCCCCTCCTACTCCTCCTTCTCCTCCTCCTCCTCCCCTCCTTCTCCTTCTCCTTCTCCTTCTCCTCCCCCTCCTCCTCCTCCACCTCCTTCTCCTCCCCCTCCTCCTCCCCTCCTCTACCTCCTTCTCCTCCTCCTCCTCCTCCGCCGCCTCCCCCTCCTCCTCCTGATGAAGAGCAGGATGAAGAGGAGGATGAATACATTAAACACTAGTAAGGGGTTGATATCTGCTATTTATGTTATTTTAAATAATAACCTTACAATATATAATAAGATTAAAACAAAGAAGAAATGGGAATCAGATCTTAACATAAGATACGACGACAATGACTGGTGTAATATCCTTGAAATCTCTCAATTAGTACTAATCTCAACCAAACACAGACAAATACAGTTTAATATTTTTAATAGAACTTATTATACTCCATATAGACTGCACAAAATACACCCCAACTCCTCTCCAAATTGTCAGAAATGTAGAACCTGTGAGGGGGACTTGCTTCATATGCTCTGGAAATGTCCTCGCTTGGAAACCTATTGGAAATGAATTCATTAATATAGTTTCAAAAACTACAAATGTCCAGATTCCCCCTGACCCGAGGATATGGATTCTGGGAGATATACAAATTCTAGATGCAAGCTTTAATAAAAAATATTTCATATTACTTGGGGGTACAGCTGGTAAAAAGTGTATTTTGCAGAATTGGAAATCAGAGTTTCCTCCATCGCAGAGACAATGGTTAAATGAATTAACATCCTACAGCACACCGGAAAAAATCTTATTCAGTGTGAGGAGGAACCCAGAGAAGTTTGAAAAGATATGGGGCTCTTTCTTGGCCTTACTACCATCATTACATCAGTTTAACTAGTACGTCAGTATATAACTTGCTCCCCTTTGCTATTTTGTCTACTAAACCTCTATGATCATATGATTATTCGGGACCTCATAGCACTTGATTGTATTTTATTTTGCTTTTCAAAGGTAACCAAAGGTGAACTCATGCAATTGTTTAAATGTATCTATTTTATTTTTTACCATACCAATACAGTAATAAAATAAGATAAATAAAATAAAATAAAATAAAATAGACAATCTTAACTGTTCAATGACCACTCCAAGTATTTACAAATATACAGTGCAATATAAATATATATATGGTATGGCAGATGTACATATATATATACATATAGAAATATATATAGCCATTTGAGTCCAAACATCAGAGGGAGGAGTTGTAAAGTTTAATGGCCACAGGTAGGAATGATTTCCTGTGGCGCTCAGTGGTGCATTTTAGAGCAATTAGTCTCTCGCTGAAGGTGCTCCTCTGTTTGACCAGAGCGTTGTGGAGAGGGTGAAAGTCATACTGCAGTATCGCCCGCAACTTCGACAGCATCCTCCTGTCTGACACTGCTGTCAAAGTGTCCAGCTCCACCCCCACAACGTCACTGGCCTTTCTGATCAGCTTGTTGAGTCTGTTGGCATCTGCTACTCTCAGCCTGCTGCCCCAGCACACAACAGCAAACAGAACAGCACCGGCCACCACAGACTCATGAAACATCCTCAGCATAGTCCGGCAGATGTTAAAGGAGCGGAGCCTCCTCAGAAAATAGAGGCGGCTCTGTCCCTTCTTGGAGAGGACTTCAGTGTTCTTAGTCCAGTCCAGTTTATTGTCTATGAACACCCCCAGATATTTGTAGTGTTCAACGATGTCCACGTTATGCCCCAGGATGGAAACTGGGCTCACTGGTGTCCTGGTTCTCCTCAGATCCACCACCAGCTCTTTGGTCTTTGTTGTGTTGAGCTGCAGGTGGTTCAGCTCACAACATGTGACGAAGTTATCCACCACAGCCCTGTATTCAGCCTCATCACCTTGCTGATACATCCAACAACAGCAGAGTCATCAGAAATCTTCTGAAGATGGCACGATGTCTGGTAGCTGAAGTCCGTGGTGTAAAGGGTGAAGAGGAAAGGAGAGAGGACAGTCCCTTATGGGGCCCCGGTGTTGCTGACCACTGCATCTGACACACAGTGCCGCAAGCGCACGTACTGTGGTCGGCCAGTGAGGTAGTCCACAGTCCAGGACACAAGGGGGGGATCCACCAGCATCGCCGTCAGCTTGTCACTAAGTACAGCAGACCTGATGGTATTGAAAGCACTGGAGAAGTCAAAGAACGTGACCCTCACAGTGCTCCCCGGCTTGTCCAGGTGGGCGTAGACACGGTTCAGCATGTAGATGATGGCATCCTCAACTCCAATCCGGGGCTGGTAGGCGAACTGTAGGGGATCCAGGTGCAGCCTGACCACAGGCATGAGCTGCTCCAGGACGAGTCTCTCAAGGGTCTTCATGATATGTGACGTCAGTGCCACCGGTCGGTAGTCCGAAAAACTACTGGGCTGTGGCATCTTTGGCACTGGAACGAGGCAGGACGTCTTCCATATCACAGGGACCCTCTGGAGGCTCAGGCTCATGTTGAAGACCCGGTGAAGCACTCCACAGAGCTGTTCGGCGCAGGCTCTGACAACCCGTGGGCTGACACCGTCAGGGCCTGCAGCCTTACCGGCGGGGAGTTTGCTCAGCTGTCTCCTGACATGAAGCGGTGTAAACAGTGCAGGTCGAGGAGGGGGAGAGTTGGAGTCCACAATGAGAGGAGGCCAGGTAGCATGGGAGCCAGAGTAGGTGTGAGGAGTGGGGGATGGGTGTGAGGGGCTCAAAGAGTTGGATGGGGTGCTATCAGGGGGAGGAGGGGGGTCAGAAGCTGTGGTGGCTGGAGACAGTCAACAGGAGAGCCAGCAGGGGCCAGGGCTGCAGTGTCAAACCTGTTGAAGAACAGATTTAACTCATTGGCTCTAGCCACACTACCATCAGCGCCACTGCTAGTTGGTCTGAAACCGGTGATGGTCCTCATACCACTCCAGACCTCCCTCATGTTATTCTGCTGGAGTTCCTCTCCAGCTTCCTTCTGTAGCCGTCCTCAGCCTCTCTGATCTTGGCATTCAGGTCCCTCTGAATGTCCCTCAGCTCCTCCCTGTTGCCACCTCTGAAAGCCCTCTTCTTCTGATTGAGTATGGCTTTGATGTCTTTTGTTACCCAAGGCTTATGCCTTATAGCAGTCCTCTGACCATGTCCTCACTGTCTTTGTGGTCACAGGCAGCCTCTTCACTAGAGGCACATAGCAGGGGGTGAGAAGCACCAAGTTGTGATCTGATCTTCCCAGTGGGGGGAGAGACGTGGAGGTGTATGCGTCCTTTACATTAGCATACAGCAGGTCCAGGGTCTTCTCCTCTCTGGTTTTATAGGTCACATACTGGGTGAATTTCGGGAGTGTTTTTTTAATGGAGACATGGTTGAAGTCACCCGAGATTATAATGAGAGCACTCGGGTGAGCAGTCTGTAGTCCGGCTATTGTCGAGTGGATGACGTCACATGCCGACGTCGGGTTAGCGGACGGGGGAATATACACAGCCACGACAATAGCATGTGAGAATTCACGTGGTAAATAATAAGGACGGAGACCCACAGCTAACAGTTCAATATCCGGGCTGCAGATGCGGTCTTTGATAGTAATGTGACCAGGATTGCACCACCTGTTGTTCACATAAACAGCAAGCCCCCCTCCTATAGTGCAGTCCCTGTCAGCCCAGACAGTGTGGAAACCCTCGGTGGAAACATTGTGGTCAGGAACATCCGTGTGTAGCCATGACTCTGAGAAAATCATCAGACTACACTCCCGGTATTCCTGATGACTCCAGGTTAGCGCCGTAAGCTCGTCCATCTTATTCCCCAGTGATCTCACGTTGCCCATGATGAGAGATGGGAGACACGGCTTGTATGTCTTCCTCTCCATAAGTCTCCGATGTTTCGCTCCTTTCCTCCGCCGTAGCGATCCTTTCCCTCTGCAACCCCGGTGTGTTTTCCTCCAAAGTTCAGCAGGGATATCCTCCATCACCCTAGCCAAGCCGGCCAGCTTCAGCTCTATCAGCTGATCCCTGGAGTAAACATTGCGGTGTTGCTGAGTGACGGTCGAGACGGTCGAGACGGTCAAGAGTAAAAGGAGTGATTCCACCACAAGCAAAACAACAAAAACTCCACACAAGCATGTTTAGAGAGGACGTAGCTTAATAAATAGCTAAAGTAAAAACAGAACAAGTGAGATAAAGAAAAAAGGAAAAAAGTTGAAAACAAAGTTAAAGTAAGCAGGAGCGACTGGAACAGGCTGCATACACCGCGGCGCATGCGCACAAGGAGGAGGATGAAGAGGAGTACTGTAACAGAGGGACTTGAAACAGTTTGTTTGTGTCGACTGAAGCAGAATCCCTTCCTGAGGTCAAAATAAAACCAGCTGACTGTTTCAGATTTTTACAGTCCACCCTCAGGCTGCTCCGTCCCAGAGCATCCTGGGAAATGTAGGAAGTCACTGGGTGAAGCAGACATGATGTTTTTGGCAGCTGTAGTCCTCTGAGTCAGAGAGACTTCCTGTCGCTGATTGGATTTATGATGTCGATCCGCACAAAACACTGAACAAGTGAAAACATTCTCTGCATCATTAATTACATATTATATCATATATATGATATACAGTGGTGGCCAAAATTATTAGAACACCTGACAGATCTGAAAATATTGACCTTTTTTTCCCCTCCAAAACATGATTTCATTTCATAATGTTCATGAAACATGCAGATGGTTGCTCTGAGCACAACAAACATCAGATGGAGTGTGTCCTACTGTTTTTATCCACTTTTAACTTTAATATTTGTCCACCTTTCGCAGCAATTACAGCAGCACATCTCTTTGGCATAGTGTCATTATATTTCCTGAGAACATCAACACTAATGCTATCCCATGCCTTCTGCAACTCAAGCCAAAGGCTTTCCTTTGAATGTACAATAGATAGATAGATGATGATTGTGTGACGTTGACAGTGAAATAGGCCTAGCTTGTTTTTTGTAAGGAAAATGACCTAAATCACCTTATGATGGCACTATTCTATGGTTTATAGAGCATAATGATGACTTTGTAGATATTTCATGTGTTTTATGGGTATTCTAATGGCCAATTCAACAAAAACAACTGAAACCTCTTGAATATGCCAGGTGTTCTAATAATTTTGGCCACCACTGTATATGATATATAATATATGATATATAATAAATGATTATATAATATATATAATTTATTATATAATAACATTTATCATATATGATATAATATAATATAATAATAATATAATAATATAATATAAATTCACTGTTCAGAGACTTAAAGATGTGTATGTATACCAATCACTAACACTTCTCACTCTCTTCATTTTCTGTCTACCTTGCTCGCCCACCGCTGCTATCTCAGTTTATGTTGAGTTTGAGTCGCGGAGCCAACTGTGATTGGTTCGTTGGTTTGCTGGACGTTAAGATCAATAGACTGAACCTGAGGACTGAACCTGAAAACTGAACCTCAAATTGAAGAACATACATACATACTTATATCTATACAGCTGTATGTACAAGGAAGCACAGTGAAGAACTTATGTCTATATGTCTATGGCTGTAAACACTCATATAAAAATTTTAAAAATACATACAAACATTCGTTTGGTGCCTACCTGTTTACTAAACATATGAGGAGGAGTTGACGTTTATAATCATCAGAGAACATTACATACGTTGTTTTTGGTACCTATCTGTGAATGGGTAAATGAGAGGCATTGACTTAAAGCACTTTGTAAAGGGCGCTTTATAAAGTTCACTCCATTGACTTGTATTAGTTCACGGGGCAGATCTGCCACATCCAATGTGCCGGCGACGTTGACGTATTGCAGCAACGGGCCAACCCGCTCAGTGAGGCGTCTATGTAAATAAGTCTATGGGCCACACACCAGCCTCGGCTGGGTTAGGGTTAGGGTTAGGGTTTGTTACTACTATAAAATCCTTTAACCGTTTGCCTGCCTTGTTTTTCACTTTTGGGCCAACGATCACCTACAAGAACCAAAACACCTGAGACGACGAAAAACCTAAAAGTTATGTTAAAGACAAGACTTCAAGATGTACACATAGTCTAAATGAAGTACTCGTTGAAGTATAAATGAAGTGCTTGAACTGTAAATTAAGTACTCCTTAAACTATAAATTAAGTACTAGTTGTACTTTAAATTAAGTATTTGTTGAACTATAAATTAAGGACTTGCTGAACTACAAATGAAGTACTCACTGAACTATAAATGCAGTACTTGTTGAACTATATATTAAGTACTAGTTGTACTATAAATTAAGTACCTGCTGAAGTATAAATCAAGTACTTGTTGTAGTATAAATTAAGTACTCTTTGTGCTATAAGTAAAGTACTCATTGTACTATAAATGAAGTACTCGTTGTACTATAAGTGAAGTACTCATTGTACTATAAGTGAAGCACTCGTTGTACTACAAGTACTCACTGAAAAAAAAATGAAGTACTAGTTGTACTATGAGAGAAAAACTCATTGAAGAAAAAATGAAGTACTCGTACTTTAAATGAAGTACTCGTTGAAGTATCAATGAAGCATTCATTGTACTATAAGTGGAGTACATGGCATTATGGGCATGGCTGGCGGCCCGGGCGACTCCTGCTCCTGCTCCCCAGTCGGCGGCCCGGCCGACACCAGCCAGAGGCTCCCAGTCGGCGGCCCGGCCGACTCCTGACTCTGCTTCCCCGTCGGCGGCCCGGCCGACACCTGCCCCTCCGTCGGCGGCCCGGCCGACACCTGCCTCTGTTACCCCGTCGGCGGCCCGGCCGACTCATGACCCTGTTTCCCCGTCGGCGGTCCGGCTGACAGCTGCCAGTGGTTCTCCGTCGGCGGCCCGTCCGACTCCTGCTCCTCGGTCGGCTCCCAGGCTGACTCCTGGTGGTGATCCCCAGCCGGTGGTCCGGCTGACAGCTGCCAGTGGTTCTCCGTCGGCGGCCCGTCCAACTCCTGCTCCTCGGTCGGCTCCCAGGCCGACTCCTGACCCGGCTCCTCCGTCGGCTCCCAGGCCGACTCCTGACTCTGCTCCTCCGTCGGCTCCCAGGCCGACTCCTGACCCGGCTCCTCCGTCGGCTCCCAGGCCGACAGCAGCCAGTGATCCTCCGTCGGCTCCCAGGCCGACAGCAGCCAGTGATCCTCCGTCGGTGGTCCTGCCGACATCCCGGACGGCGCGCCGGCTTCAACGCCGGCTTCTAGAGGGTCTTCGCCTTCGCCGTCGCCGACGGCCTCCGGAAAGTTCCAGCCCTCGTCTTCGCCTTCGCCTTCGCCGTCGCCGATGGCCTCCGGAAGGTTCCAGCCCTCGTCTTCGCCTTCGCCTTCGCCTTCGCCTTCGCCGTCGCCGACGGCCTCCGGAAGGTTCCAGCCCTCGTCTTCGCCTTCGCCGTCACCGACGGCCTCCGGAAGGTTCCAGCCCACGCCTTCGCCGTCGCAGACGGCCTCCGGAGGGTTCCAGCCCTCGCCCACGCCTTTGCCGTCGCCGACGGCCTCCGGAGGGTTCCAGCCCTCGCCTTCGCCGTCGCCGACGGCCTCCGGAGGGTTTCTGCCTTCACCGCAGGCCTCCTGATCAGCCACTGCCCCTTACCCTGACCTCCTGGTCTCCCCCCCAACCTGACTCTGGCCCTCCTCCTGAACCCCCTCCACCCTCCCGGCTTCATTTGGACTCTTTCTTTTTTTTCTTGTTGTTGTTGTTGTTGTTGTTGTGTTTGAGGGACATCTGGAATCTGTCCCTTGAGGGGGGGGTACTGTCATGATTCTGTATGTTTGGTTTAGTTTCCTGTTTTATTTTGAAATTGTTCCCTTGTGTGTCGTGTCTTACTTGTCACTTCCTCTTGTGGTTTTTCATTCATTACCTCACCTGTCCGTCTTCACTCACCTGTACCTCGTCTTGTGATTAGTGTCTGTGTATTTAGTCTTTGTTCTCCCCTCTGTCCTGGTCGGTTCGTTGTTTGTTCGTTCATGCCCATGTTGCTTCGTTCATGTCGTTTCATTCGTTCTTCTCCTTGTTGGTCCGTTTCCCGTGTTACTCTGTCTTCCCTGTGATGTTTTCGTTCCCTGTGTCAGTGAGTGCATTAGCTTAGCCTGTGTTGTCTTGTCCGTTTTGTTTCGTGTTTCCTCCGTATTTCCCTGTGTGATCTCTTTGTTCTCCTCCTGCGTCCTCCCTCGTGTCTCCTCCTGTGACTCCTCATGTCTCCCGGTTTAAGTATGTTAATAGTTTAGTTTCTCTTGTGTTTTGTGCTTTGCTTTAGTTTTTCCTTTGCTTGTTGTTGCTCTTTGTTAACCTTTTGTGCTTTTTCAGTTTTTGTCTTTTAGTTAGCCTGTAGTTCCCTCACTGTTTATAATTCAGCTTTTTATTAAAGCTCGCTTTTCGTTCCCCCCATATTGTCTCCTGTGTTTAGCCTGTGTGTGTTCGTGTGCGATCCTGTGTGTGTGTGTGTGTGTGTGTGTGTGTGTGTGTGTGTGTTTTTTTCCTGTGTGTCTGCATCTAGGTCCTCTTCTAGCTTTCCCCCTTTTTTTTACCCCTTAAAAAACCCTGACAGTATCCTGATTTAAAAGAGTTCACTTTTTTTCCAGTGCTCACAAAACTAGCTCTAGAATAGACTACTTCTTTATCCCTAAATTAGTGTTATCTTCTGTGGTGTCTTGTGAAATAGGAACTATTTCTGTTTCTGATCATAGTCCAGTATTCTTACAATTGTTGCTTAATGGAAAGCAGAGTTTCACTGACTCTTGGAGGTTTAACCCACACCTACTCAGCGACCCCAAATTTATCTCATACTTTAAGTCAGAATTTAAAATCTTTTACTCAATAAATAAAACTCCAGATGTATCTCCCTCAGTACTGTGGGAAACCTGTAAAGTGTATGCTAGGGGCTTAATTATTTCCTACACAAGGAGTAAAAAACGCAAATCTCTGGAAGCTCAAAGGAAATTAGAGGGTGAACTGTCCAATCTTGAAAAGACGTATGCTAAATATCCATCTGAGGTTAATATGAAGGCAATGTTGGCCACAAGAGCATCTCTGAATTCTCTTCTTACCCATAGAGCCGAGCAAAGTATTAGATTCGCTAAACAAAGACTATATGAGTGTGGCAACAAACTGAATAAATACCTTGCAAGACTAGTAAACAGAGAGTGATTCTCAGACAATTTCATTTATTAAAGACACAAATGGAATTAGTAAATTTGACACAAACAATATTAATAGGGTGTTTAGGGATTTTTACAGTAAGCTCTATGCTAGCGAGGAGCAGGATCTGATTGATAAATTCATGTCTAAACTTACTCTACCTAAATTAACAGATGGACAAAGACAAGAACTGAATAAACCTAATATCAGTCTCATACTTAAAAAAGGGAAGCCAGCTGATGAATGTCCATCGTATCGCCCTTTTAGCCTCTTAAATATCGATTTTAAAATACTTTCCAAAATTCTAGCACGACGCCTTGAGAAAGCTCTTCCCTCCATTATTAATGTCAATCAGACAGGATTTGTTATTGGCAGGAACTCTTGTAATAATGTGAGAAGGCTGTTAAATGTAATTCAACTATCACGTCAACAAAAACTGGCCAGCATGGTGATAGGTCTAGATGCAGAAAAGGCCTTCGACAGAGTCGAATGGCCTTTTTCTTTTTTCTGTTCTTGACACTTTCGGGGTAGGAGACACGTTTTGCAGTTGGGTTAACAGGCCACTCGCAGCTGTTCGGATTAATGGGCAGACCTCTTCTTACTTTTCCCTGGGCAGGGGGACCACGCAAGGGTGCCCGTTGTCCCCACTGCTGTTCGCAATAGTTATAGAGCCCCTCGTGGAAGCTATAAGGAACAGCCCAGATATTACTGGAATATCCGCTGGTGGAAAAGATCACAAAATAGCCTTATACGCGGATGATATTTTGATGTTTTGAGCAACCGCGCGACACACAAATACAAGAAGGATCTGCTGCACTGGTGATTTGAAGCTTTGACACTCACAGCAGGAAGTAAATACCGGTGTGTATCTATCGCGAGTCTCGTTCATCTTGTCCGGCGCGGCTTCCGTAGTGCAAACGCTGTGAGGGAGACTCGCGTGAACGCGGAGCGTGCCTCCGTGTAAACATAGCATAGTGACTGTTTAGGCTGTAAAAATGTTTAACGATTAAAGATGGCTAAGCTACAGATGTCTGTGGAGAAGGGCAGCTTGGCTGTCCCTAATGTCAGGTTTTATCAGCTGGCTGCACGGCTTCATTACATAACAGATTGGATTAATGACGACCCGGAATCAGTGTGGCTAGATCTAGAAACACTTAATGCAGGTAGCCCTTTACCAAGTCTGTTATTTGCCCTAGACTTAAAGAAAATTAAGAGTGTTACAGTTAATGATATCATAATTAAAACAAGTCTGCAAGCCTGGCAAGCAATAAGAAAGCTGGAAGGTCGTGCAAATACACTGTCTCCCCTGGCTCCCGTACACTGTAAATTGATTTTGCCCCAGCTTGCTCAGATGGTGGGTTTCACATCTGGAGAGATAGAGGGATTCTAACTCTGGGGCATTTATTTCATAGAGGAGTGATGCTCCCATTCACAGAAATTGAGAAGGAGTATGACCTACCCCCAAATAATTGCTTCAGATTTTTTCAAATTCGTAGCTTCATTCAGGATCAAAGCAGCCATGTCTTTGACTGCCAGACTTCGAAAATAGAACGCTTACTTCTCAACAGAGGCAAGAAATCAGTCCTTGGCCAGGGGTATGCTGAACTTAACCTTGCTAGTGATATGACTACAGACTATCTGCGACAGGTGTGGAATAATGATCTCGATCTCACAATGGACGAAACAACATGTGCAGAAATTTGGCAACTGGCAAAGGAGATCTCTATATGTAACAGAACCAGAGAGAACCAGTTTAGGATATTGCATCGGTTACAGATTACCCCCCAGCTGAGACATAGGATGAACCCAAGTTTGTCAGAAATGTGCTTGAAGTGCCATGTGGAGGTGGGGAGTTATAGGCACTGTGTTTGGTCATGTGTGCATAAAGAGGGGTAGGGGAGACTGGGGACAGTTGCAACAAGCCTTATTTCTCCAATCAGAAACATGCTAGAGTAATGACACTCACACTGCACATGCTCAGTTAGACCCTCTGCCCACCAAGGAGAGAGAGGCCATATTGAGCATCTGGTCCTGCTTCTATCAAGACAAAGTTGTTTTGGAGGTATGAAAGTAGCTTTTTTCATGAGCTGTATTTTTGTCATACTGTCCTGATCTTTTGTATGAATTAATCCAAACCTACCTAGTTTGAATCACTGTTTTGTTGACTATTAAATGACATGGTTTACATGTGTCAATGTCAATGTGGCTAGCTAGCACATGGTGTTTTGTCATGACTAATTAGGCTAGTCATATTAAAACAGACCACACAACCGTATTTTTGAAGATTTTTAGTTCAAAATAGGCACAATTAATATATTTCATTGCTCATGATGAACAGAACAGGCAATCATAATGATAGCTGGTGGAATTGTTCACAAGGCAGCAGATTTGTTGGGGAGAGGCGAGTGTTGCTCTCTTATTTTTTAAACATTTGTGTGCCTTTAATAAAACTTAAAGTCAAAGTTTATATTCACTGGAGTTTTAAAACAATGTGAATTTTGTTCACTAAAACAGTTCACTGCTTGTTCACTGTTTGTTCACATGTTTAATAAATGTGTTTTGTATTGCAAATTGTTCCATTCTTTTTGTCCCAAACTGAAATATTGAGTTTTTATAGCTTTGGTGACATCTGCACATTGACTCAAGGTAGGCCTATGTTTTGCACAAAACAAAACTTATTAAATACCTTAATATTGTATACTGTGCTTATTTAGACAAAAAGCAGAAGATAATTGTGTTGCAACTGTCCCCAGGTTTGGGGTCAGTTGCAACGTCTGACTTCCTCTATTCAAATAAATATTGTGATTGATATGTTATATGTAGCCATCTTTAAATGGTATGGGCATTTAGCAGACAGATGTAGGTTTAATATGTACAGATTTGGTGAGCCTAGTCCAAATAGCCTCTGAGTAACTGAGAGTAATGTAAAAAGTGTTGCAACTGTCCCCAGTCTCCCCTACTGGGGTAAAATTACTGATAAACTCAATTTGATTTTTGATGTCCACCTTGACCCTGGGTCTGAGGTTCTGCTCCTTGGCTTACCTAGCCCTCATATTAAAGGCTCTTATCAAAGAAGGCTGTTCAATATTCTCACATTCGCTGCTGGAAAAATATACTGCTTAAATGGAATTAATTAATATTTGAGTTAATACTAAGGCTGTCACGATTTCGATTTTAAATCGAAATCCATCGAAATTAATTCACAATCTCGAACTTCGAATTAAAAAATAGAATCGTCGATGCTGCCACGCCCCCACGTCACGTCCGGTCGGCTTGCCAAGGGGCAAAAAACACACACGTGTTGAGTGCTGCGAGTCAACCTCCTCTAACTTAGCTACTAGCTTAGCCAGCAGCTGTTAGCTACAGCCAGTCAAACGATAGCATGGTGTTACACCATCCCTGCTCGGCTCCCGGACCGTGGTCGGGAAGCACAGGGGAGATGATTTCCTCCAGGGCCGAAGTTTCTGTTTACCTTCGGGGTGAACCCCCTTTCACCTGTTGAGCTGGTCGGGAAATAATACCAGGGAGCTTTGCTGTATCTGAGGAGCCGTCGCCTTTATTCAGCCAGACTGCAGCCTGTGTTGAACACTTTACTGCTGCTGTCGCTGCTGCTGCTGCTTTCTTCTCCTTCTTCTCCAATTCATTCACTGTCCGCACGCTCCCTCACTCTCGCTCGCCCACTCACACCTGACGCACCTTGTATATGTCATGTATATGTCTTAATTGTTCAGAGAAGACTGTGGACATGGCTGTTTTATTTTTTTGTTTGTTTCGTTGTGAACTTGAATGTCATCTTCGGTGAAGAAGACTGCAGTTACAAAAGAGAAACTAGATGGCAGGTTATTTTGTTAAAGTTTCCAATTGACTGAAGATGGAAGTTATTGTTACATTATGTTGGTAATAAATGTTTTAAATTTGACAATGTTGTGGTACATTGCGAACAAAGGTCAGATATTATATTGCATAAAAGTCTAGTCTAAAAATGGCAGCAACCTGTGCTTTAAAAAAATAAATGTAAAAATCGAGAATCGAATCGAATCGAGGATTTGGAGAATCGTGACACCCCTAATTAATACCTATGGAATATTTAACATACAGATTCAAATGTAAAACGGCATTTTTCTTTAAGACTTGGACACCCTTCTTGAGATATGCAGGTAAAAGACTCACAAATATTGTCTTAAAGGGAATGGTTGACTGCAACGCAGATAATTGGCAAATTCACATCTTTGGGTCATAAGGTCAGATTTCTACTTGCTTGGTGATCAGTTGTCATTTATTTATTACTCAGATATTTTGTTTTATAAAAGTTGTTGAGAATTTACAATACTTTAATTTTTGAAAGTATGCATCCTTTTTTTAAAACGTATTTCTCTCAAGACTGTTGGTTGTTGCATCACTGTCAATTGTAATGGACTGAGCGCTTCTATGTGCATATGTTTATATACAGTAGGTGCTATGACACCTCCCACTGTATACCTATACAACTGTATGCAATTACTTTTCCAAGTAGGCAGTGGGCTATGTATATCTTATGTCGAAGATTTCAGTATGATGTGTAACTTTTGTGGCCACTGTTTGTAGTGTTTGTTGTCTGGAGAGGGCGGGGGCTGGTTCCTCCTGAAGTCCACCACCATCTCTTTCGTCTTCACCACGTTCAGCTGCAGGTGGTTCTGCCCACACCACTGTCGACCAGGTCCCTGAACTCATCCTCCCTCCTGCCCTCTACACCCCCCACAATGGCGGTGTCATCAGAGAATGTCTGCAGATGACACGACTCGGTGCGGTACTTAAAGTCTGCAGTGTAGCTGGTGAAGAGGAAGGGAGACAGCACTGTTCTGTAATCTCACAAACTGCGGTCTGCCCGTCAGATAGTCATCAACCCATGGGATGGGGGGAGAATCCACCTGCATGTTCTCCAGTTTGGCCTTCAGCAGCCTGGGCTGTATGGTGTCGAAGGCGGACAGCTGCGTTGGGTCTATCCAGGGAGGAGTAGGCTTCATGCAGCAGGTAGATGATTGCATGATCTACCCCAACATGGGGTTGATGATGCATCAACATTAACTCTACACCTCCCCCTACCCTACCTGTCACCTCTACAGTGAGCATCACAGCTGACCATGTTAGGAGACAGCTGGTGAGACTCCACTCGGGCAAGGCTGTGGGTCCTGATGGTGTCAGCCCCAGGGTGCTCAAAGCCTGTGCCCCCCAGCTATGTGGAGTATTTCACCATGTCTTCAGCATGAGCCTGAGTCTACAGAGGGTGATGTGGAAGACATCCTGCCTTGTCCCTGTGCTGAAGACGCCGCATCCCCCTGGCTCCAAGGACTACAGACCTGTGGCACTGACCTCCCACATCATGAAGACCCTGGAGAGACTCGTCTTGGAGTAGAGTAACTTGGAATTGAGGATGCCATCATCTACCTGCTCAACCGTGTCTACGCCCATCTGGACAAACCAGCGAGCACTGTGAGAGCTATGGTTTTTGACTTCTCCAGAGCATTCAACACCATCTGTCCAGCTCTACTGGGTGAGAAGCTGACAGCGATGCAGGTGGATTCCACCCTTGTGACCTTGATTGTTGACTATCTGACTGGCAGACCACAGTATGTGCGCTTGCAACACTGTGTATCAGATAGAGTTGTCAGCTACACCGGGGCCCCACAGGGGACTGTCCTCTCTCCCTTCCTCTTCACCTTCTACACCACGGACTTCAACTACTGCACAGGGACCTGTCATCTCCAGAAGTTCTCGGATGACTCAGCAATAGTTGGATGTATCAGTGAAGGTGCTGAGGATGAGTACAGGACTACTGTGGACAACTTTGTCACATGGTGTGAGCAGAACTATCTACAGCTCAATGTGACAAAGACCAAGGAACTGGTTGTGGACCTGAGGAGGACCAAGGTGCCGTTGACCCGTTTCCATCCAGGGGGTCAGTGTGGACATTGTGGAGGATTATAAGTATCTGGGAGTCCACAATGATAATAAACTGGACTGGGTTAAGAACACTAACGCCCTCTACAGGAAGGGACAGAGTCGTCTCCATTTTCTGAGACGATTGAGGTCATTCAACATCTGCCGGACTATGCTCAGGATGTTTTATGAGTCTGTGGTGGCCAGTGCTATCCTCTATGCTGTTGTGTGCTGGGGCAGCAGGCTGAGGGTAGCGGACGCCAAAAGACTGAACAGACTGAGCTGCAAGGCCAGTGGTGTTGTGGGGGTGGAGCTGGACTCTCTGACGGTGGTGACAGAAAGGAGGACAATGTCTAAACTGCATGGCATCTTGGACAATGGCTCTCATCCACTCCATGATGTGGTGGTCAGCCACAGGAGTACATTCAGTACTAGACTGATCCTACCAAGATGCACCACAGAGCGCCACAGGAAATCATTCCTGCCTGTGGCCATCAAACTGTTCAACCCCTCTCTGAGTGTCAGTGAGTCAACAGGACGACACTTTGTTTCTCTCTTTTGTATTTAATGTGCAATAATTACAACAAATAATGTGCAATAACCCATATTTCAACTGTGGCATTATTGATTACAATATATAGATGTACAATTTTTCTATTTTTTTTCTATTTTTATTATTCTTGCTTATTTATAATTGTTATTTAAGACTTTTGAATGGGAGCAGCTGTAACACAAGCAATTTCCCCTCAGGATCAATAAAGTATCTCTGATGCTGATTCTGATTTGACTGTAGATGAAGTACTGTTTGTACTGTAAATGAAGTACTGGTTGTACCATAAATGAAGTACTCGAAGTATAAATGAATTACTCGTTGAAGTATAAATGAAGTACTGGTTGTACTATAAATGAAGTACTCATTGAAGTATAAATGACGTACTTGTTGAAGTATAATTGAAGTACTGGTTGTACTCTAAGTGAAGTACTGGTTGTACTATAAATTAAGTACTGGTTATACTGCCACTGAAGTACTGGTTGTACTGTAAGTAAAGTACTTGTTGAAGTATAAGTGAAGTACTGGTTGTACTCTAAGTGAAGTACTGGTTGTACTATAAATTAAGTACTGGTTGTACTGTAAGTAAAGTACTTGTTGAAGTATAAGTGAAGTACTGGTTGTACTGTAAGTGAATGAGGTGTAGAGTGCGAGCGTGTTCTCTGTGTTTGTCGGTCGTCCTCAGGAACAAAGTGAATCCATGAAACAGAAACGATTAAAGCTCAGAAACAGAAGAAAGAAGGTGTGAATAAAAGATAAAGAAGACGATGAAGACTACTCAAGTACACAAGTACTCAGGTACAAGTAAAAATACTCAGCAGAGAGTACAAAAGTATCAACTTGTACCTGAAGAATTTAACTTGGGCCTCACTGTGTCCGTTACGACATGTGGCTCTGACATCATCATCGTGGTTGCTAAGGGGGGAGAACCTTCTTATGACATCAGACAAATCAAGATATTTCATTGGTTGCTGGAGGAAACTGTTGAACCAACCAGGGACTACAGTGATTGTGCAGCTCGTTGAAGCATTAAAACAGTTATTATTTCATTTATTTACCATTAATTAGTTTGTTTAACATCATTTAATTTTCAATTTATGATGAAAAATGTCAAACAGTTTTCATTTGATTTGTCATGAAAAGGTTAATAACATTTTTCCTGTTGATGTACGTTGATGAACGTTACAATCAGATGAGAGTTCGTCCTGTTTTCCCATCATGTCTGTTTCCTTTAAAACCACAAGGATAAAAAATATCCTCTCTAGACATTTAACGATCCAACTCATCAGTTCAGGTTCTAAAATAATAAAATAGAAGGAGTTTGAAGGAGTTCGGATCAGATTTATTTGTCTAAATTCTGGTTCATCTTCGTGCTGTTTTGAAATGTGTTTCTGATGAGAAATCGTGTGTTTTCTCTGCAGTCGTCTCTCCTCCACCCTGGTGGAAAACATCATTAATGGGAGCACAGTTTGAGCTGCTAACTGAAGATTTTTCTGTAATAATGTGAGCTGACAGTGGAGCCGCCGGCTGCTTCGCACTCTTTAAATATTAACGAGCAGTTTGTCCTTCTGTAATGTGCTCTCATTACTCTGAACCCTGAACCAGTGAAACCAGGCAGCCCTCCTCTTCCTCACAGCACACTCTGCACTCATCAGGCTCATGATTTATCACCTCTTGCAGCCTGGTGGTGCTAGAGGACTGATGAGTCTTAGGAGTTCATCTTCTGAGGAGCAGGACAAACTGAATGACAGGATCAGACGGTTGATACAGTCAATTTCCTCTCAATACAAGAAAACATTTTTTCCAGTTTGAACATGTTAACTTGAAAACAGAGCTGTGAACTTATAAACCAGGAACCAGCTGAATTCAGAGCTGACCCGAGGACTGTCACAAACCACATCACTTCCTCTGGGATGCTGAATCAAGTGGGTGCATCTAAGAGTCTGAGAAACATTTAAAGACACCAAATATACTGAATATACAAACACATATATAACATATACAGTGCCTATAAAACGTATTCAACCCCTTGGATTTTTTCCCCTTTTATAACTTTAATAAATGGACTCACGGTCAATATAATTTGGCTTTTTTGACAAGAATTTACAATAAAAACTCTTTGATGTCAAAGTGAAAACAGATTTCTACAAAGTAATGTCAATTAAGTAAAGATATATAATAAGTATTCAGCCCCTTTAAAGAAACTGACTTAATTCAACAGGAGGTCCAGCCAGTTGGTGCTAGCAGTCGCACTATTAGTGAACTTGAGATCACCTGAGTGCACTGAATGTGTCTCAGGTGATTACAGTATAAAGACACTTGTGTCTGAAAGTCCAGTCACTGTTAATCAATATTCATGGCTACAATTACACCATGAAGATAAAAAAAAACACTCCAAGCAACTCTGTCAAAAGGTTATTAAGTATAAGTCACGGGACGGATACAAAAACATTTCCAAGTCCCTGAACATCCCCCGGAGTTCAGTCAAATCCATCATTAAGAAAAAGAAGGAATATGGCTCATGTGTAAATCTGCCTGGACCAGGTCGTCCTCACAAACTGAGCGATGGTGCAAGAAGGAGACTAGTGAGGGAGGCCACCAAGACAGCAGTTAATATCTGCAGTAGCTGAGATGGGAGAGACTCTGCATTCAACAACTGTTGCCGGGTTCTTCACCAGTCAAAGCTTTATGGGAGAGTGGACAAGAGAAAGCCACTGTTGAAGAAAGCTCATTAAATCTCAACTAGAGTTCATCCAAAGGCATGCGGGAGACTCAAAGGTCCACTGGAAGAAGGTTCTTTGGTCTGCATGTCAAGTTGTGTTTTTGACTGAGCACCCTGACTAGATAGATGCCGGGCAAGTTCAAGAATTTGCCACTTTATTATTTTGCCTTTCTTATTTTTGGTGGTAATCCTGAGTGGGGGCACGCTTCAGCGTATCGCAGTTGACTAGATTCCTGGTCTTCGGTGATGCACTTTTCAGCGTTCAGCGTTTAAAGACACCTCGAGTTCGGCAAGCCACTGAAGACTAGCTAGGTGAGTTAGCCATCTTGGTAGGCAGGTAAAGTTTGGGTGTCTCTGCAGTTTGTTTCCTTCTTTCTATACTTTGCACAGCAACTTGTTTTTTTGTGAGATGGCTGCTTTTGTTTTTGTCACTTATTCACGTTGTGATGTGTGACTGTAATTTATACTTTTGTGCAGTAACTAGTAGTTTGTGACCTTTGTGGTAACTGTACTCCACTTTTGTTGGGTCACTTGTGGTTAAGCTGGCAACATTTGTGTGTAGTACTGACTACACAGTGACGCCTTTTTGTGTGGTGGTTGTTGCAGTCCACTTTTGGTGTGGTCATCTAGGTGTTACTGCTTTAGTGTATTTAATTACAGTTAGTGTGTTTGGGATGGAGACACCCCACAGATCAATGGATCTTGAGTGGTGGGTGTGGCTTCCCGATTCGTCTGGTCACTTTGTTTCTTTTGTTACAATCTCCATTACAGTAACGTGTGGTTGGAGACCACAAGGTGTCCATTTTGTGTCGTGGTAGTGGCAGTTTGCTTCTGTTGGGTCACTTGTGGTTGCAGCTTAGGTGTAAGCTGGCAACATTTGTGTGTAGGGGTGACTACACAGTGGCCCTTTTTGTTTTGTGGCTGTTGCACTCCACTGTTGTGTTGGTCACCTGTTGCTGTTTGTGGTGTGTGACCACAGTAATTTAGTTTTTTGTTCCCTCCCCATGGTGGTAGCCATTTTGTTAGTGGGAGTGGCACCCACTAAAGTATCGCTTTTATGTAGACTGTGTGGTTCAGCACGACAGAGTGATGGACTTGTGATAGCTGAACACCCTATTGCATCTCTGAAATTTAACATTTCTTTGGGGGAGAAATGTTCAGTTTTAAGGGGGGAGGTGTTACGACCCCAGAGGTCGTATAAATGTTTCTATTGTCTCTCTGCTAAAATAACCCAATCTGTTACCTGAGTGTATGTGTGATTGGTTGCAGGTGTGTCTGAGTGATTGTAGGTTGTCCAGGGAGCTGATTGGTTCCTGCCTCGAAGCCAGTAGTTTAAAGGCCGGCTCTTCCAGTTCCTGTGGGCTCTCCTCTCTCAGCCAGACTAGCAGCATGGCTGTTTGTGTGCTAAATGTATTTTTAAATAAAACCTTTAAAAATGCTGTGATGCTTGAGGGATGGGAAGAGGGGAGTCTCATTTTCATGTTGCGCCAGGGTTTCCCCTAGGCCCTGGTCGTAACACCGCTCTATTGTTCCTCTTTATTGTACCCCGCTATGTTACCCCTTTATTGTTCCCCTCTATGTTACCCCTTTATTGCTCCCCTCTATGTTAACCCTCTATTGTACACCTTTATTGTATTGGCATTCAGGAGCTAAAATGAACTACAGAGAGCATAATTTTTTGTCTTTTCTCATGGCTCATGACAGGCTGACACCGACCACTAGGAGTGAAGAGCGCTCTAAAAGAAACCAATCAGCTGTTAGTGAAACACAACTGTTTTTTTTTTCTCTGATTAGGTCTTCATAAAAGACAAATCCTCTCCCTCTGTCCCTCTCTGTCTTTCTCTCTCTATCTCAGTGTTAATGATGCTGACTCGCCCAGTATCAGATTCATCACTAACTGCTGAGTCGGCTGTGAAATGAAATCATACCTGTGAACCTCGGTGGGCTGATTTTGTCTTAATTTATCTTTGTATAAAAACTGATTGCTCACATTTATTCTGTGGCTGTTCGTCTCTGTGGCCAGAGGACTCGTGTGTTTTAGTTCAGAGTCGAAGCTCTTTTATTGGACAGGAAGTTTGGAGACGGCAGGTTGGCTCGGAGGTGTGTGCTGCTGAGCCAAAAATGTTAAATGAGTTTTTAGAGAAAATGGTTGTGATGAGGTTCACTGCAGTATTAAATGATTTCTTTAAGTACTCTGATTACAGACTTCAGTCTGATTATAACAGGAACCTGTCTCTGGATCAGTGGACAGTCCTGTGCTCATGTTTACTTTGCAAATGAACTGTAGCAGCTAATAACAGTTCTATCAAATTTACACTTAACCTGATCAAATATGTAATAAATAGGGCTGGGACTTTAACGCGTTAATTAAGATTAATTAATTACACAAAAATTAACGCGTTAAAAAAAATGAACGCACTTATTTTTGCACCGCGGAACGTTTCTCACTGGATGAGTTTCAGGCGTACCGATTATACTGGAGCACAATTATTTAACGAGTTAAAAAGCCGCCGACACTGATCACTGCCCATGGATCTATAAAGTTTTAATGTAGCCTGAACGCAGCTCAAACCGACCCGGTGCCTCAGCACTGCGACCAAGCTTTGATAAACACACCGGATCTGCGCTGGTTTACAGTATCCTCCTGTAGTTTAGCCGGTCGCTACTGGAGCTTAATTTAAAAAAAAATGTTTTTAAAGCGCTCGTCGCAGTGGAGCTGAGAACAGCGGAGTTCCCTCTGCTGCAGCTGAACAGCTGACATGTGGTCAAGATGTAGGTAGCCTACAGACCTGTCACTGTCTCACGGTGCATAAGACTTCAACCTCAGAGCTCTCTGTCTTCAGACTGTCCTGACCTGTCCCTGAACATCACACAGGGAAAACATAGAGCTACCTGTGTTTTATTAATGTTTACATCAGGCTGAGTTCAACAAGTCAGTTTATGCTACTGTGATTTAAGTAGTTAAATACAGTAATCATCACAGTGTCGTGGCAGGAAAGACCATTTACCAAATAACGTGTTACTTAAACATTTTTCATTGTGCTGTGCTCTAAAAATAAACTAACACACTAGTGCAGAGTCCTGTATAAGGAATGTTCATCTTAAATTTTCCCCTTAAATTTAGGTTCTCAGGAAAATCGCGTCTTATCAGGTAATCGTTAATCGATCCATAAGGTCCATCAACTAACGATTAATGAATTAATCGATAATTTGCATCCCTAGTCTGTTGGTCTTGGTTAAGTACCACCTTGAAAAAAAAATAAACAATGTTTTGTTGCTTAAGCTTATGTATTCAGTCATTATTCAATGGTATACTAAAACCCATATGAAAAAAATTGCTTCTCACTGTTCTCAGGTCAAATATTTATATGCGATTAAAAATGCGATTAATTTCGATTAATTAATTACAAAGCCTCTAATTAATTAGATTAATTTTTTTAATCGAGTCCCGGCCCTAGTAATAAAACAGAATAATGGAATAAAATGTACTGACTGATAATGTAGGCCAATACCTTATAAGATGATACCTACCATCATACCTAAAAAGATGATGTCATGCTATTGATGATGATGTAATAATAAAAAAAAGTTGGAAATCTAAAATTTGCTTCCAAATTTTAGATTTTGTAAAAAAGTCTATATTTATAGATCGCTTTAATCCAGAGCTCACACACACGCATACACATGCACAACTATGTAGATAGACCCTTACAGCTCTCCATCACACCCCTCTGTTGTACATTGTAGCGTTCAGGAGCTAAAATGAACTACATGTACCCCTTTATGTTACCTCTCTATGTTACGTCTCTATTGCACCCCTCTGTTGTACGTTATAGCATTCAGGAGCTAAAATCAACAACATGTACCCCTTTATGTTACCCCTCTGTTGTAACCCTCCACAACGCGTTTAACCTGTTTAATCCAGATTAGCTGCATTACTCCACAGTGTTTCTCCCACATGCTCCTCGTTAGGAGTCACTGTAGCAGTTCAAACAGTGATGAATGACTGAATGTTTCAGGAGTATTTAGGTGGCTGGTATTTATCAGTGAGCACAGTGTGATGTGGATCCTTGATCTGGTGATTTAACTATGGTTAATCAGTTATGGGTGGTGAATAAGAGCTATACAGATGTTCGATTAGGTTTGATTTAATCAAAGGGGACGGTTGGGCCTTAGCGGAGGTGTGCGCTCTACTGGGAGCTATTCAATTCGGTTCTGTTTCAATCATTTCTTTATTTACACATTGGTCTACTGACCAACAGTGAACTCATACATCTTGTTCTCATTTCTAACAAATAAACCTTCTTTTCTTTGTTGTGGCCTGAGAGCAGAACATTTGTGTCATAGTTTTATAATAATTGTCTCTGTGCTGAGGTTCAGTTTTTATTCAGTCTGCGGAGTCGTAGCGCCGTTTTAAAAGCAGTCTGAATCTTCATCTCACTAAAAGCTCAGCAGAGTCCAGAGTCAGACAGATCAATGAGTCCTGCTGCCTGCTGGCTCGACCCAGCCTACATCCATCACATCCACCACTGAATACATTACACTGCTCACTGTTTACATCCAACATTTAGGTAATCACTGCTCCACCGAATCACCCAGGCCCACAGCCAGCTGGACGCTACGCTGGTCCACCTCCACCTCCACTGATTTACTTCCACCAGGTTCAGATATGTGTGTTGATGAAGTCCAGAGGATCTCCGACCATTTATCTGTCAGCTGAACTTGGTGCTACTGTAGCACCCCTTCTGGTTGTTGTAGGTTTTCTACCCCTTGAACAGAAGGGAACATGACCAATGAAAACAGAGACATAGGGCTGTGGTGTGCCCTTCTGTTCAAGGGGTAGGAAACCTACAACAACCAGAATCCACTGCGTCGCAACAGGCCGTAAACACTCCCGCTGATAGGTGTTGTACTGCAAGGTGGGCGGTAGGGCATTAACAGAAAAGCCGATTTGTCGACGCGTCGACGTCAGTGGCGCAAGTCGACGACCCCTGAGAGTGGTCGACAAGTCGTGTTTTTTTTCTTTCTTTTTTTTGGGCAGTGAACAGTGACAACGAATTTGTCTTCAAAATAAGAGCTTTACATTGTACCCCATTGGATTTTAGAACTGGGTTCTCAGCGGGAGGCTTTTAATTTGAAAGTAGCGACCGTTCGTAGCTTGCCGCTACACAACAAGCTGACAGCAGCTACTAGCTGTTTGGTTGTGTCCGCTAGCTGTCAGCTACAGAGACCAAGGAGACGCTAGCATCTCCCGGATCTCAGCGGCTTTCCAGTTGCTCATCTTGACGTCCGCGGATGAAGTGATGGACTGATTGCTGTGATCAGCTGTTTCCTGGTTTCTCTGGCTGTGGGCCAGACACACATCCCATGTATGGGGATGTTCCTCCGCTGTGTCAATGTGATGACGTCATGAAACGACTTGTCGACTCGACTTCGACTTTATTGACAGATAAGTTGACTTGAAAAAATCTGAAGTCATTAATGCCCTAGTGGGCGGTGCTTAGTTTGGGCTCGGAGTCCACTTTGAAACAGGAAACAGTGTAACAGCCAGTCTGTAACAAACAATGCAACTGATCATCCAGGCTGTAACAATAAACCTGTTTATATTCAACACTCAGCTGTCAGATATTCTCATCGAGTTCACAGCAACAGGATGTTTACCTGTTGTTGTTGCTGACGTGTGATGCCTTCACTGTCAACATGATTTAAAGTTTAATGAATTCACTCATTCCCCCCCATGTCACAATGGTAGTCTATGAGGAGAGGTCAAAGGTCAGCTGATGTAATTGTTGTTGGAGATTGAATTAACTGAAGGTCACGGTTATTACAGCACTGATGCATACTGGGTAAATATGGCAGCCCGCCAGGTCAGTTTCACCAAGTGTTACAGAGCGTGACAAACAGCATTATCTGTTAACACACAAATACACACACACACACACACACACACACACACACACACACACACACACAAACACACACAGAGCTTATTCGGAGTGTCTGGTTGGATGAGGAGGTGAAAATAAAAAACATGATTTTCAGTCTGCAGACGTTGACAGAATAAAACTGATTTTTATTTGTCTGCTATTTGACTTTTATCTGTTAGTTCTGATAAAACTCTTCCATATATAATAAATCTGACAAAATGAGATCAGATATATATATACATTTAATACAGTTTGATCCCCCAAATACTCGGAAACTGTAGACTGAACTGTACTGAACTGTAATGAACTGTATCAAACTGTATTAAATTGTACTGAGCAGTATTAAATTGTAGTGAATTGTAATAAAATTGTACTGAACTGTTTTAAATTGTACTGAACTGTATTAAATTGTACTGAACTGTATTGAACTGCATTACATTGTACTGAACTGTACTGAACTGTATTAAATTGTACTGAACTGTATTAAATTGTACTGAACTGTATTGAACTGTATTACATTGTACTGAACTGTACTGAACTGTATTACATTGCACTGAGCTATATTGCATTGTCCTGAACTGCACTGAGCTGTATTACACTGTACTGAACTGTATTAAATTGCACTGAGCTGTATTACATTGTCCTGAACTGCACTGAGCTGTATTACACTGTACTGAACCGTACTGACCTGTTTTAAATTGTACTGAACTGTATTACATTGTCCTGAACTGTACTGAGCTGTATTACACTGTACTGAACTGCACTGAACTGTACTGAATTGTACTGAACTTTACTAAATTGTACTGAACTGTATTACATTGTACTGAACTGTATTCAATTGTATTGAACTGTTTTAAATTGTACTGAACTGTATTACATTGTACTGAACTGTACTGAGCTGTACTGAACTGTATTAAATTGTACTGTATTGAACTGTACTGAACTGTATTAAATTGTACTGAACTGTACTGAACTGTATTAAATTGTACTGAACTGTAATAAAATTGTACTGAACTGTATTAAATTGTACTGAACTGTCATAAAATTGTACTGACTTGTAATTAAATTGTACTGAACTGTACTGAACTGCATTAAATTGTACTGAACTGTATTAAATTGTACTGAACTGTACTGAACGTCATTAAATTGTACTGAACTGTATTACATTGTACTGAACTGTACTGAACTGCATTAAATTTTACTGAACTGTATTACATTGTACTGAACTGTACTGAACTGCATTAAATTGTACTGAACTGTATTAAATTGTACTGAACTGTACTGAATGTCATTAAATTGTACTGAACTGTACTGAACTGCATTAAATTGTACTGCACTGTATTACATTGTACTGAACTGTATTGAACTGTATTACATTGTACTGAACTGTATTAAATTGTACTGAACTGTACTGAACTGCATTAAATTGTACTGAACTGTATTAAATTGTACTGCACTGTACTGAACGTCATTAAATTGTACTGAACTGCATTAAATTGTACTGAACTGTATTAAATTGTACTGCACTGTACTGAACGTCATTAAATTGTACTGAACTGTACTGAATTGCATTAAATTGTACTGAACTGTATTACATTGTACTGAACTGTATTAAATTGTAGTGAACCGTACTGAACGTCATTAATTGTACTGAACTCTATTACATTGTACTGAACTGTACTGAACTGTATTAAATTGTACTGAACTGTACTGAACTGCATTAAATTGTACTGAACTGTATTACATTGTACTGAACTGTATTACATTGTACTGAACTGTACTGAACTTTATTACATTGTACTGAACTGTATTAAATTGTACTGAACTGTACTGAACGTCATTAAATTGTACTGAACTGTATTACATTGTACTGAACTGTACTGAACGTCATTAAATTGTACTGAACTGTATTACATTGTACTGAACTGTACTGAACTTCATCGAATTGTTCTTAACTGTATTACATTGTACTGAACTGTACCGAACTACATTAAATTGTACTGAACTGTATTGAACTGAATAACTTTGTACTGAACTGTACTGAACTGTATTAGATTGTACTGAACTGTATTACATTGTACTGAACTATATTACATTGTACTGAACTGTTTGAAATTGTACTAAACTATTAAATTGTACTACAACTATATTGTACTTTACTATATTACATTGTACTGAACTGTTTGAAATTGTACTAAACTATTAAATTGTACTACAACTATATTGTACTTTACTTTACTATATTACATTATACTGTACAGTACTATGGTGTACTAGACTGTACTGAACTGTATTAAATTGTACTGAACTAGATAGACTGTACTCTAGTGTACTCTACTGTACTATATGGTACTATATTATACTGTACCGCACTATAATGTCCTAGACTGTACTACGCTTTACTATATGGTACTATATTATACTGTACTGCACTATATTGTACTAGACTGTACTATGCTGTACTATATGGTACTATATTAAACTTTACTATATTATATTATACCGTACTGTACTATGTTGTACTAGACTGTATTCTACTGTACTTTATGGTACTATATTATACTGTAGTGCACTATATAGTACTAGACTGTACTATATGGTACAATATTATACTTTACTATATTATATTATACTGCACTGCACTATATTGTACTTGGCTGTACTATATGTTACAATATTATACTGTACTGCACTATATTGTACTTGGCTGTACTAGATAGATAGATAGATAGATAGATAGATAGATAACTTTATTAATCCCCAAGGGGAAATTAGGTTATCATAGCAGCAGGTACATTCAAGTACAATACAATCAAAATATAAGAGCAAATATAGAAACAATAAAGTACTATATACAATATAAAAAACAATAAAATACTATATACAATAAAATGCTTAAGCAGTTACAAAATAAGATAAAATACTGAGGTAAATAAAATAAAATGCTGAGCTAAATGGAACTTAGTGAAACTTCAGGTGCAAGAGAAATAAAGTGCAGTTCCATTTACAGGAATAATAATTATTTAAAGCGCAGTAAATTATTTGTGTGTTCTTGAGTGAGCGTTGAAAAGTCTGATGGCACCAGGTAGGAATGATTTCCTGTGCCATTCCTTAAGGCAGCGGGGTTGAAGGAGTCTGTTACTGAAGCTGCTCTTAAGCTTGTCCAGAGTTTTGTGGAGGGGGTGAGAGACATTGTCCATGATTGCCAGCAGTTTTGCCAGCATCCTGTCCTCCACCACCTCCTCCAGGGTGACAAGCTTAGAGCCAACAACAGACCCTGCCTTTTTTATGAGTTTATTTAGTCTGTTTGCGTCCTTCGCCTTGATGTATTTGTAAGAGTCAACAATGTTGACATCTGTCCCACCGATGCAGACTGGAGAGGGCGGGGGCTTGTTCCTCCTGAAGTCCACCACCATCTCTTTTGTCTTTGCCACGTTCAGTGTAGATGGTTCTCCCCACACCACCTTACAAAATTGCCGACCAGGTTTCTGTACTCATCCTCCCTCCCACCCTCTACATGCCCCACAATCAGTGTGCGAAATACCCGTCAATATTCGGGGGGGTCCCCATCTCCCGATTGTTGTGCAATACCGAAATAAATTTTCTCAATATGCAGTGGGCCTATAACATTACAATATTTCATGGATGCAAGCCAAGACAATCAGTCTATAGCCTACATGACAACCAGGGGCGCCGCCAGGAATTTTGGGCCCCATGAAAAGAAATCTAACTGGGCCCTTGTATAGGCCGGCGAAAAAATTTGATGCTGTTTTATGTAAAACTATTCATTTTAATGATATTTTTATATCATTCCCATATTTGTGAAAAGAACAACATGACAGTTACTTGGTTACTGCTCACTGTCTCTCTTGTAGTCCCACATGCAGGTCTAATTTATCTCCACAACTCTAGACTCACAGGTGGTGGCGTTGGATTTGGGGTGAAAAAATACATATATGGGGCGATATGGTCGTTGTGATTTAATCTTCTGATTTCCAGAAAATATAAACATTTCTCTGATTATTGAGAGTTGTATTGAGTCACACAGTCTGCATGTGCATGTCTATCTCCCTGGCTGTCTCTGAAACTGAGGGTCATGTAGTTCATGATGTTAAGCTTTGCTAGGTAATATTGATAGATAATGTTACATGACATTGTTGCTATGATGCTGATTAATTCATGTTATGCAAAAATACATGCTCCAAGCTATCCTGGTTGACTGCCTCCAAAGCAACATACCAATATTAGTTTAAACCAGTCTTAAACAGTGTTAGCAAGCTCTGATACAGGATTGGCATAACCTCTTAGCCTGCTAATAATATAACATATAGACCTCGATTATGAGACACCCCCCTTTTCTCTTTTTGAAACATTTTTTTTTTGAAGACTAAATCTTATTTTTATAAAGAAAATAATCAAATCTGACTAGAATGCACCAGTAATAGTAACACAGTGAAAAAAACAAGGTAACGTGATATCTTTAAATGAAATTGTCTTGTTTGAATAGGCCAGAAATCTTGAAATTGATATGAATCCGCTGATACCAAACATGTCATGCTAGCTTACTGGGAAAGGAGCTAAATATCCCTCCAAATGTGAACTGTTTTTTATGACTTTCAGTCACTTGATGAGGGATGAGATGAGGATGAGGAACCTGCTGCTGCTGACACTGAGCAGATACAACAAGCCAAACATCACCACGGCGGTGCTCTCTGAGACCACAACCAACCACCAGGCCTACACAACCTGCGGTCTTTCCATTCCCACCTGCTTCTAGTCCAACCAGCCGGCAGGTCACCTGTGCTAGCAGCAGTAGCAGCTAACGTTACCTCAGCACCTGCTGCGTCTTCGGAGCACTCGGCCTCTTCTTCTGGGGAGTCACTGGGTGGGAGAGGGTCCTCTGTTCTGGTACCGAGTGGGCCCACTGTGCTAGCTGCACCAGCATCGTCTTTCGGTGCCTCTTCATCTCTGAGTGCCGCCTTTTGGATGTGAGCCCAAAGTGTGTGAGTGATACACTCTGTTAGCTTTAACTTGCTAGCCATGTTTAGTATGACTTCTCAACGTTACGTCTTTCTTCTGTTTGGCGCACATGGCTAATTTTTATACGTGCGCAGGACCGGCTGCTCGCTTGGCAACAAATACAACATATGTGTGAATACATGTTTTGGATTCTGAATACTGGACATGGTGAGCTTAAACACATTTTAGTGACCATTAGTGACAATAAAATATTTTATTTTTTATTTTTTTGACTAAATTTGAGACCCCCTTCAAATGTTGCTTTTGAGGCTTTCAGGGGTCTCATGGGTTAATCGGGGGGTCGATCCCCCCCGGACCCCCCCGTATTTTGCACACTGCCCACAATGGCCGTATCATCAGAGAATTTCTGCAGATGACATGACTCAGTGCGGTACTTAAAGTTTGCAGTGTAGGTGGTAGAGTTGGGCGGTATCCAAATTTTGATACCGTCAGACCTCCTCCCTATTTTACCAGGGTATACGGTATTACCATGACCAAGGACGAAATTTTGATTTCAGAGGTGGGGGGGACACAAGTTCTTCTAGTTTTCTATTGCTACTTTTAAGTTTACTGTTCACTTTTTTGGTTTGAATGGTTGTAAAGCATGTAGCAAAACATTTTCACCCAATTCTGTGTTTCACCTTGTTAGTCAACTTCACTCCAACTCAGTACCACCAATTTTACACTTATTTTTGGAATATATGGTAAACAGACCTCATTTCTGCTCTTCCATCTTGTGCTCCTTTACTGCCTGAGCATCTACTGACCCCTGGCTGCTGCTGACCCAGCTAAGATAAACATTACAAAAGGTGGAATATCTATGAGCAACTTATAATTTAATTAATTACAATAATGACAACAAATATTGCCAAATAAACTAGTTTATGTCACTCCTACTGTGAGTTCCGGACCCAGCTCATGAACTCTCTGCTTAGTCGCTACTATTTCTTACCAATAAAATAATACATTTACACATTTACACAGACTTTTTAGTACACCGGCCTCAATATAAAACTGTACCTGGCCAGTTTGCTTCTTTCATCTGACAAAATATAAGATGCATGGTGTTTGAACTTTGAAAGCTCTGATACAGATTATCATCACCCTCACATTTGTCACAATGCTTAATCTCATGACTAACATATGTTTATTCTTTCAACCTCACCTGTGAGCCTCCAGCCTCTCCTCCTCTACCTCCTCCAGCCTCTCCTCCTCTACCTCCTCCAGCCTCTCCTGCTCTCCCTCCTCCAGCCTCTTCTCCTCCATCTCCTCCAGCCTCTCCTCCTCTACCTCCTCCAGCCTCTCCTCCTCCAGCCTCTCCTGCTCTACCTCCTCCAGCCTCTCCTCCTCCATCTCCTCCAGCCTTTCCTCCTCTACCTCCTCCAGCCTCTCCTCCTACATCTCCTCCAGCCTCTCCTGCTCTCCCTCCTCCAGCCTCTTCTCCTCCATCTCCTCCAGCCTCTCCTGCTCTACCTCCTCCAGCCTCTTCTCCTCCATCTCCTCCAGCCTCTCCTCCTCTACCTCCTCCAGCCTCTTCTCCTCCATCTCCTCCAGCCTCTCCTCCTCCAGCCTCTCCTGCTCTACCTCCTCCAGCCTCTCCTCCTCCATCTCCTCCAGCCTTTCCTCCTCTACCTCCTCCAGCCTCTTCTCCTCCATCTCCTCCAGCCTCTCCTCCTCTCCCTCCTCCAGCCTCTCCTCCTACATCTCCTCCAGCCTCTCCTCCTGTATCTCCTTCTGCATCTCTACTATCCGTCACCTGACAAAAATATATTGATACATGACATGAACAGTGGGACAATTTGGGGTGCAACAATCATCAATTTTGATGATACGGTTATAGAGGAAAAAGCTTAGTTTCACAATTATCATGAGTTTGGATATAAAATCACATTTGTAATCCGAGGTTTTATTGTATTTTTCCCTAAATCATTCATTGTTGGTGTTTTTTAAACAGTTGCTGCCTTTCAACATAAAAATAATACTTGAAAATAAGTGTATCTCTTCGGCATTAAATAGAAGCTTTTTTAAAATCTTTGCATTGTTGGGGCTCTACAGTTATAATAATAATAATAATAATAATAATAATAATACTAATAATAATAACAATAATAACAACAATAATAACAATACATTTGATTTATCAGCACTTTCAATACAACTCAAAGACACTTTACAAGATTATTGAGAGCTTTGTAATTGATGAGGAGGATCTTGAAGTGGATATGCTGCTTTATTGGGAGCCAGTTGCAGGATGGGTGTAAGGCATTTCTTTGAGTAACTTACACTTTGACTTCTAAAGAAATCTCTTATGTCCACTTTTCTTTTTTTAGACATCCTGGCTGCGCCTAATTACCAAACACACATACGCACGCACGCACACACGCACAAACGCACGCACGCACATGGACACCGATTCAAACGTTAATGTAAATGAAACCTCTGATATTACAATCCTTCTAGCTGACGTGACCCAGGCTGAACAAACGCCCAATTTACCGTGGCAGATTAATAAGGACTCCTGGGCAACTAGCAGACCGGTGTGCAAGCAAGATGGAGTGACAGCGGGGCCGGCCAATCACACAAGAAACGGCTGAGCCAATCGAGGAGCTTGTGGGCGGTCTAAACTCAGGGAAAACAGGCTTCAGCTTGAGCGGCCGTTTTCCGCTTGGTCCTAGTGCTTGTCGAGTCTCTGTTTACTATAGCGTAACATTGTTTTTGGACGGTAAAAACTGCAGGGAACCACAACGGCCTTTTGAAAAAGTGCAGGGGACATGTCCCCTGTGTCCCCCCCCCCAAATTACGTCCGTGACCGTGACTAATTAAAAATTATGACGTATGGCTCAGACGGCGTCACCAAACTGTTTGCTTGTGCCGACACCGTTCAGAAACTGAATACCAAACACTGATACTGAAACAATAACAACATAACATGCACAATATTAACAACTTTTATTAGCAACAAATAGCAGCTTATAAAAAAGTGCAAATACAACAGTCAAACAGAATTAAATTAACAAACATCCAGAAGAGTTTTCGCGGACACAAATCATTTAAATTAAATCACAGCCCGAACAACTTTTAATAACAACAAAGAGCAGCACTTTTTCGGGCTTTAACAGGGCACGTTGTGGACTGACAACTTTACCTGCGGTGCTGAAAACCCGCTCCGATGGTGCGCAGTATTGGCGAACAGAACCAGTGTGAACGGATAAGCCGGCGGCGCGGAGCGAGGGTGTGTCGGTCTGATGGTGTTCACTGTGTGATAACTAAACAGGTCCATCACTCAACAAAATATAGAGAAATGTCCCACAAAGCAGCGTTACAGGACCAAACAACAGTAACATAGTAACTGGTCGTGTCTTTGGCAACTTAGGAGGAAAAAAATACCGCAGTTATACGTGGAGAAGCGTCTGTCAGCCTGTCGGTCCGACCGACTCTTCGTCACTTTTCTGCCCGAAAAACAGCGTCTGTCCCCGGCAAAAAACTTTAACTCAGCAACTGTCTGTCGCAGTGATTTTTCAGTGAACTTTCCCCCAGAAAACAGCCTCTCTCCCCGAGTGACAGAGTCAGACAGCGTCCTGTTGACTGATGGCGATTATGTAATTTAGAGAAGAACGTAACTTTGTCACTTTCCAGGATGTTTGGTGGGTCAGGATCTCATCACAACACATTGTAACAGCATCATATGATTATAAACAGTCAGCGGTACATGTTTAGATTAACAGGAGGACACCGGGGAAACACGTTGAAAAAAACACGCCATCACCATTCGTGTACCGTCACGCCTCTTTTGGAGCCGCAGCGCCGGCTTGCTGTGTGAATTATACTCTGGTTCATCTTTTACTCCTCTCCCTTCTCGTTAGCTCGGAACCGAAATACTGCCACTAAATACATTATATTTAATATTTAATCCTTATCTCCTATATAAGTACATCGTATTCTTTTTTTAATGACGGCATTGAAACTGATACCGTTGCTATTTTTAAGACCCCGAGGTATACCTTATTACCTTATTACTGCACAACCCTAGTAGGTGGTGAAGAGGAAGGGAGACAGCACAGTTCCCTGAGGGGCACCGATGTTGCCGATCAGACGGTCAGACACACAGTTTTGTAATCTCACGTACTGCGGTCTGCCCGTCAGATAGTCATCGACCCATGTGACGAGGGGAGAATCCACCTGCATGTCTCCAGTTTGGCCTTCAGCAGCCTGGGCTTGATGGTGTTGAAGGCGCTGGAGAAGTCGAAGAACATGACGCGCACCAAGGTGTTGGGTCTATCCAGGGAGGAGTAGGCTTCCTGCAGCAGGTAGATTATTGCGTTATCAACCCCAACATGGAGCTGATATGCAAACTGTAGGGGATCCTGTGATGGGCACACTAGGGGTCTGAGGTGTGCTAGAACCAGCCTCTCCATGACCTTTATGATGTCAGAGGTTAGTGCAATCAGCCTGTAGTCATCCAGTGCCACAGGATGTCCTTTTTTGGGCACTGGAACGAGGCAGGATGTTTTCCAAAGCACTGGCACTCTCTGAAGGTGGAGGCTCAGGTTAAAGAGGTGCTGGAGAACTCCACAGAGCTGGCCGGCACAGGGCTTCAGCACGCGAGGGCTGATGTGGTCTGGTCCAGCAAGTTTTCTCTGATTGAGCCTCTCCAGCTCTCTCCTCAACTGGCTGGCTGTGATGTTAAGTCCAGTCTAGGGGGTGGGGGGTGGTGCAGAGTGGTGTCTGATGCAGGAGTTGGTAGGCAGCGGTGGAGGATGTGCAAATGTCCTGGAGGAGGGGTGTGTGAGAAAGTCTGCAGTGGGGGCCAGCAGGGGGGTGGGGGGCTGGTGGTGAGGGAGTTGCTGATAGCTGGTGTCTGCTGCAGGGGTCAGTGTGGGGCTGTGGGGGGGTTGTATCCTGAAGTGGCTGCTCAGAGGAGCAGCAGGGGGGCAGCTGGGGGTGGGGGAGCTGGAGTCAAACCTGTTGAAAAACAGGTTGAAGTCGTTTGCTCATTGTTCATTTCCCTCAGCTGTTCCTCCACCTTTCCTCTGGAAGCCGGTAATCTCTCTCATCCCACTCCACACGTCCCTGGTGTTGTTGATCTCCAGTTTGTATTCCAGTTTTCTCCAGTAGTTGTCCTTACTCTCCCTGATGCTATGTTTGAGTTCTCTCTGAACACGCTTGAGCTCTGCTCGGTCCCCTGACCTAAAGGCCCTCTTTTTCTCATTAGCCCTTTTCACACAGAGACGCTGCATTATCGCCGCAGCGGCTGCCGCCAATTCTCCACCGTTGGTTGTTCACACAGAGCCGAGCAGCTCTGGCGTAAAAGATGAACCAGTGTGTAATTCACACAGAAAGCCGGCGCTGCGGCTCCAGAAGAGGCGTGACGATAGCGTCATGGTGATGATGTGTGTTTTTGTCAACGTGTTTCCCCGGTGTTTACCTGTTAATCTAAACATGTACCTGCTGACTGTTTATAGTCATTTGGATGCTGTTACAATGTGTTGTGATTGGGATCCTGACCCACCAAACATCCTGGAAAGTGACAAAGTTACGTTTTTCTCTAAATTACATAATCGCTATAAGTAAACTGGATGCTGTCTGACTCTTTCACTCGTGGGGAGGGAGGCTGTTTTCTGGGGGGAAAGTTCACTGAAGTCTCGGTCGGGAGGACTGACCGTCGTGGGGATTTTTTTCACTGCGACAAACACTTGGTGAGTTAAAGTTTTTTGCCGGGGACAGACGCTGTTTTTCGGGCAGAAATGTGATGAAGAGTTGGTAGGACCGACAGAGGCTGACAGACACTTCTCCACGTATAACTGCAGTATTATTTTCCTCCTAAGTTGCCAAAGACACGACCAGTTACTACGTTACTGTTGTTTGGTCCTGTAACGCTGCTTTGTGGGACATTTATCTATATTTTTTTTGAGTGATGGACCTGTTTAGTTATCAGACAGTGAACACCATCAGCCTGACACACCCTTGCTCCGCACCGCCGGCTTATCCATTCACACTGTTTCGGTTCGCCAATAACACACCTCTGATACTACCTCCAAAGGCGAATCAAAGGCGGAGGGAAATTTCACCCCTCGCCGCATCTGAAACTTTCACACAGAGGCGGATGCGGAGAATTGGCGCAGGATCCCCGCATGCAAACGGCAGTGTGAATGGGGCCTTTAGGTCGCTGGTAACCCAGGGTTTGTTGTTGGAGTAGCAGCAGACCTCTTTAGTGGGGATGGTGTTGTCCATGCAGAACCCAATGTATTCAGAGCTGCAGTCAGTTAGGCCATCAATGTCCTCGCCGTGTGGTTTGTACAGGGCATCCCAGTTAGTGGCTTCCAGGGCACCCTGCAGTGATTCCATGGCCTCGGGAGACCATTTCCTCACAGTCCTCACTGTCACTGGTTGCTGCTGAACCACTTACGTTTCCAGTAATGACTGCAGGGATGCAGGGTTTAAACTTCTGACTCTTCCTTCTCTGTTTAACCCGCGCTCTGCAGCCTCCCCGTCTCCTCCTTATCTCCTCCGGTACTGTGGGTCTCTCCCCGGTCACCAGGAGAGACCAAAGTACAAAAAAAGTAACCAGGAGATATCCAAACCAGTGAAGAAGCATCTTGTTGTGTGGATAGTGTGTTAATCCACAGCGCAGTATAAGAAATAAAATACAATAAAAACTCAATAAAAAATACGAAGAACCGGGAGCTGCTACGATAGGCTGCCACTGACACGGCGCCATCCTGATGACTATCAAACTATATGCTACTATATTATACTGTACTGCATTATATTGTAGTAGACTGTACTAGACTGTACTATATGGTACTATATTATACTGTACTGCACTATATTGTAGTAGACTGTACTAGACTGTACTATATGGTACTATATTATACTGTACTGCATTATATTGTAGTAGACTGTACTAGACTGTACTATATGGTACGATATTATACTGTACTGCACTATATTGTAGTAGACTGTACTAGACTGTACTATATGGTACTATATTATACTGTACTGCACTATATTTTAGTAGACTGTACTAGACTGTACTATATGGTACTATATTATACTGTACTGCATTATATTGTAGTAGACTGTACTAGACTGTACTATATGGTACTATATTATACTGTACTGCATTATATTGTACCAGACTATACTAGACTGTACTATATGGTACTATATTATACTCTACTGCATTATATTGTACTATATTATACTGTACTGCATTATATTGTACTAGACTGTACTATATGGTACTATGTTATACTGCACTGCACTATATTGTAGTAGACTGTACTATATGGTACTATATTATACTGTACTGCATTATATTGTAGTAGACTATACTAGACTGTACTATATGGTACTATATTATACTGTACTGCACTATATTGTAGTAGACTATACTAGACTGTACTATATGGTACTATATTATACTGTACTGCATTATATTGTAGTAGACTGTACTAGACTGTACTATATGGTACTATATTATACTGTACTGCACTGTATTGTACTAGACTATACTAGACTGTACTATATGGTACTATATTATACTGTACTGCATTATATTGTACCAGATTATACTAGACTGTACTATATGGTACTATATTATACTCTACTGCATTATATTGTACTATATTATACTGTACTGCATTATATTGTACTAGACTGTACTATATGGTACTATGTTATACTGTACTGCACTATATTGTAGTAGACTGTACTAGACTGTACTATATGGTACTATATTATACTGTACTGCATTATATTGTAGTAGACTATACTAGACTGTACTATATGGTACTATATTATACTGTACTGCACTATATTGTAGTAGACTATACTAGACTGTACTATATGGTACTATATTATACTGTACTGCACTGTATTGTACTAGACTATACTAGACTGTACTATATGGTACTATATTATACTGTACTGCACTATATTGTAGTAGACTGTACTATATGGTACTGTATTGTACTGTACTGCATTATATTGTAGTAGACTGTACTAGACTGTACTATATGGTACTATATTATACTGTACTGCATTATATTGTAGTAGACTATACTAGACTGTACTATATGGTACTGTATTATACTGTACTGCACTATATTGTAGTAGACTGTACTAGACTGTACTATATGGTACTATATTATACTGTACTGCATTATATTGTAGTAGACTATACTAGACTGTACTATATGGTACTATATTATACTGTACTGCACTATGTTGTATTAGACTATACTAGACTGTACTATATGGTACTATATTATACTGTACTGCACTGTATTGTACTAGACTATACTAGACTGTACAATATGGTACTATATTATACTGTACTGCACTATATTGTAGTAGACTGTACTAGACTGTACTATATGGTACTATATTATACTGTACTGCATTATATTGTACCAGATTATACTAGACTGTACTATATGGTACTATATTATACTGTACTGCACTATATTGTACTAGACTATACTAGACTGTACTATATGGTACTATATTATACTGTACTGCATTATATTGTACCAGATTATACTAGACTGTACTATATGGTACTATATTATACTGTACTGCATTATATTGTACTAGACTATACTAGACTGTACTATATGGTACTATATTATACTGTACTGCACTATATTGTACTAGACTATACTAGACTGTACTATATGGTACTATATTATACTGTACTGCATTATATTGTACTAGACTATACTAGACTGTACTATATGGTACTATATTATACTGTACTGCACTATATTGTACTAGACTGTACTATATGGTACTATATTATACTGTACTGCATTATATTGTACCAGATTATACTAGACTGTACTATATGGTACTATATTATACTGTACTGCATTATATTGTACTAGACTATACTAGACTGTACTATATGGTACTATATTATACTGTACTGCACTATATTGTACTAGACTATACTAGACTGTACTATACGGTACTAAATTATACTGTACTGCACTATATTGTAGTAGACTGTACTAGACTGTACTATATGGTACTAAATTATACTGTACTGCACTATATTGTAGTAGACTGTACTAGACTGTACTCTCAGACTTGATGAAGTCCTCCATCTGAAGACAGTGGTGAGGAGAGGAAAACTATAAAACTGAAAAGATGACTTCAGTTCAACATCATCAACGCTGAAGTGGACCTGAGTTGAACCTGTCTCAGTTTGTGAAACATGAGTATTAATGTGAGCGTTCACCTCTGAGGTATTGTTGTTATTATATCATCAGTGACTGAAGAGACTGAGTGAACTGAGCTGCTGCACCGAAACAGTAATAATGTGAGGCTTCACCTCTGAGCTCTGACTGCAGATCTGAGGCTGGAGAGAAAAGCTCTTTATGCTTCAGAGACGTCAGCAGCTGCACGCTGAAGATACTGAAACCCAAAATAAACCAGCAGCAGCATGGAGACACTGAACACACAGTGTCAAACATCTGGATTTCTGACACAAACAGCTGTCCACTCACATTTAGTAAGCTGTCAGTTCAAATGATCCACAGAATCATTAATAAGAGATCAATAACAACTTATTAACCCCTCCGATATCATCTGTTGGGAGTCATCAATAAAACAGCACATCTGAATAAATTTAATTTAAATTCAATCTGAATGTGTTTCAGAGTGTGCAGTGAAACCTGAGTCAAACCTGACCTGACCACGCTTATCCTGACAGATTATAAGAAGAGGTATGAAAAGACTGCCTCAGTGCACGTGAGGCAGTGACAGTAAGGAAACAATATCAGAGCTGACTGACATCAACAAACACAGTGTGAGAGATGGTCACCACGAAAAAACAACGCTCAGCTGTACATTAAAATCCATACGCTCAAATGTCTTTGAAATGGACTGGGCTTTTTTATTCCACAATTTATAGCTACGATACGACCACTAGGACTATCACTACACCCCTGACCAATTTGGTGCCCTAGGCAAGATTTTGGCTGGCGCCCCCTTGCATCGCAGTCAATTTTACAATTAATGTTCATACACTCACACAGAAACTACATGTATGTATTCAAGATTTTATTTCTTTTAAGTCAAAAATATCACACCAAATAAAAACGTAAGAAAGAAACAAGTGATAAATTAAAAATACAATGTAAATAAGGTATTGCACAAACATATTAAAGGGGAATTGCCGTTTTTTACAACCTGGACTTTATTTCTAGCATAAAATACGATGATTTACTCACCCAGATAACTTTGGTGTCATTTGGCGTTGTTCGGACAAAATTAGATCCAGTGTAGCGCCGCGTATATCCATATAATGTGAGTGATCCGGGCACTGAAGCGCAGCCTCTATGAGCATTATCTGCAGCGAAACTAGTTCATTTCACCAATATTTTGTTATGATAGGCTAGTGCTATTCCCCTCTGAGTCCGCCTGTTGCCTGTTATCAACATCCGGGGTCTGTAGGTTGACCTACTACCTCTGACCTGGAAGATGTCATCTCTGAGCTGCGCGCGCACCCGAGACAGCCGGCTTGTTTACCTGTAGTTTGCTACTGCTAGTTTGACCCCGGATGTTGGTAACAGACGAGCCCGGACTCAGAGGGGAATAGTACTAGCCTATCATAACAAGATATTGGTGAAATGAACTAGTTTCGCTGCAGATAATGCGTTATAGAGGCTGCGCTTCAGTGCCCCGATCAATCGCATTATATGGATATACGCGGCGCTCCACTGGATCTAATTCCGTCCGAACGACTTCAAATGACACCAAAGTTATCTGGGTGAGTAAATGATCATATTTTATGCTAGAAATAAGGTCCAGGTTGTAAAAAACAGCAATTCCCCTTTAAAGAATATTCTATTTACATACAAAATAAAAACAGCATTTTAACTGACATACAGGCAGGAAAAAACAGCCAACAGGTTAAAATAACACCTGAACAGGTGACGTTAACTTTCCAAATGTCCCTGATGAATTTAAGGTGGAGTAACATTAACTTACGTCGACTCAGCTGTTTAATGATTATTAAACAATGCTACTATCGTCCGAAGTAAGCTAGCAAGCTAACACTCTGCTCCAACAACGGTAACTACGATGCATTAAACTATTAGTTTCATTCACTTCATCACATTGACGTTACTGTACCTCTTTCTTTTTCACGTTTTGCTTCCTCTGCTTTCCTTCTTTTCCTTCCCTTCCTCCTCTCACCCACCTCCTCAATAGAGTCCAGAGGACAGTCCAAGACTGAGCCAGCCCTTTTGACCAGCTTATTGAGTCTCTTGCTGTCCCTCTCTCTATAGACACACTATCTCAGGCAGTTCATGAAAGAGAGAGACATAAGGAAAGACAGACAGAAAAAGACAGACAGACAGATGAGAGATGGTTCATTATTCTGTTCTGCTCTGTGATTGGATGGCACTATCAGACGGGGGACACATCCTCCTTCTCTAATCACACATACACACACGCAGACAAAGACACACACACAGACACACACGCAAACACACACAGACACACACACACGTAGACACACACGCAGACACTGACGGACACACACACACACGCAGACACACACACTTTCCTTCTTCTATTACTGTCCAGCAGCAGCTGAGAAGCTCGATAATGAAATCTGTTCTCTGCTGAACCTCAGATCAACATCCTCCTGCTCTTCGTCCTCACTGTGAAATACGTATACACACACACACACACATATATATATATATATATATATACACATATATATGTATATATACTGATCAGCCACAACATTAAAACCACTGACAGGTCATGTGAATAACATTGATCATCTCATCACAATGTGATGTTCTGCTGGGAAACCTTGGGTGCTGGCATTCATGTGAATGCCACTTGACATGCACCATCCATCCAAACACTGTTGTGGACCAAGTACACCCCCTCATCACAACAACACTACCTGATGGCAGTGGCCCCCCAGCAGCACAATGTGCCCTGACACACCGCAAACACTGCTCAGGAACAGCTGAAGGAACACAATAAAGGGCCCGAGGTATTGACCGGGCCTCCAAATTCCCCAGATCCCAATCTGATCGGGCATCTGTAAGACGTGCTGGAGCAGGTCTGATCCATGGAGGCCCCACCCCCCAACATACAGGACCCAGAGGATCCACTATAAAACTCCCATGTGCCAGACACCACAGGACACCCTCAGAGGTCTTAAGTCCATGTCTTGACAGGGCAGAGCTGTTGTGGCTGCACAATGGCAACGTTCAACCTTATATATATATATATATATATATATATATATATATGTCTATACATATACAGCTGTGGAAAAAATTAAGAGACCACTGCAAATTTTTCTGAAATCAGCATCTCTACATGTGTGACAGCCATTCCATGGCAGTGTCTGTTCTATTCCAACACAAGCACACCCCTCCTACTTAATGAGGTATTGATTCGGTGCTCACCTGAGCCAAATCTTATTTAACGAGGAAAAGTATTAAAACCACTGCTGTGGTCATCACTATCCTCTTGCAATAGGACCTGGATGGCAAAAACAGTGCTAGTACCTCAAAGGTAATTGGAATCAAAAGGTAACTATTGACCATGCCAAAAGAGTTGAAAAGAAAAGTTTTGAGCAAGGAAAAGAAGGGTTCAATTCTGGCTTGACTGGCAGAGGGATACAGTGAGCATCAGTCTGCTTCCATCCTTAAAATTTCTAAGATGGCGGTTCATAAGAACAAGGTCAAGCAGCAGACACTGGGGACAACAAAGCTACAGACCAGCAGATGGACGACTCTCCACTGATTGGGATGACTGTCAGCTCATTCAAATGTCACTCAGCAACTGTAGGATGACCACAAGTGACCTACAAAAAGAATGGTGAATGGCAGCTGGGGTGAAGTGCACGGCGAGAACGGTTCGAAACAGGCTCTGTGGGGCTCAAGTCATGTAAAGCTAGAAATAAGCCCTTCATCAATGAGAAGCAAAGAAGAGCCATGCTGAGGTTTGCAGAAGACCTTAAGGATTGGATCATAGAGGACTGGTGTAAGGTCATCTTCTCTGGTGAGTCCAATTTTCAGCTTTGCCCAACACCTGGTCGTCTCACGGTTAGACGGAGACCTGGAGAGGCCTACAAGCCACAGTGTCTCGCACCCACTGCGAAATTTGGTGGAGGATCGGTGATGATCTGGGGTGCTTCAGCTTCAGCAAGGCTGGAATCGGGCAGATTCATGTTTGCGAAGGACACATGAATCAAGCCACGTACAAGGTTATCCTGGAAGAAAACTTGCTTCCTTCTGCTCTGACAATGTTCCCCAACTCTGAGGATTTTTTTTTCCAGCAGGACAATGCTCCATGCCACACAGCTAAGTCAATCAAGGTGTGGATGAAGGACCACCAGATCAAGACCCTGTCATGGCCAGCCCAATCTCCAGACCTGAACCCCATTGAAAACCTCTGGAATGGGATCAAGAGGAAGATGGATGGCCACAAGCCATCGAACAAAGCTGAGCTACTTGAATTTTTGCGCCAGGAGTGGCATAAAGTCACCCAACAGCAATGTGAACAACTGGTGGCGAGCATGCCAAGACACATGAAAGCTGTGATGGACAATCAGGGTTATTCCACCAAATATTGATTTCTGAACTCAACCCAAGTTAAGACATTAGTATTGTGGTGCTTATAAATGACTATGAACTTGTTTTCTTTGTTTCATTTGAGGTCTGAAAACACTGCATCTTTTCTGTTATTTCGACTATTTGTCATTTTCTGCAAATAAATGCTCTAAATGTATTTTTTTTTATTTGGAATTTGGAAGAAATGTTGTCAATATTTGATAGAATAAAACAAAACTGTTCATTTTATTCAAACACATGCCTATAAATAGTAACATCAGAGAAACTGATAATTTTGCAGTGGTCTCAATTTTTTCCAGAGCTGTATATATATACACAATTATGTGATATTTAATATCTAATTGCGACTAATCGCATGATTGGGTCGAGACATCGCTTGCATCCATAAGGTCACTGTGAGCATTCATAATGGCCAAATGTGTTCGTCTCTCCTGCGTCATGGTGTTGCGCAGCCAGGTTTTCAGCCTGCGCAAGGCTGAGAAAGAGCGCTCAGATGCCGTGACAGATATGGGCAGGGCCAGACACAGCTTAATGAGCTTCTCCACCTCCGACAGCATGGAGCGGGTTTGGGGGTTTGCAGGATGGACACAACATATGTAGTCAGGCAGGCTGCATATCACATCAAAAGCATAGATCTATGCATTAATTATATGAAAGAGATAAATGTCAGTCAGACAAAATGAGTTTAAATTCAGATTCTTTATTTTTTTTCTTAAGCGTAATGCAGTGGGTAGGGAGGCTGATGGGTTGCGGGGGCGGGAAGGTGGATGGGCCGCACCCCCCGCAACCCTAGTTCTGACGTGTATGTATATACACAATCATGCGATTATTTGCTGTTCATGTTCCTGTAGTCAGCAGGAGTCGTCTGTTAGCTTGAAGCTAGCTGTGTGCAGAGGAGGAGTTCTCACTCTGATGTTTATTTATGACACAGAGAAGCTTCCTGCTGCTGTGAGAGCAAAGCCTTCTGGGATAACAGCTGCTCTGCTTTAGACAGAAAATTTAATCTGATGTACAAACGACTTGAATCAGCTGAAAATCAGCCAATCAGCTGAGAGTAGAGCTACTGCTGGTTGATTTTAAACTTTATTTCTTATTCAGTGGTGATGCTTTGTTGTTTATATGTTCACAACACTAAGAGACGACTGAAAACAAGAAGAAAGGACGAAAACGTCTTCATCACTATAACAACAAAAACATCACATTTAGAAAAGAACAAATAAGTCAAACACAAACACACCTCACATACAAAAAACACAACAAGAAGATACAACACAGTTTTTAGAGAAAGTCATGAACACGATAAAACCAAGAAACACTGGGACCAATCCAGCCTGTGACTCAGGTCTCTGATCCAACATGGCAACTGACCAGGACCACAGTTAAAGACTGTAACAGAGACCAGGACCACAGTTAAAATCTGGAACACAGACCAGGACCACAGCTGAGGACTGCAACAGAGACCAGGACCACAGTTAAAGACTGGAACAGAGACCAGGACCACAGTTTAAGACTGGAACAGAGACCAGGACCACAGCTGAGGACTGCAACAGAGACCAGGACCACAGTTAAAGACTGGAACAGAGACCAGGACCACAGTTTAAGACTGGAACAGAGACCAGGACCACAGCTGAGGACTGCAACAGAGACCAAGACCACAATTAAAGACTGGAACAGAGACCAGGACCACAGTTTAAGACTGGTACAGAGACCAGGACCACAGCCGAGGACTGCAACAGAGACCAAGACCACAGTTAAAGACTGGAACAGAGACCAGGACCACAGTTTAAGACTGGAACAGAGACCAGGACCACAGCTGAGGACTGCAACAGAGACCAAGACTACAGTTAAAGACTGGAACAGAGACCAGGACAACAGCTGAGGACCGCAACAGAGACCAAGACCACAGTTAAAGACTGGAACAGAGACCAGGACCACAGTTTAAGACTGGAACAGAGACCAGGACCACAGCTGAGGACTGCAACAGAGACCAAGACTACAGTTAAAGACTGGAACAGAGACCAGGACAACAGCTGAGGACTGCAACAGAGACCAAGACCACAGTTAAAGACTGGAACAGAGACCAGGACCACAGCTGAGGACTGCAACAGAGACCAAGACCACAGTTAAAGACTGGAACAGAGACTAGGACCACAGTTTAAGACTGGAACAGAGACCAGGACCACAGCTGAGGACTGCAACAGAGACCAAGACTACAGTTAAAGATTGGAACAGAGACCAGGACCACAGTTAAAAACTGCAACAGAGACCAGGACCACAGCTGAGGACTGGAACAGAGATCAGGACCACAGCTTAAGACTGGAACAGAGACCAGGACCACAGCTGAGGACTGGAACAGAGATCAGGACCACAGCTTAAGACTGGAACAGAGACCAGGACCACAGCTTAAGACTGGAACAGAGACCAGGATCACAGCTGAGGACTGGAACAGAGACCAGGATCACAGCTGAGGACTGCAACAGAGACCAAGATCCCAGTTAAAGACTGGAACAGAGACCAGGACCACAGTTAAAAACTGCAACAGAGACCGATCCACAGCTTAAGACTGGAACAGAGACCACATCAGTCCACCTGTTGATCTTACCTCCATCTGACCCTCATGGTGGCCCAGACTCTGAGAGACTAAGTGACAGCAACTCAGTCCAGTCTGAAGGTTGGAGGTTAGTGTGAGTGGAGAACCATAACCTTATCCTGCCATCAACTGTCCCAGTGGTCACCGGAGGTCCAACCACCTGAGTTCACCACATCGACTCTCTCAACACCTCGACTGCAGTTTCAGAGTCTGTGACAGGAAGTTCAACACCCTCTGAGAACATGTTGGACTGCCTGAATACAGACTCCAGCCACACATGGAGCCAGCAAACTTCCATGATCCCTGCTGGATCCCTGCAAGAATAAACAGCTGCTCCACTGACCCAGTACCAGGACAGAATCCACATCAGTCCTCCTGACCTCTGTCAGGGTTAATCCTTCCAACTCTGCTTGTGTTCAACTTATTTGAATGTTTTTTTCTTGTAGTTATCTCAGTCAATACCTCCACCTTCATCACACACTGAGCAGAAAGTTTCCACTCTTGTTCATCACGTCCTTTATCCTCACCTGTCTGTCAGAGAGAGGACCAATCATTTAAACCAACAACAGTCGGTGTCGGTGCCGAGAGAGAGACTGAAGCAGACGTCAGAGTACGGGAGTGACAGCAGGATAATCCTCCTCTGATCAAAGAGTTTCTAAACAGGAAATAAATGTTTGTGTTTGTGAAGGTTTTCACTTCATCAGAAAAACATCCAGCAGCTCAAAGTCACACTGGATTTATTTCTGAGTCTCTGAGAGGAAACACTGCTGCAGGATTCACACTTCACATGAGACAAACACATGAAAATACAACAACAACAAACTCAGAGCTCTCTGGGGAAAAATATAATAACCTCACTCTGATGTAACTGTGAAGAAATAAAAAGGTTTCCATCGGGAGCTGCAGACTGTTCATTCTCAACAAACTGAGCTTTTTCTCTGTGTTGTGGTTAAAGAATAACCTCTCAGCTGGTTTCCCCACACAGAGTCCATGTTGTGCTCAATGATAACACATCGATCGATAGGAGTGAAATATTGTCACTGAAATTAGGGAAAATACACAAAATCAACATCATTACGACAAACTCAACCGGTAATGTTATTTATTCTGCCTTTTTATAGTGAAGTCAAATCGTTTTCTCAAATAAATGTTGAGAGAGGTTTAATGTCCAAGACTCAGAACCAATAAGATCAACAAGGTCAACGTGATCAACAATGAGATCAACAACATGATCAACAACAAGGTCAACAACGTGATCAACAATGAAATCAACAACATGATCAACAACAAGGTCAACAACGTGATCAACAATGAGATCAACAACATGATCAACAACAAGGTCAACAACAAGGTCAACAACGAGGTCAACAACGAGATCAACAACAAGATCGAGATCGACAACGTGATCGACAACATGATCGAGGTCGACATTGAGATCGACAACGTGATCGACAACATGATCGACAACGAGGTCGACAACAAGATTGACAACAAGGTCAACAACGTGATCAACAACAAGGTCAACAACAAGATCAACAACAAGATCAACGAGGTCAAGAGGTCAACAACGAGGTCAACAACGAGATCAACAACAAGATCAACGAGGTCAAGAGGTCAACAACGAGGTCAACAACGAGATCGACAACAAGATCGACAACGTGATCGACAACATGATCGAGATCAACAACGTGATCAACAACAAGGTCGACAACGAGATCAACAACGTGATCGACAACATGATCGAGATCAACAACGTGATCAACAACGAGGTCGACAACGAGATCGACAACGTGATCGACAACATGATCGAGATCAACAACGTGATCAACAACGAGGTCGACAACGAGATCGACAGCGTGATCGACAACATGATCGAGATCGACAACGTGATCGACAACATGATCGACAACGAGGTCGACAACGAGATCGACACAAGGTCAACAACGAGATCGACAACAAGGTCGACAACGAGGTCGCCAACGAGATCACCAACGAGATCAACAATGAGGTCAACAACAAGGTCAACAACAAGCTCAACAACAAGGTCAACAACGAGATCAACAACAAGGTCAACAACAACGTCAACAACAAGATCAACAACGAGGTCGCCAACGAGATCAACAACGAAATCAACAATGAGGTCAACAGCAAGATCAACAACAAGGTCAACAACATGGCTGAAAAAAGCTCATCTCTTGTATTGAACTTGAGCTGTTTTTAAAGAGAGTCAAAGATTCTGATGCGAAACAGAGAACATTTTTCTAATTTGTCAATTAGTTATAACATAAAATATTTATATTGCTCATTGAAAAAATAAATATTACTAAAGTAATATATTTAGGTCTTTTTCAATGAAGGTCTTATGTTGGTCATGTAAGAGGTGGTGAGGCAGCACCACAGTGCCCTCTATGGACGAGGCACCACTGATCTAAGTGCTCTTTATCTGTTTGTCTGAGTCTCATCTGATGAACCTGAACAACACAAAGTTAATGACTCTTCTTTCAATCATTGTTCTTTGATTTGATCAAAGTTAAACAATCTAATCTGGAGCCGTCAAGCACACACGTCATGTTGACTTTTTGTTTTTACTTCTTTATAAAATGTGGTATGAGATTTTCTCAACAGATAAAGAACAACCTTGAAAACAGGTGTTTGTTATTATTCAGTCAGTGTGATGTTACAGAATAAATAACCTACTTTAGTTTTTAGACTGAATATAAATATTTCTGATCTCTGTTATCTGCTGGAGATGTTTCTCACTGACGTCTGAGAGCCTGAAGGCAGCTCAGGGCTGTGTGTGTGTGTGTGTGTGTGTAATAAGGGGTCTCCAGCTGGTCTGGGATCAGCTGATATGTTATCAGCAGTCTGTTTATCAGCCTGCAGAGACTGAAGTGTCAGCAGCTAATTATCAGCTCGTTAAGTCTCATTAGGAGGGAGTCTTAACGAGATTCTGGACTCAGTCTGACAGTTCATTAAGACATTCACTAAAACTGTGGCCATAACTCATCGTCACAGGTCTGATAAAGGGTCAAAGGTCAACTCCAAGCGTGCATTGCTCTACAGTCAGAAACACTTTATTTTGTGATTCTGTGTCTTCCTGATAAAGTTTCCTGTCATTTCTCATTAATAACAGAAACAAAACTATCTGTACAAACATTTAATTCCAGTTAATCACAAAGTTTGTTTCAGTCTGATCTCAGGTCAGCTGTACTTTTCTAAATCTGTCAACATCCAATATAAACATAAAGTTTTCTAAAATGAATAATGAATGAATATTTACTCGTGTTTAAATGGAAAGAAGATGGTGGTGGTGTCAGGGGCCATGGTTCAAGACAGTGTTTCAACATTTGTCAGTAGGACACCACTGGATATTTTATACAACGAGACGTCAGGACGTTTTCCAGCAGTGATGGAGAACCAGAACCCCCTAACCCTAACCAGAGCATAAGCACAGGGCTAAATAAAATATAAAGTTTCAACATATCCATGAATTGCAGTAATTTACTTTGCCAACATTTTTACTGGTGATTGGGTGGAATTCAATATTTCCCAAAATATTGATCATATTAAAGCTCATAAACAACACAAAGACAATCACATTGTCACTTTACATGTCAGTTAAAAAACACATTTGATCAATCAAAACATGACATCATAAAACCAAACTGCCACCAGACAGACCTGACTAACCACAGACTGACAGACCACAGACTGACTGACCACAGACTGACAGATCAAAGACTGACTGACCACAGACTGACTGATTACAGACTGACTGACCACAGTGTGACAGATCACAGACTGACTGATTACAGACTGACAGATCACAGACTGACTGACCACAGACTGACTGATTACAGACTGACAGATCACAGACTGACTGACCACAGACTGACTGATTACAGACTGACAGACCACAGACTGACTGATTACAGACTGACTGACCACAGACTGACAGACCACAGACTGACTGATCACAGACTGACTGACCACAGACTGACAGACCATAGACTGACTGATTACAGACTGACAGACCACAGACTGACTGATCACAGACTGACTGATCACAGACTGACTGATTACAGACTGACTGATCACAGACTGACAGACCACAGACTGACTGATCACAGACTGACTGACCACAGACTGACTGATTACAGACTGACTGATCACAGACTGACAGACCACAGACTGACTGATCACAGACTGACAGACCACAGACTGACTGATTACAGACTGACAGACCACAGACTGACAGACCACAGACTGACTGATCACAGACTGACAGACCACAGACTGACTGACCACAGACTGACAGATCACAGACTGACTGATTACAGACTGACTGATCACAGACTGACAGACCACAGACTGACTGATCACAGACTGACAGACCACAGACTGACTGATTACAGACTGACTGATCACAGACTGACAGACCACAGACTGACTGATCACAGACTGACAGACCACAGACTGACTGACCACAGACTGACAGATCACAGACTGACTGATTACAGACTGACTGATCACAGACTGACAGACCACAGACTGACTGATCACAGACTGACTGACCACAGACTGACTGATTACAGACTGACAGACCATAGACTGACTGATCACAGACTGACAGACCACAGACTGACTGATTACAGACTGACAGACCATAGACTGACTGATTACAGACTGACAGACCACAGACTGACTGATTACAGACTGACAGACCACAGACTGACTGATCACAGACTGACTGACCACAGACTGACTGATCACAGACTGACAGACCACAGACTGACTGATTACAGACTGACAGACCACAGACTGACTGATCACAGACTGACAGACCACAGACTGACTGATTACAGACTGACAGACCACAGACTGACTGATCACAGACTGACTGATCACAGACTGACTGACCACAGACTGATAGATCACAGACTGACTGACCACAGACTGACTGATTACAGACTGACTGATCACAGACTGACAGACCACAGACTGACTGATCACAGACTGACAGACCACAGACTGATAGATCACAGACTGACTGATCACAGACTGACTGACCACAGACTGACTGATTACAGACTGACTGATCACAGACTGACAGACCACAGACTGACTGATCACAGACTGACTGATTACAGACTGACAGACCACAGACTGACTGATCACAGACTGACTGATTACAGACTGACTGACCACAGACTGACTGATCACAGACTGACTGACCACAGACTGACTGATTACAGACTGACTGATCACAGACTGACAGACCACAGACTGACTGACCACAGACTGACTGATTACAGACTGACAGACCACAGACTGACAGACCACAGACTGACTGACCACAGACTGACTGACCACAGACTGACAGATCACAGACTGACTGACCACAGACTGATTGATTACAGACTGACTGACCACAGACTGACTGATCACAGACTGACAGACCACAGACTGAGTGATCACAGACTGACTGACCACAGACTGACAGATCACAGACTGACTGATCACAGACTGACTGACCACACACTGACACACAACAGACTGACTGATCACAGACTGACAGACCACAGACTGACTGATCACAGACTGACTGATCACAGACTGACAGACCACAGACTGACTGATTACAGACCGACAGACCACAGACTGACTGATTACAGACTGACTGATCACAGACTGACAGACCACAGACTGACTGATCACAGACTGACTGATCACAGACTGACTGACCACAGACTGACAGATCACAGACTGACTGACCACAGACTGACTGATTACAGACCGACAGACCACAGACTGACTGATTACAGACTGACAGACCACAGACTGACTGATTACAGACCGACAGACCACAGACTGACTGATTACAGACTGACTGATCACAGACTGACAGACCACAGACTGACTGATCACAGACTGACTGACCACAGACTGACAGATCACAGACTGACTGACCACAGACTGACAGGTGTTACTGGTCACTAAGGGTGTCACGATTTCAATTTTAAATCGAAATCTATCGAAATTAATTCACAATCTCGAACTTCGAATTAAAGAATAGAATCGTCGATGCTGCCACGCCCCCACGTCACGTCCGGTCGGCTTGCCAAGGGGAAAAAAACACACGTGTTGAAGTGCTGCGAGTCAGCGTCCTCTAACTTAGCTACTAGCTGAGCCAGCAGCTGTTAGCTACAGCCAGTCAAACGACAGCATGGTGTTACACCATCCCTGTTCGGCTCCCGGACCGTGGTCGGGAAGCACAGGGGAGATGATTTCCTCCAGGGCCGAAGTTTCTGTTTCCCTTCGGGGTGAACCCCCTTTCACGTGTTAAGCTGGTCGGGAAATAATACCAGGGAGCTTTGCTGTATCTGAGGAGCCAGTGCAGCTCACTGGTCCCTGCAGAGCTCTGAAGTATTTTTGTTCTCATGTGTACGTCAAGTGTTCAGACCTGCTGAGGTCAAACAAAAAGAGACAAATGAGGCATGATGGGAAACTGATCTCTTCGCAGCAGTCTCTTCGATTAAAAGATTCACTTATTCCACCGTCAGGCTGAATTTCACTCGTACACCTGGTCCTCTCTACCGGTCTGTTGTCAGGAATGTTATCGATCAGATTACGAGCTGCTCTCACTGTGATGTCAGAACGTCAAACGTTTCCTCTTTATAATAACAATAATCTCAGTTCACTGTTAGATTTATTTGATTGTAACCGTACAATTTGGTTCTTTGTCTTATGGATCTGTTTGTTCTGAATGTCTCACAGCAGCTTTGTCTCCAATCAATAAATCGATGTGTTCAACTCATCCATCCATCACTCTGAAATGTCACCATGTCGTTGATGCGACAGAAAGATCTCAGTTAGCTGAGGACATTTTAATGTTAGATACAGTTTTGTGTTTTGGATGTTTGCAAAGATCAGAGTGCAACAGATGTTGTCTGATCATCTGTCTGCTGCCAGTTATTGATCACTGATAAAGTCAGATGTGCCTGTGGATCAATCAGGCTGCTGATCAGTGAGGAGTTGGACAACCTGAACAGTAACATTCATTTACTGCACAGAAACACTGTTGGACTCACTGCTTCTCTTCTCCACTTCACACAAAACTTCACACAGATTTCTTTACGTTTTAATCTCAGACTGGAGAGAAATCCAACAACCAAACTTCATTCATATTTTAAGGATTTTATCAGTCAGACCTGGTTCAGACCAAACCTCATTCATATTTTGTTATCATTTAAAAGATGACGTTTATAGTGGAAAAACAGAACAGACCCAACCAGCAACCAAACTTCATTCACATTTTTTAAAAAGGTTTTAACACCTTGTTTCACTGTGAATGACACATTATGACACAACATACAGTAGATCAAGGTGATCAACACACACATGCAGGTACAACAACCACAGCTGGTCCACATGATCTTGTCCTGTCAGTGAGTAACTGAGGGTGGTTCTAATTAATCATAAGGAGACCCCTCAGATTTAACTGTCACTTGTTGAGGGGTCCAAACCCTCAGGTTGGGAACCATACAGAAGATAGAGTGCAATGAAACAGAAAACAAAGCAGAATCTTTGAATGAAGCTTAGCTGAAACAGAAAGTGCGCTGCTGTTGACTCTGAGTCTGCGGTGTAAACATCAAACAGCAGCTCGTCTCCTCTCTGAGTCTCCGAGCAGATGTTAGAGCTCCTTCACAGAATCTCTGAAATCAACAACAACAAACAACAGCAGGACGAGTGGAGTCGAGCACAGAAACAAACACAGTCTGTGAAACTGACCGAACGTGAGCTCCAATCATCTGCAACACATATTCATTCAAACTCAATAAACACGACTGATGATTATACATCATGCTGCAGCCTCCACCTGTGGCTCCACTCCTCCACCCCTCTCTGAATCTTGCTTCATCATGTGATTGTTTTTTTCAGAGGACAGGGTCTGGTTTAGATCCTGTCGTTTGAAGGTTTCAGGTGCAGTTCTGTCACATTCAACATAACTGGACTTGAACTTGAACCTGAACTGACTGTTAATAACTGGTAAAACCATAACGTATGATGGACTCTTAACATAATATTCTTGCATACACCAAAAACCTGGAGTGTCTGTAAGAAATGGAGGTGCTGATGGATTCTTGTACAGATTCTCTCCACATGTGTGTGCCAGCTGAGCTCTCCATCAATGTGGAGCCTTAAATATTTAAAGAGAGTGACCTGTTTGATGTCAGATCTGGGATCCAACATCATTTCCTCAGTTTTACGTACATTCATGTGTAGCTGGCTCTCATCACACCAGTCCACACACCGACCGTGTTTACAGTCACGGTTGCAGTGATCTCTGATCTGATTGGTCGAGCAGCTGATCTGCTGCCAGCTGTGTCTCCACTTTATCTAATGATGAAGAAGTAAACCACCAGCCATCACTTCAACAGACGGACGAATGATCAATAAACTGATCGGTTTGATTTGAAGTGATGAATCCAGATTGATTTGTGTCAAACAAACACGTCCAGCAGCACTCTGAACTTTAATCCCTGAGTTATGTCTCTCAGGTAAAATTGGTCACTGGCCTGTCACTGAGGTTGTCAGACTGAAACCTTGTACCTGCAGCTGTCACACCTGACAGAACAACAATAATGTGTCGACAGCTGTGTCGGTCCTGAAACACCAAAACACAGAACACAACTTCAGTTAGCTGGTACAGAGACAAACATCTGACTGTGGATACGACTCTGTCTTTGACTGCTCTAATTTTTTTAACTACAGTTCCCATGATCAAGGACGAAATTTTGATTTCAGAGGTGGGGGGGACACAAGTTCTTCTAGTTTTCTATTGCTACTTTTAAGTTTACTGTTCACTTTTTTGGTTTGAATGGTTGTAAAGCATGTAGCAAAACATTTTCACCCAATTCTGTGTTTCACCTTGTTAGTCAACTTCACTCCAACTCAGTACCACCAATTTTACACTTATTTTTGGAATATATGGTAAACAGACCTCATTTCTGCTCTTCCATCTTGTGCTCCTTTACTGCCTGAGCATCTACTGACCCCTGGCTGCTGCTGACCCAGCTAAGATAAACATTACAAAAGGTGGAATATCTATGAGCAACTTATAATTTAATTAATTACAATAATGACAACAAATATTGCCAAATAAACTAGTTTATGTCACTCCTACTGTGAGTTCCGGACCCAGCTCATGAACTCTCTGCTTAGTCGCTACTATTTCTTACCAATAAAATAATACATTTACACATTTACACAGACTTTTTAGTACACCGGCCTCAATATAAAACTGTACCTGGCCAGTTTGCTTCTTTCATCTGACAAAATATAAGATGCATGGTGTTTGAACTTTGAAAGCTCTGATACAAATTATCATCACCCTCACATTTGTCACAATGCTTAATCTCATGACTAACATATGTTTATTCTTTCAACCTCACCTGTGAGCCTCCAGCCTCTCCTCCTCTACCTCCTCCAGCTTCTCCTCCTCTACCTCCTCCTACATCTCCTCCAGCTTCTCCTCCTCTACCTCCTCCAGCCTCTTCTCCTCCATCTCCTCCAGCCTCTCCTCCTCTACCTCCTCCAGTCTCTTCTCCTCCATCTCCTCCAGCCTCTCCTCCTCTACCTCCTCCAGCCTCTCCTCCTCTACCTCCTCCAGCCTCTCCTCCTCCATCTCCTCCAGCCTCTCCTCCTCCATCTCCTCCTACATCTCCTCCAGCCTCTCCTGCTCTCCATCCTCCAGCCTCTCCTGCTCTCCCTCCTCCAGCTTCTCCTCCTCTACCTCCTCCTACATCTCCTCCAGCCTCTCCTGCTCTCCCTCCTCCAGCCTCTCCTCCTACATCTCCTCCAGCTTCTCCTCCTCTACCTCCTCCAGCCTCTTCTCCTCCATCTCCTCCAGCCTCTCCTCCTCTACCTCCTCCAGTCTCTTCTCCTCCATCTCCTCCAGCCTCTCCTCCTCTACCTCCTCCAGCCTCTCCTCCTCCATCTCCTCCAGCTTCTCCTCCTCTACCTCCTCCTACATCTCCTCCAGCCTCTCCTGCTCTCCCTCCTCCAGCCTCTCCTCCTACATCTCCTCCAGCTTCTCCTCCTCTACCTCCTCCAGCCTCTTCTCCTCCATCTCCTCCAGCCTCTCCTCCTCTACCTCCTCCAGTCTCTTCTCCTCCATCTCCTCCAGCCTCTCCTCCTCTACCTCCTCCAGCCTCTCCTCCTCCATCTCCTCCAGCCTCTCCTCCTCCATCTCCTCCTACATCTCCTCCAGCCTCTCCTCCTACATCTCCTCCAGTCTCTTCTCCTCCATCTCCTCCAGCCTCTCCTGCTCTCCCTCCTCCAGCCTCTCCTGCTCTCCCTCCTCCAGCCTCTCCTCCTCTCCCTCCTCCAGCCTCTCCTCCTCTCCCTCCTCCAGCCTCTTCTCCTCCATCTCCTCCAGTCTCTTCTCCTCCATCTCCTCCAGCCTCTCCTCCTCTACCTCCTCCAGCCTCTTCTCCTCCATCTCCTCCAGCCTCTCCTCCTCTACCTCCTCCAGTCTCTTCTCCTCCATCTCCTCCAGCCTCTCCTGCTCTCCCTCCTCCAGCCTCTCCTCCTCTCCCTCCTCCAGCCTTTTCTCCTCCATCTCCTCCAGCCTCTTCTCCTCCATCTCCTCCAGCCTCTCCTCCTCTACCTCCTCCTACATCTCCTCCAGCCTCTCCTGCTCTCCCTCCTCCAGCCTCTCCTGCTCTCCCTCCTCCAGCCTCTCCTCCTCTACCTCCTCCAGTCTCTTCTCCTCCATCTCCTCCAGCCTCTCCTCCTCTCCCTCCTCCAGCCTCTTCTCCTCCATCTCCTCCAGCCTCTTCTCCTCCATCTCCTCCAGCCTCTCCTCCTCTACCTCCTCCAGCCTCTCCTCCTCTACCTCCTCCTCCATCTCCTCCAGCTTCTCCTCCTCTACCTCCTCCAGTCTCTTCTCCTCCATCTCCTCCAGCCTCTCCTCCTCTACCTCCTCCAGCCTCTCCTCCTCCATCTCCTCCAGCCTCTCCTCCTCTACCTCCTCCAGCCTCTTCTCCTCCATCTCCTCCAGCCTCTTCTCCTCCATCTCCTCCAGCCTCTCCTCCTCTCCCTCCTCCAGCCTCTTCTCCTCCATCTCCTCCAGCCTCTCCTCCTACATCTCCTCCAGCCTCTCCTCCTGTATCTCCTTCTGCATCTCTACTATCCGTCACCTGACAAAAATATATTGATACATGACATGAACAGTGGGACAATTTGGGGTGCAACAATCATCAATTTTGATGATACGGTTATAGAGGAAAAAGCTTAGTTTCACAATTATCATGAGTTTGGATATAAAATCACATTTGTAATCCGAGGTTTTATTGTATTTTTCCCTAAATCATTCATTGTTGGTGTTTTTTAAACAGTTGCTGCCTTTCAACATAAAAATAATACATGAAAATAAGTGTATCTCTTCGGCATTAAATAGAAGCTTTTTTAAAATCTTTGCATTGTTGGGGCTCTACAGTTATAATAATAATAATAATAATAATAATAATAATAATAATAACAACAATAATAACAATACATTTGATTTATCAGCACTTTCAATACAACTCAAAGACACTTTACAAGATTATTGAGAGCTTTGTAATTGATGAGGAGGATCTTGAAGTGGATATGCTGCTTTATTGGGAGCCAGTTGCAGGATGGGTGTAAGGCATTTCTTTGAGTAACTTACACTTTGACTTCTAAAGAAATCTCTTATGTCCACTTTATGACCCAGGCTGAACAAACGCCCAATTTACCGTGGCAGATTAATAAGGACTCCTGGGCAACTAGCAGACCGGTGTGCAAGCAAGATGGAGTGACAGCGGGGCCGGCCAATCACACAAGAAACGGCGGAGCCAATCGAGGAGCTTGTGGGCGGTCTAAACTCAGGGAAAACAGGCTTCAGTTTGAGCGGCCGTTTTCCGCTTGGTCCTAGTGCTTGTCGAGTCTCTGTTTACTATAGCGTAACATTGTTTTTGGAAGGTAAAAACTGCAGGGAACCACAACGGCCTTTTGAAAAAGTGCAGGGGACATGTCCCCTGTGTCCCCCCCCCAAATTACGTCCGTGCCCATGATGCTTTGGGGATGTTACTTGCTATTGCTTCAGTGAGTTAGTTGTGAGCTAATTTGAGCACCATTTCATTCCTCTGTGCCAGCGACTGCTGTTTCTGAAGGCATTACATTTTCCATCCGTCTCATTCTTGTGAATGTAATATCTCAGAAACACCTGGAGGGAGTTTCTGCAAATGTGGCACCAAATTCCAGTTGTTGCTCTAAAATACACTGAATACATTTCATTAAAATTCCTTCAAAGTCTTTAGTGCATTTGTGAGTCTGGACAGACATGGATGTAACCTACAACTTGACTCGTCAGCGGAGACATACAGGCAGTAATTCTACTTAATTCTACTTTGAATCTATTGTTTCCATCTAGTCAGATGTTCTCCATTCATCATGTGTTAATTGAGCTGTTAGCAGCTCCAGTTTGCAGTGAACCCATGGATGTAATAGATTACTTTGATACGGAAGAAAAATTCAGGATTCTCAGGTTCAAGTTCTTTGAGTCTTTCTTCTCTGATTTCTAAGTGGATTTATAGACATTTATTCTGATGGACATCAGAGATAACACTGTGACATCCTCAGGAAGTGGCGTCACACTGAATCACATCAACAAAGATGTCTCTTTTCAAACTAAAAAAGAAAAGTGCATTATGAACACAGACAGTTTCAAGACACGTGGATATTACAAAACTTCTTCTTGGAGTTCAGTGGAAATGCTATCTGCCTGATATGCAAGAAAAATCTTGCTGTTCTAAATTAATATAATCCCCAGCATCAGTACTTGACTAAACACGGAGAACAATATGAGAAGTACCAGGGAGCCACACAGCTACATAGAGGACTATCGTCTCAACAACATTGACGCTGATGCTGCAGGTGAAGAAAGTTATGTGGTGAGTGAATTAATCGCCAAAGCTATTCACCGAAGGGCAGTTTCTGAAGGACTGCATGTTGCAAGTCGCTGATATTCTATGTCCAGAAATAAGATCTTCAACAATATCTCTCTATCGGCAAACGCAGCAGCAGAACGGATTAACGAGTTATCAAGTGACATTTATGAACAATTACAGAACAAAGCACAAGTTTACTGCATACTCTGTGGCGCTTGATGAAAGCACACACTGGACCGACAGTGTACAGCTAGCCATTTTCATCAAGTGTATTAATGACAAATTCAAGGCGACAGAAGAGTTGCTGAGTTTGTGTCCAGTGCATGACCGGACCACAGCTAAGCATCTATTTCAGCAGCTGTGCAGCGTGATTGCGCAGGCTGGTTTGATTATTTGAGTTAAGAGCAGAGGTGAAAAAAATCACGGAAGGTGGCAGAAAATATGATCCCAAACTGATGATCCAAAATTGATCATGGATTTTGCATTCCTAGTGGACAAAACACAGGAGCTGAACATCCATAACCTGAAGTTGCAGGGCCCTGACTAGCTCGTCACAGTGTGAAAGCCTTCTCCACGAGTTCAGTGCAAGGTTTAATCTAAATAAGTTATTTTTATGGAAAAAAGCTTTGCACTGTTACAAAATGCAAAAAAAAAATGTTTACATAACGTTGTCTGCTTTTTTTTTAACAATGTTTTTTATTGATTTTCAATAACAACGTACAAAACACATCGACACATACCACACTAGTTGCACAATGAGATGCAGGCAAACCTCGCTGCATACACACACATACAAAAAAAATATATATATATATTTTTTTTATTAAATTTTTTTTTTCCAAATTCTTGCACTTACACCCCTAATTACATAGGTTAGCTTTTCTAATGTAACACACATTGCCATCTCTCTAATCCAAGATTGTGTAGAGGATACTTCAGTCTCTCTCCAAGATAGAGCAACCATCCTCCTGGCCTGCAGGAGGCCAAAGTTGATCAGAGTCTTACACTTAGAGTTAACAGAAAAGCAATCTGGGTATATCCCTAAAATACAAAGTTTTGCTACGCAGGGTACCTGAATACCTGTGATTTTACTTGGAGTGCGGACAACCATTTTCCAAAAAGCTACCAGCTTAGGACATTCCCACACACAACGTTGTCTGCATTTTTGTATTATTCAGTGAATGATAGATAACACAACATTTTCAGAAATATTGTACTTTCTTGTAGTACCAGAACGTTGAAGAGGTCCGCCTACGAGAACAGCAGTGGCCCCCAGCTCATTTGAGACCCCTGCTGTATGGTGACGAAAAGATAATCACGCTCTCTGTCAGTAGGACTACAGTCAGTTTGTGTCAATAGGACTACAGTTTGTATCAGTAGGACTACAGTCAGTTTGTGTCAATAGGACTACAGTTTGTGTCAGTAGGATTACAGTCAGTTCGTGTCATTAGGGCTACAGTCAGTCTGTGTCAATCAGACAACAGTCAGTGTGTCTGTAGGAATACAGTCAGTGTCAGGACTACAGTTTGTGTCAGTAGGATTACAGATTGTGTCAGTAAGATTACAGTCAGTTTGTGTTAGTAGGACTACAGTTTGTGTGAGTAGGATTACAGTCAGTTTGTATCAGTAGGACTACAGTTTGTGTCAGTAGGATTACAGTCTGTTTGTGTCAGTAGGACTACAGTCAGTCTGTCTGTAGGACAACAGTCAGTCTGTTTCAGTAGAATTATCGTCAGTCAGTGGGACCATAGTCTGTCTGTGTCAGTAGGGCTAAAATCAGTCTGTGTGTAGGACTATAGTCCATCTGTGTCGGTAGGACTACAGTCAGTCTGTCTGTAGGACAACAGTCAGTCTGTTTCAGTAGAATTATCGTCAGTCAGTGGGACCATAGTCTGTCTGTGTCAGTAGGGCTAAAATCAGTCTGTGTGTAGGACTACATTCAGTTTGTGTCAGTGGGGCTACAATCAATCTGTCTGTGTCAGTAGGGCTACATTCAGTCTGTCAGTAGGACTATAGTCCATCTGTGTCGGTAGGACTACAGTCAGTCTGTGTCAGTAGGACTACAGTCCATCTGTGTCAGTAGGACTATAGTCAGCCTGTGTCAGTAGGTCTACAGTCAGTCTGTATGTAGGTCTACAGTCAATCTGTTTGTACGACTACAGTCCATCTGTGTCAGTAGGCCTATAATCAGTCTGTCTGTAGGACTACAGTCAATCTGTGTCAGTAGGACTATAGTCAGTCTGTTAGTAGGACTACAGTCAGTCTGTCTGTTTGTACGACTACAGTCCATCTGTGTCAGTAGGACTACAGTCAGTCTGTCTGTTTGTATGACTACAGTCCATCTGTGTCAGTAGGACTACAGTCAGTCTGTGTCAGTAGAATTATCGTCAGTCAGTGGGACCATAGTCAGTCTGTGTCAGTGGGGCTACAATCAGTCTGTCTGTGTCAGTAGGGCTAAAATCAGTCTGCGTGTAGGACTACAGTCAGTTTGTGTCAGTAGGACCACAGTCAGTTTGTGTCAATAGGACTACAGTTTGTGTCAGTAGGATTACAGTCAGTTCGTGTCATTAGGGCTACAGTCAGTCTGTGTCAGTCAGACAACAGTCAGTGTGTCTGTAGGAATACAGTCAGTGTCAGGACTACAGTTTGTGTCAGTAGGATTACAGTTTGTGTCAGTAAGATTACAGTCAGTTTGTGTTAGTAGGACTACAGTTTGTGTCAGTAGGATTACAGTCAGTTTGTGTCAGTAGGACAACAGTTTGTGTCAGTAGGACTACAGTCAGTTTGTGTCAGTAGAACTATAGTTTGTATCAGTAGGACTACAGTTTGTGTCAGTAGGATTATAATCAGTTTGTGTCAGTAGGACTACAGTCAGTTTGTGTCAGTAGGACTACAGTCAGTAGGACTACAGTCAGTCTGTCTGTAGGACAACAGTCAGTCTGCGTCAGTAGAATTATCGTCAGTCAGTGGGACCATAGTCTGTCTGTGTCAGTAGGGCTAAAATCAGTCTGTGTGTAGGACAACAGTCAGTTTGTGTCAGTGGGGCTACAATCAGTCTGTCTGTGTCAGTAGGACTACATTCAGTCTGTCAGTAGGACTATAGTCAGTTTGTCAGTAGGACTAATTCAGTCTGTCAGTAGGACTATAGTCCATCTGTGTCGGTAGGACTACAGTCAGTCTGTGTCAGTAGGACTATAGTCAGTCTGTGTCAGTAGGTCTACAGTCAGTCTGTATGTAGGTCTACAGTCAATCTGTTTGTACGACTACAGTCCATCTGTCAGTAGGACTACAGTCAGTCTGTCTGTAAGACAACAGTCAGTCTCTGTCAGTAGGACAACAGTCAGTCTGTCTGTAAGACAACAGTCAGTCTGTGTCAGTAGGCCTATAATCAGTCTGTCCGTAGGACTACAGTCAATCTGTGTCAGTAGGACTATAGTCAGTCTGTCAGTAGGACTACAGTCAGTCTGTCTGTACGACTACAGTCCATCTGTGTCAGCAGGACTATAGTCAGTCTGTCAGTAGGACTACAGTCAGTCTCTCTGTATGACTACAGTCCATCTGTGTCAGTAGGACTACAGTCAGTCTGTCTGTAGGACAACAGTCAGTCTGTGTCAGTAGAATTATCGTCAGTCAGTGGGACCATAGTCAGTCTGTGTCAGTGGGGCTACAATCAGTCTGTCTGTGTCAGTAGGGCTAAAATCAGTCTGCCTGTAGGACTCCAGTCAGTTTGTGTCATTGGGGCTACAATCAGTCTGTCTGTGTCAGTAGGGCTACAGTCAATCTGTCAGTAGGACTATAGTCAGTTTGTCAGTAGGACTAATTCAGTCTGTCAGTAGGACTACAGTCCATCTGTGTCAGTAGGTCTACAGTCAGTCTGTATGTAGGTCTACAGTCAGTCTGTATGTAGGTCTACAGTCAATCTGTTTGTACGACTACAGTCCATCTGTGTCAGTAGGACTACAGTCAGTCTGTCTGTAGGACTACAGTCAATCTGTGTCAGTAGGACTATAGTCAGTCTGTCAGTAGGACTACAGTCCATCTGTGTCAGTAGGACTACAGTCAGTCTGTGTCAGTAGGACTACAGTCCATCTGTGTCAGTGGGACTACAGTCAGTCTGTCTGTAGGACAACAGTCAGTCTGTGTCAGTAGGCCTATAATCTGTCTGTAGGACTACAGTCAGTCTGTGTCAGTAGGATTAAAGTCAGTCAGTAGGACTACAGTCAGTCAGTCAGTATGTTTGATGTATATCTGATGTATGTTTGATGTATATTTCATGTATATCTGATGTATGTCTGATGTATGTTTGATTTATATCTGATGTATGTTTGATGTATATTTGATGTATGACTGATGTATGTTTGATGTATGTCTGATGTACGTCTGAAGTATGTCTGATGTATATCTGATGTATGTTTGCTGTATATTTGATGTATATCCGATGTATGTTTGATGTATGTTTGATGTATATCTGATGTATGTCTGATGTATATCTGATGTATGTCTGATGGTTGTTTGATGTATATCTGATGTTTGATGTATGTCTGATGTATGTTTGATGTATGTTTGATGTATGTCTGATGTACGTCTGAAGTATGTCTGATGTTTATCTGATGTATGTTTGCTGTATATTTGATGTATATCTGATGTATGTTTGATGTATGTTTGATGTATATCTGATGTATGTTTGATGTATATTTGATGTATATCCGATGTATGTTTGATGTATGTTTGATGTATATCTGATGTATGTTTGATGTATATCTGATGTATGTTTGATGTATGTCTGATGTATATTTGATGTATATTTAATGTATGGTTGAGGTATATAGGTGTTAGGGTTTAGGGTTAGATACACACTGTAAATGTAATCCAGCATTAATAACGGGAAACCCAAACTGATTATATTGAATATCTTGTTTCTTGTTTCTGGGCTGAAGTGAGGAGCAAACAGAAACAACTCTCTCCAATAGGCCAATAAGACCTCCATGTTCAGCGCGTTCAGGCCAAATCCTCAGACCCTGAGCCCGGTTCTGGTCCTGGTCCTGACCCACATTAAAACTGATACCTGTGTGAGTCTCAGGATTAAACAGATCTAAATCACATTCTGTGTTGTTCCATGAAGGTGAAATCACGTTGCAGCTTTAACCGGATTGTTTTCGTCCCTGCAGAGATAATCTCATCAGTACACAGTCAGGCTTTAACTCTGAAACTCTCCTGCAGGAAAATGCTGCTCTTTCTGGGTCAATCAGACCTGAAACTCCCCGACATCAGGATGGACCCAGATCCACTGCTCCTTGCCTGGAGAGAAAACAGGACCAGGCAGCGACAGCAGATATAAGAAGCTGCGGTCAAGTCGGACAGTTTTCCAGACAGGAAGTAACAGCAACACAATTCATTCCAGAACTGTCAGAATTCTGATTATTAAAACGTTATCAGACTCATATATCAGTTTGTACGCAGTCTGCAGCTGTTTCGTTATGACAGAGTTGACCATTCAAATGTTATACAGGTGATCTCATGGATCCATTTCACATAAATCCTGCTGTAAATCAGCTGCATGCCAGCTTGCTGCTGTTGCTCAATCATCTGATCTGACTTGTTCCTCTCAAACTACATAAAGACATTAAACCATCAATATTCAAAGGAAATATGAGACAACGGTTTTCATTAAAAATCTATCCGATATTCAGACTGTTTGTTTATTTATGTAATGTTTATTTGTATAGGGACAAGTATGTAGCATTTACATCCAAAGATAATTTGCGATGCCCGTCCCTCGATGGGTTTAAAGGATAACTACCGTTTTTTACAACCTGGACCTTATTTCTAGCATGAAATACGATCATTTACTCACCCAGATAACTTTGGTGTCATTTGGCGTCGTTCGGACGAAATTAGATCCAGTGGAGCGCCGCGTATATCCATACAATGCGAGTGATCCGGGCACCGAAGCGCAGCCTCTATGAGCATTATCAAATCAAATCAAATCAAATCAAATTATCTGCCGCGAAACTAGTTCATTTCACCAATATTTTGTTACGATACGCTAGTGCTATTCCCCACTGAGTCCGGGCTCGTCTGTTATCAACATCTGGGGTCTGTAGGTTGACCTACTACCTCTGACCTGGATGATGTCATCTCTGAGCTGCGCGCACACCCGCGACAGCCGGCTTGTTTACCTGTAGCTGCTACTGCTAGTTTGACCCCGGATGTTGATAACAGACGAGCCCAGACTCAGAGGGGAATAGCACGAGCGTATCGTAACAAAATATTGGTGAAATGAACTAGTTTCATGGCAGATAATGCGTTATAGAGGCTGTGTTTCAGTGCCCCGTCACTCGCATTATATGGATATACCGGCGCTACACTGGATCTAATTTTGTCCGAACGACTTCAAATGACACCAAAGTTATCTGGGTGAGTAAATGATCATATTTTATGCTAGAAATAAGGTCCAGGTTGTAAAAAACGGTAGTTATCCTTTAAATACACAAAACTCAACAAAGACATCAAGTACGGTATAAACACAAACTCAGCACAAATACGTACAAGATAACACAGACAGAAGAATATAAAACACAAAGTGTGATACAAAACAATAAAACACGAAGCACCAGATCAGTCGTGACTACATGAACATGAAACTCTGAGTTTAAATGATCTCAGTCAGGATCAGTTTGAGTTCAAATGATCTCAGTCAGGATCAGTTATACAACTAAATCTAAATCTCTCCAATTTAACAAAAATGTAAAGTTTTATAAACATCATGCTGTTATGTCAACATTGGAACCAATCAGCTCTTAGATGCCCTGGGTCAGAACAGCTGTAGTGCCTCAGAACTCTGTCTGCCCCATCAGATTGTTTTTCAAACGTGTTAATGATGTCAGAGCGAGTCGGACACAAATCTGAACAACATTGATTCTGATTGGCTCATCTGGAGCCAACCTGTTATCACTGTAGCTAGGCGACATGAAGGCGACTTTTATACTGAAAGGACAAACTAGTTCCTGTTCTGAGTGTTGGTGCTGAAACAGACAGACGCTGTGTCCAAATTCAGGGGCTGCAGCCTTTAAGGACGCGGCCTTTGCGGCCCACGGAGGCCGGGTCCTTCGGAGAGACCTTGAAGGCCTCGTCCACTGTTGTTAAATGGGACGGTCTAGCCTCCGGAGTATTTCCTGGTTGCGTCACCAGGTGTTCATGCATTAGTCTGTTTTGGTTCAAATCTATCAAACGTGTACATTTATTTGAGTGTGTACAATGTGTCAATCTAAATTGAATTATCAACATTACAAAATAAACATTAACGCATTGGTGAATAACAACTATATTTACCACAGCATCACCAGCGTCACGTGTTTTAACTGAAAGTTAACATCTGGAGGTTTTATAGTCCCCTGAAGTTTAACATATCTAGTGTTGGATGTTCAAATGAGTAAAAACCGAGTATAAACCCATTACTTAAATTTGAATGTCATGTCTGCACCACTTGATGTCCCCATTTTCTCTTGCTTCCTCTTCTGTTTCGGGACTGAGCAGCGGTGCGCAAAGGATCTTGGGATATAGCAGGCCGCTAAGGATAGTAGTGGTGCGTCCTCCGAAAAGAGGGAAGTGCAGGCTGCATTTGAAGGAGCCTTTGAACTTGGACAGCCTTCGCGCAGCGTTGTGACGTAATTGGCCTTCAAATGCGCCCTTTGTGGGCTGCAGCCCCTGAATTTGGACACAGCCAGAATGACATCACTCATACGAGACGAGCAACAGGAAACAGACTCACTGTCGTCTCAACACGGAAACGTCTCTACGTCAAAGCTTATTTTCCAGGACTTGGTTTCAATTACTTTTCCAGGTTTTCCATGAGGAACCTTGAGTAATATCAATAAAATCAGTGAGTCCACCTAAAGAACACCTCTGAACTCATTAATACAGCTGAGCCTGAACGCATCACCGTCCTCTCACACAGTTTTATTATCTGTCTAAATGATGTTCTGAGCTCCTCAGCTCAACATGTGAAGAACCGAACAACACACACACACACACACACACACACACACACACACACCACAACACCCAACAGCTTCAAACTCATCAAACCTCATATCTCCAGACTTCATTTTTCTGAGGAAATGGAGATACCAGGTTTCCAGCCCACACTGACCTAATTGTTGAGTTTTAAATCTCTGATGGTTTTTCCCTCCTCAGAAATCCTCTCATCTGGATTGAAGCAGACTCCACAGACCAGAGACCACAGACTACAGACTAGAGACCACAGACCAGAGACCACAGACCACAGACCAGAGACCACAGACTACAGACTAGAGACCACAGACCAGAGGCCACAGACTACAGACTAGAGACCACAGACCACAGACTAGAGACCACAGACCAGAGACCACAGACTACAGACTAGAGACCACAGACCACAGACCAGAGGCCACAGACCAGAGACCACAGACTACAGACTAGAGACCACAGACCACAGACCAGAGGCCACAGACTACAGACTAGAGACCACAGACCACAGACCAGAGGCCACAGACCAGAGACCACAGACTACAGACTAGAGACCACAGACCAGAGGCCACAGACTACAGACTAGAGACCACAGACCACAGACCACAGACTAGAGACCACAGACCAGAGACTACAGACTAGAGACCACAGACCAGAGGCCACAGACTACAGACTAGAGACCACAGACCAGAGGCCACAGACCACAGACCAGAGACCAGAGGCCACAGACCAGAGACCACAGACTACAGACCACAGACCAGAGGCCACAGACTACAGACTAGAGACCACAGACCACAGACTACAGACTAGAGACCACAGACCACAGGCCACAGACTACGGACTAGAGACCACAGACCACAGACCAGAGGCCACAGACTACAGACCACAGACTAGAGACCACAGACTACAGACTAGAGACCACAGACCACAGACCAGAGGCCACAGACTAGAGACCAGAGACCAGAGACTACAGACTAGAGACCAGAGACCAGAGACTACAGACTAGAGACCAGAGACCGGAGAGTTTCACACAACCAGTAAACATGAAACCTGTTGGAAACCAAAAACAACCCAGACACCAGAGAGACTCTGGTCAAGTTTTCATGACTTCAAACAAACAAACAAACAAACAAACAAACAAAGAATCATCACTCTGTCTCTCAGCAGCTGCACGCGCTCCAACACCTCCAAAGATCAAACGGGTCAAGGTCAAACCGGATCAAACAACACCACAGACCGAGACACAAACCGGGGACAGATCGGGACCACATGTCAGCCCCGGGGGTGCACGTGCTGCCCTGAGTCCAGGTGTAGTGATGGGACTCTTACCTGCGTGCGGAGCGGTTCTCCGTGCTCGAAGACGCTGACGAACGGAATCTCCAGGAACGAGGCCATGAAGTCCACCTGTAGCAGCTCCTCGCGGCTCTGCGGGAAGGCGAGCACGGCGGACACTCCCTGCACCACCACGCCCTGACACACGCACCGGAACAGGGACTCCGGGTCGGCGGCAGCCGGCTGCCGGGACACCAGCTCCAGGCTCAGGTTGTAGGGCAGAAAGTTGTCCCGTTCCGTCTCCGGGTCCCGCTCCAGCTCCGGGTCCCGGTCCTGCTCCCGGTCCCGGTCCCGGTCCCGGCTTATCGCGGCGGCAGCGCGGCTCAGCGCCGCCTGCACCTGCACGCGAGCCGCCCGCTGTGCCGGCAGGAGCGCACCGACGCGCACCGTGTGTCCGATCTGAGCCAGGAGGTGGCACGGCTGCGGGTGGAGGAGGCACGGCGGCATCAGGAGGAGCTGCACAAGGAGCAAGACTCGGAGGGTCCGGGACCAGGAGGAGGAGGTGGAAGACATCCTGCCGCGCTCTCAGCATCGCTCTGCCGCTCCTCCGCGTTCTCCTCCTGCTCCTTCCGCCAAAACACCGACACGCTGCTGCTGCTTCTGGAGACACAGTGCTGCTCCTCCTGCTGTTGGGGGGAGACTGAGGGGAGGAGGAGGGAGGAGGAGACACGAGGGGAGGAGGCTCCAAAAAAAAAAACAGGAGGCACAGAGGAGATCCTGACTGGAGAGGAGGAGAGAAACTACACCTAGACAAACAAAGTGTGAGAGAGGAGGTGTTAGAGAGGGGAGGAAGGAGGTGAGGACGTGCAGGAAATAAGGAGAAGGAAGAGAGGAGACGAAAAACACGATGGAGAAAGTGACAGAGGAGGTGCTTTACAGAGAAGAAGGAGACACTGGAGGTGGAGAGGAGGAGGAGGAGGTGTCATCCCAACAAGAGGAGGTGCAGAGGAGACAGAGAGGAGGTGAAAAACATGAAAGAGGTGAAAAGGAAGTCGCACAGAGGGGAGGAGGAGGGAGGACATTTAAATTTAAGGAGGTGTAGAGAGGAGGAGGTGAGGGAGAAGTAAGAAAAGATGAAGGTCAAACTGAAGAGGAGGTGTATAAGTGGAGGAGAGAAAGAGGAGGAGTGGGGCTGAGGGAGGAGGAGAAAGTGCGGGAGGGGGCAGAGCAGGAGGAGAGAAGGTGCCAAGAAGGAGGAGAAGAACAGAGAGGAGGAGTTAAGAAGAACAGCAAGTGAAGGTCAAGGTGAGGAGGAGGTGAGGAGCTGTAGAGAGGAGGTACAAGTGCGGAAAGAGAGGAGGAGGAGCTGAGGAGATGGAAGACGAGGAGGAGGAGGAGGAGGGGATGAAGAGGAGCTGATGAGAAGTTGAAAGTAATAAGAGAGATGAAAGTACAAGGAGGTGTTTTGTAGAAAAGAGGAGGTGGAGAGGAGATGGAGGAAAGGAGGTCTTAGAGGAGACACAGCAGTAAGGTGCAGAGGAGATGGAGGTGTAACACAACAATGAGGAGGTGGAGGAGAAGTGAAAAGGTGAAGGTCAATGTGAAGAGGAGGTGCTAAAGGAGATAAAAGAGGAGGAGGCGAACCACAGAGGAGGAGAGGACGAGGTGAAGAGTTGGTGGGGTGTGCAGGAGGAGGTGAAGGAGAGGAGACAAACTGTTTGTATTTACATGTTCTATATATTTGTTTTATTGTTTTTATTTTGAAGTCACATCTTTTAAATATTGAATCTTTATGAATGAGACATTTTATTTTGAAAGACTTTCTGGAATCATCCTCTGGCTGTAGCATAAAAGCAGGTGATTATAATCAGTGTCGTGGTGTCATCAGTGATGTTTTTCCACCAGCATTTCTGGCCACGCCACGCCACGCTCGTGATGGACCTGTCCTGAAGAAGGCCGGGCCACGCCCGCCCCACATTGTGTGGAAATGCGAATCCCTGCTGTGCCGAGTCAAACCGAGTAGAGTCAGACTGATAGACTGATCATAATTTATACTCATGTATCACATATATCTCATATGAGGTATTTCTACTATCACTGGTGTACTTTTACTGTGAAACAACAGGTCTGAACTTTACATTAAATATAGAACATATAGAACACAGAACTTATAGAGCACATAGAACATAGAACATATACAACACAGAACATATTGAACAAATAGACCATAAAGAACACATAGAACGTATAGAACACACAGAACATAAAGAACACACAGAAAATATAAAACATACAGAACACATAGAAGATAAAGAACACATAGAACATATAGAACACACAGAACATAAAGAACACAGAAAATATAAAACATACAGATGATAGAAGTACTACATCAATGTGATGGAAGTACTACATCAATGTGATAGAAGTACTACATAAATGTGATAGGAGTACTACATCAATGTGATAGGAGTACTACATTAATGTGATAGAAGTACTACATCAATGTGATAGGAGTACTACATCAATGTGATTGAAGTACTACATCAGTGTGATAGCTGTACTACATCAATGTGATTGAAGTACTACATCAGTGTGATAGGAGTACTACATCAATGTGATAGAAGTACTACATTAATGTGATAGAAGTACTACATCAATGTGATTGGAGTACTACATCAATGTGATTGAAGTACTACATCAGTGTGACAGAAGTACTACATCAATGTGACAGAAGTACTACAACAGTGTGGCAGGAGTACTACATCAATGTGATTGAAGTACTACATCAGTGTGATAGGAGTACTACATCAATGTGATAGAAGTACTACATCAATGTGATGGAAGTACTACATCAATGTGACAGGAGTACTACATCAATGTGACAGAAGTACTACAGGAGTGTGATAGGAGTACTACAGCAGTGTGACAGAAGTACCACAGGAGTACAGCTGCAGTATAAGTACCATGAGTATATGATAGGGACATGATATTTTCTGCTGCAGAGGATTTTTGGGGAGAATCCAGCTCGTTTTTACGCGGTGAGGTTTTGATTCGTCATCCTGAGAACATCACAGCTGAGAGCTGAGCCACAGTTACATAACACATGCACACACACACACACACACACACATATATGTACATACACACATATATACGCAGTAAATACTCCCATATAAACCAAATCTCCTTGAGAAAAAGTGGAACACCACAAATCAACTCTAATTAGAAAAATAAAACCAGCTGTTTGATCCTCAGATGTGACGAGAGAAGAACAAACTGACCTGAAATTAGCTCTCTCTCTCTCTCACACACACACACACACACACACACACACACACACACACAGGGTATATAATGAAGTGTGTGAGCTGCTGGGTCTTTCACTGATGATGATGTTTCATGTAAGCTGTGCTGGTTAACACACAGACAGGTGTTATTGCCATAGTAAGCACTGAATCCAGATGTTCAGCTGCTGGACTGTCAGACTGAGTCCTGTCAGACTTCAGTCCTAATGTGAAGTGTTCATTGTCATAACATCAAGTCTGTGGCGGCTGTCAGGCTGATCTCATATATTGATCTACAGATGTCATCAATATGTCTGATCACCTCTAAAGATGAACTCTTTCCATTTTTATGATGAGGATGAATAATATTTCTGGCCAACATGATTCAAGTAACATTTTAATAAAGTTTTTGTTTTACACATTCGGAAGAAGTTCTTTTTTTCCATCATCAGTTGGAAAAACTATAACGTTATGTTCACAATACAGTGGTGTAGTCTGTAGTTCTAAACCCAGAAATCAGTTAGCATGTTAGCACGTCCTGTTGAATGTGTTTTCAGTTAAATGTGTGAAATAAGGTGTGTGGTTACCACAGGCTGAACATATTTACACGTTTTATTCTCGAACATAAAATCCATCATTAAATGTCCCACAGTTTAATAATAAAGCTCGTCAGTGTGTTAAAAACGGTTAGCGGTTGCTAACAAGTGTCTAAATGAGAGGTCTACTCAAACTCTGACTTTACGTGTACATTGATCAGTTTATAGAAAACCTGTATAGTAATTGTGTTGTACAACGCTTAGTGGTGGTGACGTTTAAGTCATGTGACCGTGATGTCGTCTGTATATAGCCTAACATTAGCTTTTTACTGCTACACATTTAATTTACGCTTAAACATCACAAAGTGGAGTTCACCTGTGGAGATTATCTGGATGAACAGAACCTGGAAGGATCAGAAATTTGTGTTTGACACAGATTATTTTCTGTAATAATCAAAAACTCCAGTTCAATAATAGGCTTCTTGTTGAGGGTGATGCTAACTTCAGTTAGCTACAAAAATACCTCATCCCTACACCACTCTCTGCAATAAACTGCAGGTAATTGAATCAGTGAAGCAGACTCTGGTGGTCTACAGGAAGTCTTCTTGAGGCCTCTTGTGGACTGGATAAATTGTGGGTTTAGAGCCCTCAGAAGTCCTGTTAGCTGTAGTGACTAGCTGCTGTTAGCTAGCTCTATTAGCTGATGGCTAACTGCTGAAGTAATTAAGCTCAGTAGAACACAGCATAGACGTCTTTGACAGAACGTCAACATCGTTGTTTCTTCACTCTGTTCAGAATGTTAGCTCAGTTTTTACATTAAAATTATGAACATGAATATTACTTTACATTGACATTCATTTACATTGATATGACTTTACATTCACATTATTTTACATTAACATTACTTTACATTTATATTACTTTACATTGATATGACTAGTAATGTTACATTGACATTACTTTACATTACTTTGCATTGACATTACTTTACACTGACATTACATTACTTTACATTGATATAATTTACATTACTTCACTTTACATTACTTTACATTGATATCACTTTACATTAACATTACTTTACATTTATATTACTTGACATTGACATTACTTTACATTCATATTACTTTACATTACTGTAACCCCTCTTGCACCTATCTCTTTAAACTAGTGTTATATCAAACCAAGAGGCTGGGGTCATTATCTACTTTAGATTCGACGAGGAGATTGGTTATATCTTTCCTGGTATACTGTTAGTTTAAACCTGTAATATCCACCCCAAATAACTCACACAACAACAGACTGGCGATTGAGTTTTAAAGGAAAATATATATTGAAACCAAAAATTATGGGTCAGTATTCCACAAAACCACTGGAAATGTGATGGAATGAAGGAAAATATTGCTAATGCACTAAAGTACCACACTTCTCTTTTCAACAAAAGACAGAGTAATAAACAATTTAGTATGTTAAACACAGTAATAAAGTTAAATTCACAAAGAACCTTAAACCGTCAATGTTTTTAGTTTTTTGTCTTTAAGTTCTGTTGAACCACAATTGGCTTTCTTAAACGAAATTGTACCAAAACCTCTGAGATCTCAGGAAAAATAAAATAAATATAAAAATAATAATAGGAAAACAAAAAATTGAGTCCACTCAGAAAGTCCTACCACCCCAATCATAATAACGAGCGTCAATTGTGACCGAGAGGAAAAGTCCATAAAACTACACAAAAACTTTGTAATATTCCTCCATACTGCCCTTTTGCTGCAATCCAAGTGTCCTGAAGTGGCGACATCCAGAGTTTACTCAAAACGACGTCATTTAGTACATTTTTACAGCCTAAACAGTCACTATGCTATGTTTACACGGAGGCACGCTCCGCGTTCACGCGAGTCTCCCTCGCAGCCGTTTGCACTACGGAAGCTGCACCGGACAAGATGAACGAGACTCGCGATAGATACCCACCGGTATTAACTTCCGGTTTTCTAGCGACCGCGCGACACACAAACACAAGAGAGATCTGCCTGCACTAGTGATTTGAAACTTTGACGCTCACAGCAGGATGTAAATACCGGTGTGTGTCTATCGCGAGTCTCGTTCATCTTGTCCGGCGCGGCTTCTGTAGTGCAAACGCTGTGAGGGAGACTCGCGTTTTTCTAGGTGCTGTATTGTAGTCAACTGGACTCGTTTCAGTTTGTTGAAGATGTTTCACGTCTCATCCAAGAGGCCTCTTCTGTTCTAACTAACTAGAGGGGAGTTGCAGGCTTTTAAACCCTTACGGAGAGTGGGAGTGTTCTTACAGAGTTGTTAAGGACACATGTGAGCTCTGAGTTTCAGAATCTTTAGGGCCACTTGTGGGTTGTTGACCCGACCGGCCTTCATGTGGGTTGCTCAGGCCAGGTGAGCCCAGGTGTGAACGGCTGTTAAGCTGTCTGGAGAGAACTCAGTACAGCATTGTAGGTGGGTGATCAGTAATGTCTGAGGCCACCTCCTCTGTTCAAAGACGGTCGTTGCACTTTGACATAGATGGATTCTTTTACTCTTCTTTCAAACCATCTGTCTTCTTTGGACAACATGTTTACATCAAAGGAATGATTTGTCTCCTTCAGATGTAAGTGGACAGCAGAGTCTTGACCTGAGGAGTTGGTCCTCCTGTGTTGTGCCATTGGTTCATGGAGAGGTTGTTTGGTCTCCCTGATGTACAAATCTGTGCAGTCCTGGCTGCATTGAACAGCATCAACTACATCACTCTCTAGTACTGATCAGTGTGTAGGTTTTCTGTCCACCTCAATGTTGAGGCTTCTGTCTTCTTCAGTGTGTCCTGCACAGTCCAGGAAGGGCAGATCGTCTCCTCTGACATCTTCCTGAGTGAACTGGATGTTATTGTCAACAGTATTTGTATGTTCTGTGAAGGCTTCCACTTCCCTTGCTCTGACTTTTGACCCAGGTGTTGTCCACATACCCGAACCAGAGGCTTGGAGTAGTTCCTGTGAAGGTAATCAAGGCTCTGCTCTCAACTTCTTCCACGTAGAGGTTGGCCACTACTGGGGACACCGGTGAGCCCATGGCACAGCCGTGCTTCTGTCTGTAGAAACCTTCACTGTACTGGAAGTAGGTGGTCATCAGACAGAGGTCCAATAAGGCACAAATGTGGTCTGGGGTGAAGTTAGTTCTGCTGGACAGAGTGCTGGTCTGTAGCAGGCCCACTCAAGAAGCGGTAAACAGGCGAATATGGTGCCACAGGCTCACCGATGTCCCCGATAGTGGCCAACCTCTACATGGAAGACGTTCTATGTTACCGGTTCTTTTATTGGTTCTTTTGGGATGGAGTGTCCAGATGTGGGCAGAGCTGAGGAGCTCCTCACAGAGACAGTAAACACTGTGTGTGGGTGTCAGTGACCCTGAGTTTTGACCTGAAGGCAACTGAAGCGCGGAGACATTTAATTTGTTGTCAGACACATCAGTTCACAGGCATGAAGGTAGAGAGACACCTGCAGAGACTGTGACTCATCCTCTCTCTCTCTGCTAAACACACACACACACACACACACACACGCACAATGACAGCAGGTTTGTAGACTGAAGCTCAGCCGGCTGGAAACGAGCTTCTGAAGTGAAATCCTCCAGACGAGCCGCTGGAATTAAAAAGATAATTAACATTCAACACAGAGAACAAGTGACAAGACTGGAGGAGAACAGAGGAGAACACAAAGAGGAGACTACAGAGAGGAGACTACAGAGAGGAGAACACAAAGAGGAGAAAACAGAGAGGAGAAAACAAAGAGGAGAACATAGAGAGGAGAAAACAGAGGAGAACACAAAGAGAATATAGAGAGGAGAAAACAGAGGAGAACACAAAGAGGAGAACACAGAGAGGAGAAAACAAATAGGAGAACACAAAGAGGAGAACATAGAGAAGAGAAAACAGAGAGGAGAACACAAAGAGGAGAAGACAGAGAGGAGAACACACAGAGGAGAAAACAGAGAGGAGAACACAAAGAGGAGAACATAGAGAGGAACACAGAGAGGAGAAAACAGAGAGGAGAACACAGAGAGGAGAACACAAAGAGGAGAACACAGAGAGGAGAAAACAAATAGGAGAACACAGAGAGGAGAACAGAAAGAGGAGAACACAGAGAGGAGAACATAGAGAGGAGAAAACAGAGAGGAGAACAGAAAGAGAAGAACACAGAGGAGAAAGCACAGAAGAGAACACAGAGAGGAGAACAAAAAGAGGAGAGCACAGAGGAGAAAATAGAGAGAACACAGAGAGGAGAAAACAAAGAGGAGAACATAGAGAGGAGAAAACAGAGGAGAACACAAAGAGGAGAACACAGAGAGGAGAAAACAAATAGGAGAACACAAAGAGGAGAACATAGAGAAGAGAAAACAGAGAGGAGAACACAAAGAGGAGAAGACAGAGAGGAGAACACACAGAGGAGAACATAGAGAGGAGAAAATAGAGAGAACACAGAGAGGAGAACACAAAGAGGAGAACCCAGAGAGGAGAACACAAAAATGAGAACACAGAGAGGAGAAGACAAATAGGAGAACACAGAGAGGAGAACACAAAGAGGAGAACACAGAGAGGAGAACAGCGAGAGGAGAACACAGAAAGGAGAAAACACAGAGGAGAACACAGAGGAGAAAAGAGAGAGGAGAACACAGAGAGGAGAACACAAAGAGGAAAACACACAGAGGAGAACATAGAGAGGAGAAAATAGAGAGAACACAAAGAGGAGAACACAAAGAGGAGAACACAAAGACGAGAACACAGAGAGGAGAAAACAGAGAGGAGAACACAACTAGGAGAACACAGAGAGGAGGACACAGAGAGGAGAACATAGAGAGGAGAAAACAGAGAGGAGAACAGAAAGAGGAGAACATAGAGAGGAGGACACAGAGAGGAGAACACAAAGAGGAGAGCGCAGAGGAGAAAACAAATAGGAGAACACACAGAGGAGAACACAGAGAGGAGAACACAGAGAGGAGAACACAAAGAGGAGAAAACAGAGAGGAGAACACAGAGAGGAGAACAGAAAGAGGAGAGCACAAAGAGGAGAACACAGAGAGGAGAACACAAAGAGGAGAACACAAAGAGGAAAGCACAAAGAGGAGAACACAAAGAGGAGAACACAAAGAGGAGAACGCAGAGAGGAGAGCACAAATAGGAGAAAATAGAGAGGAGAACACAGAGAGGAGAACAGAAAGAGGAGAGCACAGAGAGGAGAACCCAGAGAGGAGAACACAAAGACGAGAACACAGAGAGGAGAAAACAAAGAGGAGAACACAGAGGGGAGAAAACAGAGAAGAGAACATAGAGAGGAGAACACAGAGAGGAGAACACAGAAAGGCGAAAACAGAGGAGAACACAGAAAGGAGAAAACACAGAGGAGAACACAGAGGAGAACAGAAAGAGGAGAGCACAGAGAGGAGGACACAGAGAGGAGAACATAGAGAGGAGAAAACAGAGGGGAACACAAAGAGGAGAACACAGAGGAGAAAACAGAGAAGAGAACAGAGAGGAGAACAAAAAGAGGAGAGCACAGAGAGGAGAAAACAAAGAGGAGAACATAGAGAGGAGAAAACAGAGGAGAACACAGAGAATATAGAGAGGAGACCACAGAGAGGAGAAAACAAATAGGAGAACACAAAGAGGAGAACATAGAGAAGAGAAAACAGAGAGGAGAACACAAAGAGGAGAAGACAGAGAGGAGAACACACAGAGGAGAACACAGAGAGGAGAAAATAGAGAGAACACAGAGAGGAGAACACAAAGAGGAGAACCCAGAGAGGAGAACACAAAAATGAGAACACAGAGAGGAGAAGACAAATAGGAGAACACAGAGAGGAGAACACAGACAGGAGAACACAAACAGGGGAAAACACAGAGGAGAAGACAGAGGAGAACGTAAAGAGGAGAGCACAAAGAGGAGAACACAGAAAGGAGAAAACAGAGAGGAGAACACAGAAAGGAGAACAGAAAGAGGAGAGCACAGAGAGGAGAACACAAAGAGGAGAACATAGAGAGAAGAAAATAGAGAGGACAACACACACAGAAAGGAGAAAACAGAGAGGAGAACACCGAGAGGAGAGCACAGAGAGGAGAACACACATGAGAAAACAGAGAGGAGAACACACAGAGGAGAGCACAAAGAGGAGAACATAGAGAGGAGAATATAGAGAGGAGAAAACAGAGAGGAGAACACAAAGAGGAGAATACAGAGAGGAGAGAACAGAGAGGAGAAAACAGAGGAGAACACAAAGAGGAGAACACAGAGAGGAGAAAACAAATAGGAGAACACAAAGAGGAGAAGATAGAGAGGAGAAAACAGAGAGGAGAACACAGAGAGGAGAAAATAGAGAGAACACAGAGAGGAGAACACAAAGAGGAGAACCCAGAGAGGAGAACACAAAGACGAGAACACAGAGAGGAGAAAACAGAGAGGAGAACACAACTAGGAGAACACAGAGGGGAGAAATCAGAGAGGAGAACACAGAGAGGAGAACATAGAGAGGAGAACACAGAGAGGAGAACACAGAAAGGAGAAAACACAGAGGAAAACACAGAGGAGAAAACAGAGAGGAGAGCACAGAGAGGAGAACATAGAGAGGAGAACACAGAGAGGAGAACACAGAGGAGAAAACAGAGAGGAGAACACAAAGAGGAGAATACAGAGAGGAGAGAACAGAGAGGAGAAAACAGAGGAGAACACAAAGAGGAGAACACAGAGAGGAGAAAACAAATAGGAGAACACAAAGAGGAGAAGATAGAGAGGAGAAAACAGAGAGGAGAACACAGAGAGGAGAAAATAGAGAGAACACAGAGAGGAGAACACAAAGAGGAGAACCCAGAGAGGAGAACACAAAGACGAGAACACAGAGAGGAGAAAACAGAGAGGAGAACACAACTAGGAGAACACAGAGGGGAGAAATCAGAGAGGAGAACACAGAGAGGAGAACATAGAGAGGAGAACACAGAGAGGAGAACACAGAAAGGAGAAAACACAGAGGAGAACACAGAGGAGAACACAGAGAGGAGAGCACAGAGAGGAGAACACAAAGAGGAAAACACACAGAGGAGAACATAAAGAGGAGAAAATAGAGAGAACACAAAGAGGAGAACACAAAGAGGAGAACCCAGAGAGGAGAACACAAAGACGAGAACACAGAGAGGAGAAAACAGAGAGGAGAACACAACTAGGAGAACACAGAGAGGAGGACACAGAGAGGAGAACATAGAGAGGAGAAAACAGAGAGGAGAACACAAAGAGGAGAAAACAAATAGGAGAACACACAGAGGAGAACACAGAGGAGAAAACAGAGAGGAGAACACAGAGAGGAGAACACAAAGAGGAAAACACAGAGAGGAGAACACAAAGAGGAGAGCACAGAAAGGGGAACACAAAGAGGAGAGCACAGAGAGGAGAACACACAGAGGAGAACACAGAGAGGAGAAAACAAATAGGAGAACACAAAGAGGAGAAGATAGAGAGGAGAAAACAGAGAGGAGAACACAGAGAGGAGAAAATAGAGAGAACACAGAGAGGAGAACACAAAGAGGAGAACCCAGAGAGGAGAACACAAAGACGAGAACACAGAGAGGAGAAAACAGAGAGGAGAACACAACTAGGAGAACACAGAGGGGAGAAATCAGAGAGGAGAACACAGAGAGGAGAACATAGAGAGGAGAACACAGAGAGGAGAACACAGAAAGGAGAAAACACAGAGGAAAACACAGAGGAGAAAACAGAGAGGAGAGCACAGAGAGGAGAACATAGAGAGGAGAACACAGAGAGGAGAACACAGAGGAGAAAACAGAGAGGAGAACACAAAGAGGAGAATACAGAGAGGAGAGAACAGAGAGGAGAAAACAGAGGAGAACACAAAGAGGAGAACACAGAGAGGAGAAAACAAATAGGAGAACACAAAGAGGAGAAGATAGAGAGGAGAAAACAGAGAGGAGAACACAGAGAGGAGAAAATAGAGAGAACACAGAGAGGAGAACACAAAGAGGAGAACCCAGAGAGGAGAACACAAAGACGAGAACACAGAGAGGAGAAAACAGAGAGGAGAACACAACTAGGAGAACACAGAGGGGAGAAATCAGAGAGGAGAACACAGAGAGGAGAACATAGAGAGGAGAACACAGAGAGGAGAACACAGAAAGGAGAAAACACAGAGGAGAACACAGAGGAGAACACAGAGAGGAGAGCACAGAGAGGAGAACACAAAGAGGAAAACACACAGAGGAGAACATAAAGAGGAGAAAATAGAGAGAACACAAAGAGGAGAACACAAAGAGGAGAACCCAGAGAGGAGAACACAAAGACGAGAACACAGAGAGGAGAAAACAGAGAGGAGAACACAACTAGGAGAACACAGAGAGGAGGACACAGAGAGGAGAACATAGAGAGGAGAAAACAGAGAGGAGAACACAAAGAGGAGAAAACAAATAGGAGAACACACAGAGGAGAACACAGAGGAGAAAACAGAGAGGAGAACACAGAGAGGAGAACACAAAGAGGAAAACACAGAGAGGAGAACACAAAGAGGAGAGCACAGAAAGGGGAACACAAAGAGGAGAGCACAGAGAGGAGAACACACAGAGGAGAACACAGAGAGGAGAAAACAAATAGGAGAACACAAAGAGGAGAAGATAGAGAGGAGAAAACAGAGAGGAGAACACAGAGAGGAGAAAATAGAGAGAACACAGAGAGGAGAACACAAAGAGGAGAACCCAGAGAGGAGAACACAAAGACGAGAACACAGAGAGGAGAAAACAGAGAGGAGAACACAACTAGGAGAACACAGAGGGGAGAAATCAGAGAGGAGAACACAGAGAGGAGAACATAGAGAGGAGAACACAGAGAGGAGAACACAGAAAGGAGAAAACACAGAGGAAAACACAGAGGAGAAAACAGAGAGGAGAGCACAGAGAGGAGAACATAGAGAGGAGAACACAGAGAGGAGAACACAGAGGAGAAAACAGAGAGGAGAACACAAAGAGGAGAATACAGAGAGGAGAGAACAGAGAGGAGAAAACAGAGGAGAACACAAAGAGGAGAACACAGAGAGGAGAAAACAAATAGGAGAACACAAAGAGGAGAAGATAGAGAGGAGAAAACAGAGAGGAGAACACAGAGAGGAGAAAATAGAGAGAACACAGAGAGGAGAACACAAAGAGGAGAACCCAGAGAGGAGAACACAAAGACGAGAACACAGAGAGGAGAAAACAGAGAGGAGAACACAACTAGGAGAACACAGAGGGGAGAAATCAGAGAGGAGAACACAGAGAGGAGAACATAGAGAGGAGAACACAGAGAGGAGAACACAGAAAGGAGAAAACACAGAGGAGAACACAGAGGAGAACACAGAGAGGAGAGCACAGAGAGGAGAACACAAAGAGGAAAACACACAGAGGAGAACATAAAGAGGAGAAAATAGAGAGAACACAAAGAGGAGAACACAAAGAGGAGAACCCAGAGAGGAGAACACAAAGACGAGAACACAGAGAGGAGAAAACAGAGAGGAGAACACAACTAGGAGAACACAGAGAGGAGGACACAGAGAGGAGAAAACAGAGAGGAGAACACAAAGAGGAGAAAACAAATAGGAGAACACACAGAGGAGAACACAGAGGAGAAAACAGAGAGGAGAACACAGAGAGGAGAACACAAAGAGGAAAACACAGAGAGGAGAACACAAAGAGGAGAGCACAGAAAGGGGAACAGAAAGAGGAGAGCACAGAGAGGAGAGCACACAGAGGAGAACACAGAGGAGAAAACAGAGAGGAGAACACAAAGAGGAGAACCCAGAGAGGAGAACACAAAGACGAGAACACAGAGAGGAGAAAACAGAGAGGAGAACACAACTAGGAGAACACAGAGGGGAGAAAACAGAGAGGAGAACACAGAGAGGAGAACACAGAAAGGAGAAAACACAGAGGAGAAAACAGAGAGGAGAACACAGAGAGGAGAGCAGAAAGAGGAGAACATAGAGAGGAGGAGAAAATAGAGAGGAGAACACAGAGAGGAGAACACAGAGAGGAGAAAACAGAGAGGAGAACACAGAGAGAGGAGAACAGAAAGAGGAGAGCACAGAGAGGAGAACACAAAGAGGAGAAAACAGAGAGGAGAACAGAGAAAAGAGAACAGAAAGAGGAGAGCACAGAGAGGAGAACACAAAGAGGAGAGCACAGAGAGCAGAGCATCAGGAGGAGAACATAGAAAGGAGAAAATAGAGAGGAGAACACAGAGAGGGGAACACAAAGAGGAGAACCCAGAGAGGAGAAAACAGAGAGCAGAACACAGAGAGGAGAACATAGAGAGGGGAACACAGAGAGGAGAGCACAGAAAGGAGAAAACACAGAGGAGAACACAGAGGAGAAAACAGAGAGGAGAACACAGAGGAGAAGACAGAGGAGAACGTAGAGAGGAGAGCACAGAGAGGAGATAACAGAGAGGAGAGCACAAATAGGAGAACACAGAGGAGAAAACAAAGAGGAGACTACAGAGAGGAGAACACAAAGAGGAGAACATAGAGAGGAGAAAATAGAGAGGAGAACACACACAGAAAGGAGAAAACAGAGAGGAGAACACAGAGAGGAGAGCACAGAGAGGAGAACACAAAGAGGAGAGTACAGAGAGGAGAACACAAAGAGGAGAACATAGAGAGGAGAACACACACAGAAAGGAGAAAACAGAGAGGAGAACACAGAGAGGAGAGCACAGAGAGGAGAGCACCGAGAGGAGAACACAGAGAGGAGAGCACCGAGAGGAGAACAGAGAGGAGAACAAAGAGGAGAACACAAAGAGGAGAGCACAGAGAGGAGAACACGGAGAAGAGAACACAAAGAGGAGAACACAGATGAGAAAACAGAGAGGAGAACACAAAGAGGACAACACAGAGAGGAGAACACAGACAGGAGAACACAGACAGGAGAAGCCTCCCTTCCTTGGAGGACATTTATGTGTCTGGTACCCAGCCAGCCCACGACCTGTTCCCTCCTGTTATGTCCAAGGCTATTTTCTCAATTTTTCAGGTCATCAGAAACTCCTCCCGGTTGTTCCCTCTCTGACTGATGGCAGAATAGTTTGATGGTAGAACAGTTTGACTGATGGCAGAACAGTTTGACTGAGTGTAGAACAGTCTGACTGATGTCAGAACAGTTTGACTGATTGTAGGACCGTTTGACTGATGGTAGAACAGTCTGACTGGTGTCAGAACAGTTTGACTGATGGCAGAACAGTTTGACTGATGGTAGAACAGGTTGACTGATGGTAGAACAGTTTGATTGATGGTAGAACAGTTTGACTGATGTCAGAACAGCTTGACTGATTGTAGAACAGTCTGACTGATGTCAGAACAGTTTGACTGATTGTAGAACAGTTTGACTGATGGCAGAACAGTCTGACTGATTTCAGAACAGTGACTGATGGTAGAACAGCCTGACTGATGTCAGAACAGTTTGACTAATGGTAGAACAGTTTGAGTGATGGCAGAACAGTTTGACTGATGGCAGAACAGCCTGACTGATGGCAGAACAATCTGACTGATGTCAGAAAAGCCTGACTGATGTCAGAACAGTTTGACTGATGGTAGAACAGTCTGACTGATAGTAGAACAGTTTGACTGATTGTAGAACAGTTTGACTGATGTCAGAACAGTTTGACTGATGGCAGAATAGTTTGATGGTAGAACAGTTTGACTGATGGCAGAACAGTCTGACGGTAGAAAAGTCTGACTGATGGCAGAACAGTCTGACTGATGGCAGAACAGTTTGACTGATGGCAGAATAGTTTGACTGATGGTAGAACAGTCTGACTGATGTCAGAACAGTCTGACTGATGGTAGAACAGTTTGACTGATGATAGAACAGTTTGACTGATGGCAGAACAGTTTGACTGATGATAGAACAGTTTGACTGATGTTAGAATAGTTTGAATGATGGCAGAACAGTCTGACTGATGGCAGAACAGTTTGACTGATGGCAGAATAGTTTGATGGTAGAACAGTTTGACTGATGGCAGAACAGTCTGACGGTAGAAAAGTCTGACTGATGGCAGAACAGTCTGACTGATGGCAGAACAGTTTGACTGATGGCAGAATAGTTTGATGGCAGAACAGTTTGACTGATGGTAGAACAGTTTGACTGATGATAGAACAGTTTGACTGATGTTGGAATAGTTTGAATGATGGCAGAACAGTCTGACTGATGGCAGAACAGTTTGACTGATGGCAGAATAGTTTGATGGTAGAACAGTTTGACTGATGGCAGAACAGTCTGACGGTAGAAAAGTCTGACTGATGGCAGAACAGTCTGACTGATGGCAGAACAGTTTGACTGATGGCAGAATAGTTTGACTGATGGTAGAGCAGTTTGACTGATGGTAGAACAGTCTGACTGATGGTAGAACAGTCTGACTGATAGCAGAACAGTCTGACTGATGTCAGAACAGTTTGACTGATGGTAGAACAGTTTGACTGATGTCAGAACAGTTTGACTGATGGTAGAACAGTTTGACTGATGTCAGAACAGTTTGACTGATGGTAGAACAGTCTGACTGATAGCAGAACAGTTTGACTGATGTCAGAACAGTTTGACTGATGGTAGAACAGTTTGACTGATGTCAGAACAGTTTGACTGATGGTAGAACAGCCTGACTGATGTCAGAACAGTTTGACTAATGGTAGAACAGTTTGAGTGATGTTAGAACAGTTTGACTGATGTCAGAACAGCCTGACTGATGGCAGAACAATCTGACTGATGTCAGAAAAGCCTGACTGATGTCAGAACAGTTTGACTGATGGTAGAACAGTCTGACTGATAGTAGAACAGTTTGACTGATTGTAGAACAGTTTGACTGATGTCAGAACAGTTTGACTGATGGCAGAATAGTTTGATGGTAGAACAGTTTGACTGATGGCAGAACAGTCTGACGGATGTCAGAACAGTTTGACTGATGGTAGAACAGTCTGACTGATAGTAGAACAGTTTGACTGATTGTAGAACAGTTTGACTGATGTCAGAACAGTTTGACTGATGGCAGAATAGTTTGATGGCAGAACAGTCTGACTGATGGCAGAACAGTTTGACTGATGGCAGAATAGTTTGACTGATGGTAGAACAGTCTGACTGATGGTAGAACAGTCTGACTGATAGCAGAACAGTCTGACTGATGTCAGAACAGTCTGACTGATGGTAGAACAGTTTGACTGATGATAGAACAGTTTGACTGATGGCAGAACAGTCTGACTGATGGTAGAACAGTTTGACTGATGTTAGAACAGTCTGACTGATGTCAGAACAGTCTGACTGATGGTAGAACAGTTTGACTGATGATAGAACAGTTTGACTGATGGCAGAACAGTTTGACTGATGATAGAACAGTTTGACTGATGTTAGAATAGTTTGAATGATGGCAGAACAGTCTGACTGATGGCAGAACAGTTTGACTGATGGCAGAATAGTTTGATGGTAGAACAGTTTGACTGATGTCAGAACAGTCTGACGGTAGAAAAGTCTGACTGATGGCAGAACAGTCTGACTGATGGCAGAACAGTTTGACTGATGGCAGAATAGTTTGATGGCAGAACAGTTTGACTGATGGCAGAACAGTTTGACTGATGATAGAACAGTTTGACTGATGTTGGAATAGTTTGAATGATGGCAGAACAGTCTGACTGATGGCAGAACAGTTTGACTGATGGCAGAATAGTTTGATGGTAGAACAGTTTGACTGATGGCAGAACAGTCTGACGGTAGAAAAGTCTGACTGATGGCAGAACAGTCTGACTGATGGTAGAACAGTTTGACTGATGGCAGAATAGTTTGACTGATGGTAGAACAGTTTGACTGATGGTAGAACAGTCTGACTGATGGTAGAACAGTCTGACTGATAACAGAACAGTCTGACTGATGTCAGAACAGTTTGACTGATGGTAGAACAGTTTGACTGATGGTAGAACAGTCTGACTGATGGCAGAACAGTCTGACTGATAGCAGAACAGTCTGACTGATGTCAGAACAGTCTGACTGATGGTAGAACAGTTTGACTGATGGCAGAACAGTTTGACTGATGGTAGAACAGTCTGACTGATGGCAGAACAGTTTGACTGATGATAGAACAGTTTGACTGATGTTAGAATAGTTTGAATGATGGCAGAACAGTCTGACTGATGGCAGAACAGTTTGACTGATGGCAGAATAGTTTGATGGTAGAACAGTTTGACTGATGGCAGAACAGTCTGACTGATGGCAGAATAGTTTGACTGATGTCAGAACAGTTTGACTGATTGTAGAACAGTTTGACTGATGGCAGAACAGTCTGACTGATTTCAGAACAGTGACTGATTGTAGAACAGTCTGACTGATGTCAGAACAGCTTGATGTAGAACAGTTTGACTGATGGTGGAACAGTTTGATGTCGGAAAAGTTTGATTGATGGTAGAACAGCCTGACTGATGTCAGAACAGTTTGACTGATGGTAGAACAGCCTGACTGATGTCAGAACAGTTTGACTAATGGTAGAACAGTTTGAGTGATGTTAGAACAGTTTGACTGATGTCAGAACAGCCTGACTGATGGCAGAACAATCTGACTGATGTCAGAAAAGCCTGACTGATGTCAGAACAGTTTGACTGATGGTAGAACAGTCTGACTGATAGTAGAACAGTTTGACTGATTGTAGAACAGTTTGACTGATGTCAGAACAGTTTGACTGATGGTAGAACAGTCTGACTGATGTCAGAACAGTTTGACTGATGGTACAACGGTTTGATTGATGGTAGAACAGTTTGACTAATGGTAGAACAGTTTGAGTGATGTGAGAACAGTTTGACTGATGGTAGAACAGTTTGACTGATGTCAGAACAGCCTGACTGATGGTAGAACAGTTTGACTGATGGCAGAATAGTTTGACTGATGGTAGAACAGTTTGACTGATGGTAGAACAGTTTGACTGATGGCAGAACAGTTTGACTGATGGTAGAACAGTTTGACTGATGGCAGAACAGTTTGACTGATGGTAGAACAGTCTGACTGATAGTAGAACAGTTTGACTGATGGCAGAACAGTTTGACTGATGGTAGAACAGTTTGACTGATGGCAGAACAGTTTGACTGATGGTACAACGGTTTGATTGATGGTAGAACAGTTTGACTGATGTCAGAACAGTTTGACTGATGGCAGAACAGTTTGACTGATGTCAGAACAGTTGACTGATGTCAGATCTCAGACCTCAACTGTGACAGTTTCTGTTTAATCTGCTTGGTAAAGCTCTTCTGATGATGTTCTGGCATTTCAGACCATTCTGTGTCTGATCTTCCTGTTTCAGTGGAGTCATCCTCACCTGACTGCAGGCACATGTGCACTGACCCAACATGTCTCCTCCTCCTCCTCCTCCTCCTCCTCGTCTCTGGTTTCAGGCTTTGGGCAGAAAAACAGTCCAGTGACATTTAAAGAGAGACATCAAATCATCATCTGTTCAGGAATCTGTAACGCTGTGAGAGCAGAGTCACAGAGACAGACTGAAACTACACTCCATAATAACAATAATACTACTACTACTAATAATAATAATAATAAATGACTCATAATGTAAAACTTAATGTACAGTATTATCTGTATGTTATATAACAGAATGTATAAGGTGAAGTTGTGTGAGGACACTCAGGTTTATGTTTCTTCTCTCTGAGTTTGTTCCAGTGATTTTATTCATATTTCTGCTCTTCATGACAGCAGCTGCCAGCTGAGCCTTCGTTGTCATCCTCCTCCTCCAACCTTAATTATCCAGCAGCCACACTGAGGATGTCCTGGTTTCTGTCTGACATGAAGACATTTACAGATTGAGTCTGCAGGAGGATCATAAACAAACTGTTCATCAATAATCAGGGACTGATCTGATCAATCTGATTAGTTTATGAATGAGATGAGATGACTGTGGACTGTGATCCTCGTCATAGCTTCACTCTTCATATTTCTCACATAAAAATATTTTTTCCGTGGTTCTGTAAACCTGCCGTCAGGTGACAGGTGTCTCCTTCCACTTGGTTTATAAAGATACATCGAGAGCTACAGTTGAAGGATCATTTTAGTCACATTTTATTTATTTATTTACAACATTTTACATTCAGCTCATTGTGATTAGTGTTAGTTAATATAAGACACTTAAATGTTCTTAAAAGCTGTTTATTAACTTTAATAAGATTATTAAGGTTAGCAAGTTTACTGATGGATTATAAGACATTAATAAACAGATATAAGACACATGGATCATGTTGTCCACCAGGTGAGCTACCTGAACACTTTGTGTCCATGTGATCATTTAATAACTCAGCTAATCATCGTTCTGTTTTAACAGCATCACTACATGTGATCACGTTGATAACATCACATAAACATAATAATACAATAATAATAACAAATGTTGATGAAGGTTCTCAATCATCCAGGTCCTGGTACCTCTAAGTTCTGTATCATAGTCAGCTGGACTTGTTTCAGTTTGTTGAAGACGTTTCACATCTCGTCCAAGAGGCTTCTTCACTCCTAACTAACTGGAGGAGCTACCGGCTTTAAACTCTGTGTGGCAACTGTCGGCGTGTTCGTTTGTTTGAGTGAAGACATACAACGACGTTCCGTTTAACTATTTATTTAGAATTGTGTCATTAAGCAAGCATGATCATGGACCTTTCTCTGTTAGACAAATCACAGTCAGCGGATTGCTGTTACTCTGTAACCCATCGCCCAGAAAAAGATGGAGATATTCACTTTACAATAACAGTTATATTTTTGCTGTTGAGGTGTTGTAACTTCTCATTGGTCAAAAAGGTGAGGAGGCCACAGGCTGGTCCCAGCCTCTTGGCAACACGATTCCTCCAATCCGTGAAGACATCGCCCTGTGGAAAGACCCTCCCTCTTCCTGTTCTCTTCCTGTCTTATCCTGCACTGCTCTGCACTACTTTTGAGTTCCTCTAAGTCACACTTTGCTATCATTCCACAGACAGATACCGCTCACTACAAGGTCATCATGTGCAGGCAACTTTGTTACAGAGATAAAGGCAGCTTTGTTCTCTCTCTCATCCTGGCTTGTTTCTCCAATGTCTTAACCCTTCATAACTTGGGGTCAATGCTTCTGTCAACCTCATCTATCAACAGGATAAGTACAGCTCTATATGGGGACATCATTAAGTGAACATGTGGAGTAGCATATGACTGGTGGAAAAAAAAACTATTGTATCCCAACACAACAAATATTTAAGCACAAAGAAACTTTAGGAAGCTCTGACTAGTTTTTACTTTGTTTCACTTTCATGTAAACAGTATCCACAAAGAGGACGTTTATAAAAAACTGTCTGACACGTGTTATTATTATTATGACTGAGGTAAATCGAGGCAAATTCTATATTGTAAAAGTTATTCTGAAAAAAGTGAGATAAGACATCACCAATCATATCGATCAGTCAATCAAAGGTTGAGGACTCAACCAGATCTATAGTCCAGCAGTCGTGGGCGACATGTTGGCAAGCTCCTGGATGTCAGTCGGTGTCTGATGACAGTTCACATTCTGACTGACGTTCACCAGAGGCTTTTTGTCTGCGAGTCAAAGATCAGGGCTAAAGTCATCATGTGACCTGAACAGTTTTTAAATGGAGTCAGAGGTTCAGACTCTGAAACACTGAATCATGTTTAATCTCTGTCTTTAATCCAGTTTTTAATATTTCTAACGTGTTTTGATCCGTCATTGCAGTTTCACGTCTGTGCTGTTTGTCCCCGAGCTGCCGTATAAATAAAGGTTGAAGGATTGAAACACAGAAATGACCTGCTTTGTTTTCAGGACGACACTGAAGGAGATTCATCTGTAAAAGTAAAAAAAGAGAAGAAGAGTTGTTATAATCAGTCTGAACATGTTTAAATAGTGTTTCTCCTGAAGCAGCTTCAGAGTCACAGGAACATTAAAACATATTCAGCAGTTGATTCAAAGTAACATATTTACTCACAGCTCAGATTCAGAGAAGCAGCATCATTAAAACAAGTCCAACATGAACAAGCAGAGTGAAAATAACCTTTAAAGACTTTAGTTTTCATTAGATATTAATTCATAGTTTCTATATTTTACTTGTACTTATTGTACTTCTGTCGCCAGCTCAGGCTGCGTCTGTTAGAGTTTAAATTAAGTTACTACACAGTATTCATTACATTTATTCTTCCGTTACAAATGCATGACCTAATTGTCAGAGCGGCCACAGCCTCTGATTGGTCGACAGGCAGAACTCAAGGAACCATGGGATTGCTGATGGCAGCTAACGCCAATAAAAACTGTTTTCAACCGAAGGATCAATAATCACAGTGTCAGATTTATCATTATGTATTAAATCAAGTCTTCAAACAGACTCTGCAGATTAAAGCTGATGATCACACAGTGGTTAGCTTCTGTACGTCTGCAGCTAGCAGAGATGTTTATCAGTTATGACATTAAAACATCAAAGTATCTCGTATATGACAAACTGTCCACTCAGGGGAGTTAACCCTAACCCTATCTTTACTGAATTATTTTACCTTTGTAGGCAAAGCAAGGCAAGTTTATTTGTATAGCACAAGTCAGGCACAAGGAAACTCAAAGTGCTTTACAGGTTCAGTCTTGATTTAAAAGAGGTGAGAGTTGGAGCAGATCTGCAGTTTTCAGGGAGTTTGTTCCAGATATGTAGTGCACAATAACTGAACGCTGCTTCTCCATGTTTAGTTTTGACTCTAGGGACTGAAAGCAGACCTGTACCTGTACCTGGATGGTTCATAACGTGGCAGCAGATCAGAAACCATTCAGTGGTTTATAAACCAGCAGCAGAATTTTGAAATCTATTCTTTGACAGACAGGAAGCCAGTTTAAAGATCTGAGAACTGGAGTGATGTGATCTACTTTTTTGGTTCTTGTTAGGACTTGAGCAGCAGCGTTCTGAATCAGCTGCAGCTGTCTGATGGATTTTTTAGAGAGTCCTGTAAAGACACCGTTACAGTAGTCGAGTCTGCTGAAGATAAATGCATGGTCAAGTTTTTCTAAATCATGCCGAGACATAAGTCCTTTTATCCTGGATATATTCTTAAGGTGATAGTAGGCCGACTTTGTAATTGTCTTAGTGTGGCTGCTGAAGTTCAGGTCTGAGTCAATGATTACACCAAGGCTTCCTTGGCTCCAAAAACAATTATTTCAGTCTTATCTTTATTTAACGGAAGAAAACTCTGACACATCCAATCACTGATTTTTTGATCTGATTTGTTGATCTGATGCATCTACTCAGTGTGTGTAAGATTATAGTGGTGATATCTTTATGGAAATGTGTGTGTCATCTGCATAACTATGTTGTGTAATTACCAATACACACAAAGTAGTCTTTATCATTTAGATAGGATTTAGGATCGAGGGTCGAAGGACAGAGGGTGTCGTCTCTGTACAGATTGTAAAGCCCTCTGAGGCAAACTGTGATTTGTGAATTTGGGCTATACAAATAAAATTTGATTTGATTTGATTTGATTTGATTTAAACCAATTTAATTCTGTACCAGAGGGGGTTAGTCCCACCCAGTTTTCCAGTTGGTCTAGTAGTATATTGTGGTCGACCATGTCAAATGCAGCACTGAGATCCAGTAATACTACGACTGAAATTTTGCCACTGTCTGTTTAAAAGGAATGTCACTGAGGACCTTGACAAGCGGTCTCAGTGCTGTGATGTGGTCGAAATCCTGATTGAAGACATCGAAACTGCCATTTATTATTAAGTAATTGTTCAGCTGTTGAAAACAGCCTGTGAACCAGCTACAGTGCCTATAAAAGTTATTCACCCCCTGAATTGTTTTCACCTTTTATTGCTTTCATAAATGGAATCATGGTCAATATACACAAAATATACAATAAAAACTCTTTGATGTCAAAGTGAAAACAGATTTCTACAAAGTAATGTCAATTAATTAAAAATATATAAGTATTCAGCGCCTTTAAAGAAATTGACTTAATTCAACAGAGGTCCTGCCAGTTGGTGCTAGCAGTCGCACTATTAGTGAACTTGAGATCACCTGAGTGCACTGAATGTGTCTCAGGTGATTACAGTATAAAGACACTTGTGTCTGAAGGTCCAGTCACGGTTAATCAATATTCATGGCTACAATTACACCATGAAGATAAAAAAAAACACTCCAAGCAACTCTGTCAAAAGGTTATTGAAAAGTATAAGTCAGGGGACGGATACAAAAACATTTCCAAGTCCCTGAACATCCCCCGGAGTTCAGTCAAATCCATCATTAAGAAAAAGAAGGAATATGGCTCATGTGTAAATCTGCCTGGACCAGGTCGTCCTCACAAACTGAGCGATGGTGCAAGAAGGAGACTAGTGAGGGAGGCCACCAAGACAGCAGTTAATATCTGCAGTAGCTGAGATGGGAGAGACTCTGCATTCAACAACTGTTGCTGGGTTCTTCACCAGTCAAAGCTTTATGGGAGAGTGGACAAGAGAAAGCCACTGTTGAGGAAAGTTCATTAAATCTCAACTAGAGTTCATCCAAAGGCATGTGGGAGACTCAAAGGTCCACTGGAAGAAGGTTCTTTGGTCTGATGAGACCAAAACGGAGCTTTTTGACCATCAGACTAGATGCTATGTTTGTCTGACACCAAACACTGCACATCAGCACAAACACACCATCCCCACCGTGAAGCATGGTGGTGGCATCATCATGCTGTCGGGGTGCTTCTCAGCAGCAGGCCCTGGTAGGCTTGTAATGATAGAGGGTGAAATGAATGCAGCAAAATGTAGTGAACTGCTGGAGGACAACCTGATTCAGTCTGCAGGAGAACTACAACTTGGGAGAAGATTTATTTTCCTGAAAGACAATGACCTGAAGCATACAGAGAAAGCTACACTGAACTGGTTTAAAGACAACAAGGGGGATGTTCTAGAGTGGCCGAGTCAAAGCCCAGACCTCAATCCAATAGAGAATTTGTGGCTGGACTTGTGAAGGCTGTTCACGCCTGATACCGTCAACCTCAACCTGACAGAGCTTGAGCAGTTTTACAAGGAAGAATGGAGTAAAATTGCAGCGTCCAGATGTTGAAGCCTGATTGAGACTCCACACAGACTCAGTGCTGTGATCGAGGCCAAAAGTGCATCTACTAAATACTGACTTGAAGGGGGTGAAAACTTATGCAGTCACTTATATTACATTATATATTTTTAATTCATTGACATTACTTTGTAGAAATCTGTTTTCACTTTGACATTAAAGAGTTTGTTTTGTATATTTACTATGATTCCATTTATACAGTAAAAGCAATAAAAGGAGAAAACAATTAAGGGGGTGAATACTTTTTATCGGCACTGTATAATTCAGGTTAGCAGTTAGCTTCATCATGAATTCATGAATTTTATCAACAGATTTTGATTCTTTCAGCATCACCCAGATAAGTTGAGAACATTAATATATAATCAATACAAATCCGATTTCTGACTGCATATTTTGACTTTAACAGATAAAATGATACATTGCTTTTTGCCTACATTCAGTCAATAAACTGTCATTTAACAAAGAAGCATAAATAGAGATTATTAAAATTTCGGATGTGAGGCTCATGTTTTCAGAACACCGTGGTGTCCTTCTGTAATTCAAATGCTTTTAAAAAGAAAAAGAAACTGGTGGCGCAGGTGTGCATCTAAAATTAGTCTGAAAGTGTGTGTAAATAAAATTAAGACATTTATCAACATGAACGGTCATTGATTAGCACCATATTGTCAATATATAATAAATGAGGTAATAATCATTAATTTAAGGGTTTTTTCTTCAGTCAGAAAAATTCTCCTGTTGTGTTCCAGAAGTTAAATGCTGCGTTTTTTAAATGGAGTTCTGTTGAGTTCAAAGTGTTTCTGCTGAATCAGATTTCTGACTTTTCGTCTTCTTTAATTCGATTTATTTGATCTGAAACTTTTTCATAAACTTCAGATCATAAAGATGTTTGTTCTGATGTCTTTAACAACACGACCAGTCTGAGGGTGACCTTTGACCTCCCACCAGTCGTGTTTAATTGAGGTCAAACACTGAAGGAAATCTTCTATAGAGCATATCCCTTCAGAATAAAAGCCTTGGGTTCATGCTCTGACCTCCACCAGCTGATTGGTTTATTAATCAGAGTAATGTGATTACTCAGTGAGTGAGGTTCATTTCAGTTCAGTGTGGTGTGTTAGAGCAGTTTGGGGCATTTGATGGTGCCTGTGGGGCAGTTAACACAGTCTGTGTTAGTTATGAGATGTTTGTGGTGATTGTGGTCAATTAGGGATGGGTTATAGACCGCTCAGTGGTCGCTGACTTTCAGGAACGCCTTGAACAGAATCTGACTGAACAGAATCATGAATGTTGCCTGATTGTAGCTCAATGCTTAAATCTTGTATTATAACATATAGAACAAAGCCTCAGAGCTTCTTTGATTATTAACAGCATGTTAGTGATGACAGAAAGTGATAACTCCATCAGACTGACAAGGCTGCAAAAGTTGCTGTTTGTATGATGTATTTTTCTGTTAAACGATAAGAGGCTCACTTTAAACAATATTATTAATAATAATAATTAATGATAATGATGATGAGAAGAAGTAGAAAAATAGCGTACTGAAAAGTTCTGTAGATCTGTAGGTTGATTATTTGAAAGAGTAAAACTTGAGAGAAGCTTGGCAAAAAAAAGGCACAGATTGATTTCATAGGTTGAAAATTACATTGAAAAGACAGAAAACATTTTAAGTGTGAATAGACCAGCTGTTCAGATCATCCTCCTGTAAAACACTGTTGGTCAAATATTTAAACTTGATGTCTGCATTAGAGAACATGGTGTGGGCTGAGGCTGTAAATCTTATCTTATTTTTTTAGCACGTGTCAAGTAAAACGCCCTGTAACATGGAGGAGGGCGAAAAAATCAACCAACTGAGGAGGAGATGGAGGAAGAACTGATTGTGCTTGAGTAATGCAGCACTGTTTGCACTTTTGATTTATGTATTTGCACTTTTTGACCTCAGTACTGCAGTATTAAAATAAATGTTATTAAATCAAATTGTTCTTTTTCGTTATTATGGGGATCGATTCCTGGGCCAGTGGTTACAATGGTGGGGCCAGTGATCCTCAAAAGCCACTGGCCCTCAAATTTCCCTTATTGTCTACCCCTGTGTAGTTGTGATGGGAATTTTGTACTTCATGTAGAGGTATGTGAATTGAAGTCTTACACAGCCCTATTCAAAGTATGTTTAACGTGAACCTGTGACCTTGTTTTATGACCCATGTAATGTATTGAGTAATCACTGAAGGTTATCACTCCCTTCTGTTAATTATTTCTTTAAGTGCAGGAGGGCATAAATTAGTAGCTTTCAGAGTGAAAACACACCCACAGAGACAGATAAAAACCAAGCTTTCCTCCTCAGAAATTGAGTCTTCACTTTGTAACTGACCTGCATGTTGCTCTGTGAATGCTCCTCTTGTACAAGATTAAAACCTTGTTTGAACTTTGAGCTGACTCCGATCTCCTTCCTCCAGTTCTAAATTATCGCAGAATTATTTTAACATAAGTCGCTTTGGACAAAAGCGAGACAAAAGACAGGAAGTTCTAAAAACAAAGACTTTTATTTTGTAAACAACAAAAAACATCATAGTGTGAGACACCTGTGTGTGTGTGTGTGTGTGTGTGTGTGTGTATACTGTATATGTTTATGCGGCTTTGTAAAACTGTGTTTTTCAGTGTGTACCTGTGTGTAAGTGTTCATGTGTGTATGTTCATGTCTGTGTATCTGTGTGTAAGAGTGTTCATATGTGTCTATGTGGGCTTGGTGAGCAGCTGGCTGGAGAAGTCGAACAGATCTTTGTTGACTTTCTTCAGAGTTTGAACTTCTTCCTCGAGCTCAGCGACTCGAACCTTTGTGTTCTCACCGTCACCGAACACCGACTGAAACACACACAGAGAGAGAGAGAGAGAGAGAGAGAGAGAGAGAGAGAGAGAGAGAGAGAGAGAGAGAGAGAGATTACTGTACATGAAGCGATAAACAAACATTAGCACTGGCTAACTACTGCTAGCTGCTGGCTTACTGTTGATATGGAGCAGATAAATAGAGATCTGAAGCCCCGCCCCCTCCTGATCAAAGCTTTGTGTGGTAGTGATGAAGAGAGACAGATAATAATAATAATAATAATAATACATTTAATTTATATAGCGCCTTTCAGGGTACCCAAGGGCGCTTAACAAAGTGGAACATACAAAACAAAGAATAGACAATAATAAACTTGAGTCTGGAGGCCCTGTGCACACAGCGGGGGCGACGCAGGAGACCAGAAGATTCAATCCCAGCGATGGAGCCCGGGAGAAGCGACAGCAGAGGTCCAGGAGCTCCTGTGCTGAGCATCCGGAGATCACGTCAGCAGCGGCGGAGCAGCGACCATCCAACATCGCCGCGAGCCGTGGGAGACCACAGCAGCACAGGAGGACGACACAGGAGCCAGGCGGCGAACAATCCTGAGGCCGTGGTGGAGGGAGGACCAGCGGAGCACTGCTGGACAGCCCACAGAGCACTGAGCATGCCAACCGTTCAGGTGTGCAGCCTTCAAAGTTTGTAGCACAGTCCCAGAGCTTGTAGAGACAACTTGGCTTTCTTTTTTCAACAGAAAAAGCAGTTTTGCAACGGATTGAGAAGCAGCGATATTCACGCCAGCGTCCTCTCGCATCCGGGTTGCCATGGAAACTTGTATAAATAAATGATGTATTGATCCTGTTTGAATTGTGTCATGAATCACACAGATGATGTTTATCAGTTTGTCATCAAACTAATGAACTAAGAAACATTGTGGAGCTGCTCCTGTATATGAGCAGCTCACAGAACTGAACCAGAACCAGAACTGCAGCTGTCACTATGAGCAGATTTATTGTGATGTTCATCTTGTTTACGAGCTTTTCTGAGCCCAGCTGGCTCCATGTTGGTGTTGGTTCTGGTGCTGATGAGAACACGCTTTAACACAAAACTATATGAGGTTTGACTTTAATACAACAAACTGACAAACATCATGTGTGATTCATGACACAGTTCAACAGGATCAATACATCATCTGTCTCTCTTCAGTCACTTCTGATCTACTGTCCCATGAGCTCCACTGGACGCTAGCGGGACTTCTCTACAACTAATGACCAGACTGAAGCCCCGCCCCCTCTCACCTTGTCAGTCACAGCATTCATCAAAGAGTTCAGCCTATCAGCTTTCTGCAGGTATGTCTCCTCTTCCTCCTAAAGACACAGGAAGACCATTTCAAAATAAAACAAATAAGGTCTGCATTCTCTGCAAAATAAAATAAAAAAGTGAATCCATTTTCAAAATAAAACAGTCAAATTTTGAAATAGAAAGGTTGAGGAGTTTTATTTCAAAATAAAAAGGTTTTTAATATAATTAGCGCCTCCCACAGGCAGCAGAGTTCATTACAAACAACATCCTGAAGTGTCTGAACTGTAGTTAAGATAAACACGCATAGTTTGTCCTGATGGTAGCACTAGAAGAAAGCTAATACAGTCAATGGAGTCACCCACTCTACACCTGCGGACTCACCTGTGTGTAGAGGCCGATTCGAACACACACCTCTCCCGACTCTCCGCCGTCGCCCTCGGAGGCGTGCAGGTGACGGCTGAAGCGCGGCAGCGGGACGGCAGGCCGACTGTCGGGCAGGAACATGTTAGCTGGAGCTGCCATGATGACGGCGTTTGTCACCAGACCTGCACACACAGACAGGAAGTGAGGTCAGAGGACTACAGTTCCACTGTTACCATGGAGACGGTATGCCTTGAGCAAAAAGTTTCTAGACATTCATTGAGTTTAACAACAGCTCAAACTTATCATCATTACTGATCAATGAGGACTAATCAATAATTCATTCAGGTCATGAAACATGCGAGTGTGTCGGAGTCGAACTGACATCTAAAACTGAAAAGCTTTTATGGATCAATGATTCAATATTGATTTATTTTAGCCGTACTGCAATCAGAGGGATTGACCTGAATTACAACAATGAAAGAGAACGATTGGTTGATTCTGATGCTTCTACACATAAACAGACCAATGAGCTGTCAGCTGACATGTGACATCAGCTGAATGAGGATGAGGATGGAGCCTGAAGGCAGCGAAGAGCAGATCAAAGTGAGGAAGAATTTCTTCAATTTGTAACCTGAAATAACCCCGAAGCTGCAGCAGAGACTGAAATACTAAAAATACTACAGTTCACCTGAGTGAGAACTCGTCAGAGCCAATATAATTTAGAATCAAACATATATTCTGAACATTTAACGGATTGAAAACATCACGATGACTGAAACCGTCAGTTTGATCCGCTCATCAACATCGTGTTTATTCACTAAAGCTGGTTTTACATTTTAATAGTCTTCATGTTTCTGAACAGCTTCACTGTAATAAGCAGCCCACAACATATTTCAGTCATCATGACCTCACTTCCTGTCTATGTTTATGTTTCAGAATAAAGTTAATGATGTTTTCAGCCTGTGGGTTCAGAAGAACTCCTCTGAGCGCTGCACTCCTTCACTTTATTTTTTGTATGGGATGCTTCAACTCTTGAACCCAGCAGCTGATCTCTGATTGGTCCATTAGTGTCAGTCTTCTACAAACACAAAGTAAATCATCGGGAGGCTTTCTGAGCTCTGATTGGACAGATGGATCGGACTCATTTTTCAGTGCAACAGCGAGTCGGCCGCCTGGATCACACTCGACTTCCTCTATCGGCCGACACTTTACAGATTCACAAAACACTTCATGTTTCAGTTCGTCGTCAGCAGATAAAAATTCTGACATTTGATCAAACACCTAAAATACCAAATGTCTCTCAACATAATCCAAGCAGCAGCAATCCTTTAACACGACCACCATCTCTCTCTAACCTTCATCGACTCATTTTTGTACCACAGCTTGGTTAAACTTTGAAATGGAGATTGAGGAAAATAAAGTTCTGTTCTTTTTTCAGTATTTGTTGAGAAAATTGTCGATGACACTATTTTTTCATTTTAACATCTTCATGTTCACACTCGTCCATCAGAAGCAGCTCTCGTTAGCTTCCTGTGACCTCAAGCTAATGAAACATTAATGATCCTGCAGCTTCAACACTTTTCTCTTTCTGAATCCAACAAACTGACGAGAACATCATCTGTGAAGATTCACCGTCAGTCGATGAGCTGTAGTTGGTATTCAGCTGAACGTTTCAGCAGCGACACCAGGAGACGAGGTGAAGGCTGAGTGAAAATCTGATCATCAAACTTTCATCATAACACTGACAGGAGACCGAACTGAAGAAACTCACTCAACACATATTCTTCATTTATTTCCTCTTCTGGTGCTGTGAGTACTTCTACTCTCAAAAGATAAATCTTTAGAGCTGCAACACTAACATTTATTTAATGTCCTGTCAGAACGTGTGAAGTGAAAACAATTGGATCTGTAATGTCCTGACCAGCCCAGGTGTATCTGTCAGGAAACACAACTGGGAAACCTACCGAACCTCATGATGAAGATCTCAAATTAAAGAGCACTGTTCTCTGTGTAACTGGTGACTCACAGAGCGACAGCCTGCTCCAACATCACAGAGTGGACACGTTCTTCATTAACTTCAAGTTCTGTTGAAGCTTCTGTAAAATATTAAAGCTGCTCCACTTCTGATTCTTCAGTAAAACATTTAAGCAGCTCCGAGTCTCAGTCCAACTTCATGTTCGCTCAAAGGCACTCTCAAACTTTGTCACTCAGGGTCAGGTGGTCATCACTGACATCACTGTGATGTCAGTAGGACTGTATCAGACTCCGTTCTCAGCTCTGGACCCAGTCTCTGTTCCAGTCCCCAGCTGTGGTTCTGGTCTCTAGTCCTGGTCCTAGTCTCTGTTCCAGTCCCCAGCTGTGGTCCTAGTCCCTGTTTCAGTCCTCAGCTGTGGTCCTAGTCCCTATTTCATTCCTCAGCTGTGGTCCTAGTCCCTGTTCCAGTCCCCAGGTGTGGTCCTAGTCCCTTTTTCATCCCTAAGCTGTGGTCCTGGTCCCTGTTTCAGTCCCCAGCTGTGGTCCTGGTCCCTGTTTCATTCCTCAGCTGTTATCCTAGTCCCTGTTTCATTCCTCAGCTGTGGTCCTAGTCCCTGTTTCAGTCCTCACTTGTAGTCCTTGTCCCTGTTTCATTCCTCAGCTGTGATCCTAGTCCCTGTTTCAGTCCTCAGCTGTGGTCCTTGTCCCTGTTTCATTCCTCAGCTGTGATCCTGGTCCCTGTTTCAGTCCTCAGCTGTGGTCCTAGTCTCTGTTCCAGTCCCCAGCTGTGGTCCTAGTCCCTGTTTCATTCCTCAGCTGTGGTCCTAGTCCCTGTTTCAGTCCTCAGCTGTGGTCCTTGTCCCTGTTTCATTCCTCAGCTGTGATCCTGGTCCCTGTTTCAGTCCTCAGCTGTGGTCCTAGTCTCTGTTCCAGTCCCCAGCTGTGGTCCTAGTCCCTGTTTCATTCCTAAGCTGTGGTCCTAGTCCCTGTTTCAGTCCTCAGCTGTGGTCCTTGTCCCTGTTTCATTCCTCAGCTGTGATCCTGGTCCCTGTTTCAGTCCTCAGCTGTGGTCCTAGTCTCTGTTCCAGTCCCCAGCTGTGGTCCTAGTCCCTGTTTCATTCTTAAGCTGTGGTCCTAGTCCCTGTTTCAGTCCTCAGATGTGGTCCTAGTCCCTGTTACAGTCCTCAGCTGTGGTCCTACTCCCTATTTCATTCCTCAGCTGTGGTCCTAGTCTCTGTTCCAGTCCCCAGGTGTGGTCCTAGTCCCTGTTTCAGTCCTCAGCTGTGGTCCTGGTCCCTGTTTCAGTCCCCAGCTGTGGTCCTGGTCCCTGTTTTATTCCTCAGCTGTGGTCCTGGTCCCTGTTTCATTCCTCAGCTGTTATCCTAGTCCCTGTTTCATTCCTCAGCTGTGGTCCTAGTCCCTGTTTCAGTCCTCACTTGTAGTCCTTGTCCCTGTTCCAGTCCCCAGCTGTGGTCCTAGTCCCTGTTTCATTCCTCAGCTGTGGTCCTTGTCCCTGTTTCATTCCTCAGCTGTGATCCTGGTCCCTGTTTCAGTCCTCAGCTGTGGTCCTTGTCCCTGTTTCATTCCTCAGCTGTGATCCTGGTCCCTGTTTCAGTCCTCAGCTGTGGTCCTAGTCTCTGTTCCAGTCCCCAGCTGCGGTCCTTGTCCCTGTTTCATTCCTCAGCTGTGATCCTGGTCCCTGTTTCCGTCCTCAGCTGTGGTCCTAGTCTCTGTTCCAGTCCCCAGCTGCGGTCCTGGTCCCTGTTTCAGTTCTCAGCTATGGTCCTGGTCCCTGTTTCAGTTCTCAGCTGTGGTCCTGGTCCCAGTTTCAGTCCTAAGCTGGTCCCTGGTCCTGGTCGTGTGGTCCCTGTTTGGACTCAGAGACTTTTCAGGTCCAACTTAAACAGAAGTTCAATAAAAGTAAAAGATTCAAACTGAGGTGAAAATCTGTGACTAAATAAAACCTCAAACGTTCCTTCAGATAAATTGTGTTTATGTTTGCTGCTGTGAAGGAAACTGGTCTACAGTGAAGGTCGGAGCTCAGGTAGACTGTAGGATGGTCCCACCTGCTGTCAGGTGCATGTTGTGTTCATGTCACATGACCGCTGACAGCGACTGCTCAGCTGAACTCTTCTGCAGCTCATAGTGTCACAAGGAACAAACCTCACAATGGAAAGACTTTGAACTCAGCTTTTAAAAACCTCTTAAAGAGAAATAATGTTGGTGTTCCACTGAGACACAAACTGTTTGGACTCATTACCAACTGATTAATAATCATTGATCTTTGATCAGTCAGTATGTGACTTCTTAGCTGATCCAGAACAGACTGACTGTGGTTTATGCTGTTGAAGGCAAACGTATTACTTGTATCCATGAGACTGAGCGACCTGTTTGTACGAGTCTTTTGCTCCTTCAGGCTTTAAATCCTCTCAAACATGAAAACAACATGCAGAGCTGTGATGTTCAGGAGATTAGATGTGAATTTAAATGTGTAGCGACCAATAAAAGCAGCGACCTGTTTAAAGCAAGCAAAGCAGCAGCAGCTTTAGTCTGCTTAGCCTCCACTTCAATCTCTGTAAAAAAACATTTTTATTCTTTCACCAGAAACAACTCTTGATTTGCAGCTTATCAGAAGGAAGCCACAAAGACAGAGTGGCTCTCTGCTCTGCCTTCAATCAGGAAATCAGCAGTCGAGCTGACGAGGTGACGCTCTGCCAGACTCATTTCACGCCAACAAAAGCTCCAAATCACAGCGAGGAAACATGTGGGAGTCGATCTACTGACGCTCGGGGAGCAACAACCTTCAATCCTCCCAGAAAACACTCAAATCCCTCAACAATACAAGCCGATTCGACTGGTGTTTTACTGGACGAGGTTTCCTGCCTGCAGCGCCAAGCCTCGACATGCTGTCACTCCAACTTCCTGTCTGGGGACTTTTTAAATTAATTTCCCTCAGATTACCTCAAGGATCAATTTAAGATGACAAGCCACTCGAGGAGCAGAAGATGTTTGCAGTAATGAGTGAAGGAGCTGCGTCACGCTTATTGACGAACCCACTGCCGAACGTGTGATAATTAAAACAAGAAGCAGCACATTTACATACTGAAGGAAACCGGTCAGGTGGACAAAGCAGAGCGTGAAGCACATGACTGAGCCCTGACCAGGTGTGTCTTCAACCTCACCTGCATACTTTCAATCCTGTAACTGAGGAGTTTAACCTTTATGTTGGATCTTACAGTCAGAGTGTTGATGAAACTAAAATGATCTTCTGCTTATGATGGATTCAGTTTCACCCTCAGAGCTTCTCTTACTGGATGATTATTATTATTGGATAAACTTTAGACTCGTAGACCGACTGGAAAATCAATTTCCCGTCTCTGGCCCAGCTCTCACGTGGTTTGGGCAGTACCTACCCGGAGGAACACAGTGTGTTTCCTCTCTGCTCTTCTCTTTATATTTCGCCTCTAGGCCAAATTATACACAGTCATGGAATTTAATTTGCACTGCAGGCTGATGATACGCAGCTCTATGTGCCCGTAAAAGCTGAGGATGATTCCCACATTAATAATTTAGAGGCCTGCTTGCTGTGAAAAACTCGATGTCAATTCCTGCGCCTGAATTCTGATAACGCTGTTGGTCGCTCGACAAGAACACCAGTTTGATCACTGACAGAAACTCTTGACAACTTTGTGTTTTGATCAGCACATTAAAGAAATCATCAACATCACCTTCTTTGGCTTCATTCATTCACTCCAGGCTGATAATGAGATCATAATTCACAGGAGTGGATGTAATGTTGTAATGTGTAATGTTTAGTTGTTTGGTCTGTTGTGTTGATCGCACTAAAAGTCTTCAAATGCTTCTGAACGCTGCAGGAAGAGTAAAGAAATGGAATCGTATAACATCAGTCTTAGCCTCACGTCATTGATTCAAGTCAGACTTTAAGCAGCTTCTGCTGAATTACACAGTTGTAACTGTATTTGCAAATGAGAGTTAAAAGATGGCTTTTCTTATCGCATTGCTTTTCTCTGGAATAATCAGACAGTGCGAGTCTGTTCAGGCATTTAAATCTAAACTTTACCTTCAGCTATTTGCTTATTTTTGATTACCCGTTATCATTCTCCTTCTGGGGGGTCAGCTTTTCCTCAGTTTTCCTCAGTTTTCTCCAAATTCAAGGTCTAAGGTCAAAGGGTCTCATATGCCGCTTTTCCATTACATATGCTGTCCTGGCTCTATTCAGTGTGACTCGGCCGGCAGCCCGGCACAGACGGGATTTTTCATCTCAAGCACAAATGGGCTCCCTCATTGAATGTGAGTCCTAAAACAATGGTGTGCTTGTCTCGATCCCCGCAGTGCTATCGAAGAATCACCGCTAACAAAGTGGCTCCACTTATTCAGTTTCAAACACGCTTCATTTCCTGTAACTTCTTCACAATAAAAGCGCCCCATTATTTAGTCATTTAAAAGCTTTTGTCAGTAAATAAACACAACTCCTGAACCAGCTGTGAACACAATGAAACAGTGAAACACAGCAGAGGTTTGAAAGAACAAACAGGACGAGAGAAACTAAAGAGATTCAGTTAGAAGCTACAAAAGTACTGAGAGCTGAGCACACTGACTTTTAAAACTTCTTTCTCTCAGGTTTCCTGCACAGATATGAGTTCAGCATCGATTTGAGGGGGAGATGGGTGCTTGTCATGGGTTGGCTGCAGTCGTGAAATGTCACGGTGGCCCGCTTGGAGGCGGAGTGTCTCTGGCTCAACTTGGCTCTGTAAAAGCAAATCAGCGCGGCTCGGTTTGACTCCGGGTTGAGTTTTGGCACGGCCAAAAGCGTGACAGATGAGGACTCCTCCGACGGGTGAGGACTCCGCCGCAGCTCCGACGGGGAGGACTCCGTTAGACTAGGTTTTAGACTTTCTTTATTTCTCATTCAAAAGTACACCTCACAGTGCAGATCAAAACGAAATTTTGTTGCATTTGGCTCAGTATAGCATAGAATAAAGACAACAGCAAGTATTTACATAAAATACACAAAATAAAAAGTGTAAACATAAATACTATATAAAATATAAAAATATATTGCACAATGTGTAATATTATATTGCAGTCCTGTGAAGCAGTCCTGAGTGGGTGTGTGAGGGAGGATGGGGGTATTTTATTTTGTGTTCAGCAGTCTTATGGCTTGAGGGAAGAAGCTGTTGTAGAACCTGGCTGTTCTGCTACGAGGCTGCAGAACCTCTTTCCAGAGTCCAGGAGCGAGAACAGTCCATGGTGGGGGTGGGAGGTGTCTCTGCTGATGTAATGAGCCCTGGGGTCAGGCAGTGTTTTTTTGCAATGTCTTGGGTGGGAGGAAGTGAAGTCCCGATGATTTTCTCTGCTGTCCTCACCACCCTCTGCAGGGACTTCCAGTCAGAGGCACTGCAGGCTCCTGACCAGACAGGGATGCAGCTGGTCAGTTTGCTCTTTATAGTGCCTCTGTAGCGCCTCTGCAGCTCCGACAGGTGAGGACTCCTCCGCAGCTCCTTTACACTGTGGACTGACTTCCTGCTCAGGGTCTCAGGACATTTCAGGACAAACAGCAGATAAACATCTGTGTTTAGTCACTCAGACGTTAAAGATTGAAGAGTTTCCTGTGAGCGCAGACTCTGCAGATGTTCTGCTGAAGTGTCCTTGAGCAGGATGGCAAGCTTCCACCTGCTGCCTCATTAACAGTCTCTGAGGACGAAGCTGACATGCTCAAATGTAAATGTGAAGAGACACAAACGGGGCTGAAGGCTGAGGACACGCCCCTTCTGTTAACATCAGAGTGGGTCAACGAAACTTCGCTCTGGTCGCCACAACGATGCGCCATGAATAATTCACAGAGAGACACAGAGGGGGTGATGAAGAAGGACAGTCAGATATCCTCCAAGAGTGATATCAAAGAACTCTTTGAGATGCTTCCCATTACTTGTTGGAAAGAATTACACTGATTTATACTGGTTCACAATTATATTATATTCACAGGTTATATTTAATATAGACATGAAAGTTTAACAGAATCTGAATGAAAACAAAAACCAACCAACATTAAACCCTAACCCTACATCAATGTGTTTAATTCAAAAAGCTGAAACTTGTGATGATCTGCAGAGTTTTAAAGATAAATGTTTGTCTCTTTCTTTATGGGTTGTCCAAGTTGGTTCTTAACACGTCGTTAAAAGGTTTTCTCACTTCAACATGTCCTCACTGCTGTAAATCATAAATAAAATGCTTCTGCAGTGAAACGCTTCCTGTCTGGATAAAACCAGTCTGTGATGGGGTTGGAGGTTTGTACTGAAATGCTAAAGTATATTTCTTGCTTGTTGTGGTAATAGACCTGCAAATTATCTCTCACTCAATTACAAATATTGATCAGCAGCTTGGCTCTGGCTGCTAGAATTACACTAATGGTCAAAATCTGGTCCAACATAGAGACATAAATCAGACAAAGTGTTAGAGGCTGAAGAGCTGCCAACACACTGCAGAGAAAACACCCTGCAGACACACACTGACTCACCAGGAGAAGACACTTGGACTCTCAGGGACTGACCCGACAACACACCAGGGGCCTCATGTATCAATGTTGCGTATGCACAAAAACGTGGCATACGTCATTTTCCACACCAACGGTCAGATGTATCAAAAGTAAAATGACCGTGGAAATGTGCGGTGCCCCACGCCAGCTTCATGGCTGGCGTACGCACGTTTCTACAGCTATTGTTCCTTTGGCGACACTTTGAGTGGCGGCTATTGAGGGCACCTCAATGTTCACTGGACCGTTGTCGAGGTCCAGTGAACAAGTTGTAGAGGTCTGAGGACTAGTTGTAGATGTCCAGTCAACACGTTGTAGAGGTCCAGTAAACAACTCACATTTCTTTTTTTTTGGTGTTTATCCCTGACGAGAGGCTACCAAATAATACAGGTCTTCGCGTCTCGACTTCATTTAATAGCATTTAGAGCTCAGACTCATTGAAGTTGTGCTTCTTCCCTTTACTCATGGTGTAAATCTGATGGTGCAGAGAGGGGAATCCCTGGTGCAGGCCCTATTTAAATTAATTTGCATATTAAAATGGAGGCGTGGACAGGGAGGAGTTTAGCACTTCTACATGTGCGCTCAAATCCACATTGATTGGGATGTACAAAGGAAAAGTGCTTGGATCGATGCATACGCACACTTTGATACATCTGATTTTTTTTGTGCGTACAACAGTTTCTGGATTCTAGCGTACGCCATGTTTCAGTAGGAAATCCACGCAAGTCTTAGCACATGAGGCCCCTGGACTCTCAGGGACTGACCCGGCAAC
>NC_140190.1:2500-55000 GCF_965226575.1 Pagrus pagrus | reverse complement strand
GGGGCGTTTCTTCTTCATGTTCCTGTCAGACGCAGCACGATCACTTATTATGAATGAGACAGGAAAGTAAAAGCTCCTCTGGAGAGATGGAGGCCGGCGGGTCAGATGCCTCATTAATAAACCAGCAGCAGCAGAGACGAGGAATTATTTCAACCAGAGAGGTTAAATTCACCTTCACCTCCAGAGACTCTGAGAGACATCGGGTCTGACCCGGTTCCATCTCAGCTGACTTAAATCAGCTCAACAGGGACGCAGCAGATGATAATGAACAGATTAATGACAAGAATCCCAGTGTCAGTCAAAACAGACACAGCACAACTACCAGGGCAGGTTAACCCTAATCTAACCTAACCCAACCCTATCCTAATCCAACCTAACCTAACCTAACCCAACCTAACCCTAACCTAAAGGGCTCAAATATCAGTTTAGAAATAATTATGTTGATAAAAGTATGAACACATTAATTACAACAATAATAATCATCATGAAAGTTCAGGTAGGATCAACAGGGCACGTTACAGCTCTGTTTCATGGAAGGATCATTAGTCTGGATGATTGACTGACCATTTGATTGAATGATTATTTGATTGGAGTTTGACAACTTTTAAAACTTGTGAGTCTGAACATGAAACACAACAGTGGAATGTAGATGAAGGTTCTCAGTCATCCAGGTCCTGGTACCTCTAAGTTCTGTATCGTAGGCAACTGGACTTGTTTGAGTTTGTTGAAGACGTTTCACCTCTCATCCAAGAGGCTTCTTCACTTCTAACTAACTGGAGGAGCTGCAGGCATTAAACTATGTGTGGGAGGGTCCTTACAGAGTGTGGGAGTGTCTTTACATAATGTGGGAGTGCCCTTACAGCGTGTGGGAGTGCCCTCACATCAGAGTCCTGCAAAAACAAAAAAACTGACGCCTTACCCGCAAAAACAGTTTCTGACGGTTAAAAGATATATTCGTATAAATTAACGGGTACGGGTACGGGCGGAACTGAACTAACACGGGCAGGGTGGCAGGTAACCATTTTCATCATTTTATTGTGAAAAGCAGTGACTTGACACTTGCGTGACACTTGACTAATTCCGGCAAAATAAACAACGTCACGGCCACTGTCACTGAGCCGCTCGCGCCAGTTAGCTTCTGAGCGAAATGGATGACATAAAATTGAAGTTGGCGAGTGGAGAATATGAAATTGTGGACAATACATCATCAAGGGCCAAGTTGGACGTCTGGGAAAAGTTTGGTTTGCTTCAAGACCAAGAAAATAACGTAGGTAGTGGCTATGCCATCTGCAAGACGTGTAAAAAAGTTTTAGCTTTCGAGCCCCGCAAGCTAGGCACCTCGTCGCTGAGAAAACTCGCAGGGACTTGTTGTGGGAAAGCCGCTGCTGGGTCAATTGAGAGATTCATTTCCAAAAGCAAAAATGAGCTCTCAACACCAGACCGGGCGGCCAAGGACGCCATAACCAAGTTGGCGGTGAAATTTGTGTCTCGGGATGTCAGGTCGTTTGAAACTGTGTGTGGGGAAGGATTCAAGGAGCTAGCACAGGGCTTGGTTGACGTCTAGCTGCACGAGGGGGCGGGGCTTACCTTTGTGAGCGAGGCAGCGGATGCTCTGTTTGCTTTGGATGTCCCAGAGTCGAACTGTCTCGTCATGTGACCCAGAGAGGAGGAGCGTCCCGTCCATCGACACAGACAGACACGTCACCATGTTCCTGAGGGAGACGTCAAAAGGACTTCAGACTTGCAGACAAAGTTCACGTTCACATCACATCTACCTGTTGATATCTCACCTGTGTCCTTTGAACACCTGGTTCCCATCGTTGTCAGACTGGAAGGATCTGTCTCGACTGAGACTCTGAAACACAATCACTTCCAACGGTTAACCTTTATCGACACAATCACTTCCAACGGTTAATCTTCATCGACACATCAAGTTTTCAAACTCAACAACATGACGAGATTAAATACAACCTCACAATCCACGTCCTCATGTCTTATGTGTCTCACTGTCCTCATGTCTCACTGTCCACGTCTCATCTGTCTCACTGTCCTCATGTCTCACTGTCCATGTCTCATCTGTCTCACTGTCCACATGTCTCATGTCTAACTGTTCACATTCTCACTTTCCAAATGTCAGTTTCAGTCAGCTGATCAGTGTCCCCTCAGACAGAATCATGTCTCTGTTTGTCTCAGTTGAACTGATGTTTGTGTCGGAGCAGCTTCAGTAGTTTCAGTTCAGGTTACACAGACTTAAACTCCTCAGTGATGGAAGACGGTATCATCAGTTCTGTTGGAGGGTGGGGGAGGATGGGGGTATCGGTGGAGGACAAGCTCTGTGGTTTGTTTGGAGGATTAACTCAGCGAGGCTTTCAAATGTAAATGTGTTGTGAGAAAGTGTTTCAGTGTTCAGAGAGAAGAAAAGATGAACAAAGAAGGAATGAGGAGAGGAATCATCAGAAACACTGACTCTCCAGGAATTATCCTCATCCACATAATTACACATCTCTTCTTTACATGAACTCAAACTGGATCAGCGGTAGTTTTCATTTAAAGAGCTGACATGATGATGAATGAGCTCCAACTGTTGAAACACAAACACCGTCACTGTTTGACTGTTTGTAGCGAGCAGCATCGACAGATGATCAAACCAACAGAAAACACTCAGGATATTTATTTATCGGTGTTATATTACAAAATAATGTTGGCTTCCCTCAATCATGAAAACAAGATAATCGTAATAAAACGATCATTCTGCCGCACGCCGTGTCTTGTGTGGTAAATGCAGCGAACCCTTCCATCTCCACCTGTACACTCCGCTCCGCCCTGCCTCCGCCTCAAAATTTCCGCTTTCAGCCACGCCGGTGCGTATTGCCAGTGTGTGTTTGGAAAAAACGTGTAGAAGAACACGGTAGAAGATGGCAGAAAGGCAGCCTTTGGTCGGGAAGAAAGGTAAAGCGAATTCTGTGGTGTGGAAACACTTCGGTTTCAAGGAGTCTGACTCGGAACAAACGAAGATATTGTGCAAGATATGTCATGTGACCGTGTCTGCACCTCAAGGGAACATGACCAATTTATTTAACCATTTAAAGTCCACACACAGAGTAATACATGACGAAGCAGTGAAGGAACAAAAAAACTCAAAAATGAACAGCTCCTCGACTCCTGCCACCGCCACACAGTCCTCAATTAAGGACACACTTTACAATGCCATCGCATATCCACCCAGCTCTCGCAGGCATAAAGAAATAACAGATGCCGTCACATACATGATTGCCAAAGACATGTGCCCTATCAACACCCGGGGTTCAATAAACTGATTAACACATTCGACAAGCGGTATGTGTTACCATCACATCACCATTTCAGCAGAGTTGCGCTGCCTGCCCTTTATGACGAATGTCGCGGAAAAGTTGCAAGAGAAGTGTCAACAGCATTATATTTTGCCACCACAACGGACCTATGGTCGAGCCGCACCATGGAGCCATATGTAAGCCTCACGCTTCATTACATCGACGCGGATTTCACCACAAAGACGAATTGTCTCCAAACTGCATTTTTCCCCGAAGACCACACAGGGCTAAATATAGCCGAGGGCCTGAGGCAAGCGATGGCTGCATGGGACTTGAACGAAGAGAAACTCGTCTGTATCACAACAGACAATGCCTCAAATATGAAGCTGCAGATGAACTCAATGGCTGGATGAGGCTGCAGTGCTTCGGGCACAGACTCCACTTGGCCATAGGTGAGTAGTAGGTTTCCTTCTCCTGGTTGTGTGATGCAATTTATTAATAACAAATCATGTAGAATATATCATGTGAGCTACTCTATCTATCTATCTATCTATCTATCACACACACACACACACACACACACACACAATAATGTATTTAATTCCTAATAATAATAATTCCTATTTCCCAGCCTATTGATACACAGATGAAGATTATGATGATGATAATGATGATAAATGTTTATATTTATTGTAATTTTAGAGAATGCAATGAAGGACCACAGCATTGGCCATGCGATGTGGGTCCGCAAAAGAAGTGGTCAGCGCCTTCTCCTACAGTTGGGAAAAAAAGAGGGAGCTGACAGATGTACAGAAGAGGCTGAATCTGCCTGAACACTCTCTTAAGACAGTGTCCAACCAGGTGGGGGTCTCGGCAGGCTATGATTGGCAGGGTCCTAGAGCAGCAGAAGGCCATTGCAGAGGTCCTCTACAACGAAACAAAAAACATACACCTCACCCCCTCATGGCAGGACATCGATGTACTGGAGGCCATCAACAAGTCACTAAGCCCTCTCATTGAATTTACTGATGCACTTTCTTGGGAGCAATATGAGTGTCTTTTGTCAAGCCAACTCTCCACCTTTTCAACACATCCATATTGGCCGTGCAGGAGGACGCGCAGACCTATCTCAATGAGAAATATGATGATGCACCAACACAAGAGCTGCTGGACATGGCCTCAGCCCTGGACCCAAGGTTCAAGCTCACATATGTGAGCGAAGACAAGCATGGGTCAATTGAAGAAAGACTGTCATCTGAGCTGAAGACCGATGGTAATTATTATTATAATAATGATAATAATAATAATAACAACAATACTATGGTACTAATAATGGCCGCGTTTCCCAGATTCGATCGTTCTTAAGGACTTAAGAAGGCTCTTAAGAAGGGTTCGGCTAAGAAGGAGCGCTAAGATACGGGTGTTTCCCAGACGCGTTCTTCACTGCCTTCTTAGGAGAACCTTAAGATCAAGCCAAAGAAGCTTCTTAAGAAGCTCTTAGTGGGAGCTGTCCACCGCGCTGCTGCTGTGCTGAATCAATCGATGCCAGGCAAATCGATCACCCACCTCTTTATCAGCGCATAAGTGTGTGTGTGTGTGTGTGCGCGCTGTCATACCGGGCTGTCCAGGCAAAGAGATCCAACGGCCGTTGGATCTCCGCACGGGGCAGCCGGTACTTTGCCTGGACAGCCCGGTCTGACAGCACGTCCAGTGGGGAGAAGTGCTTACGCACGTATGCATTTATGTAAACCGTCTGGCTTCGCGCACGGCGACGCTGTTGGTTCGCAGGGAGAATGTGCTGTATTGCAGCCGTGGTTTATCACACGCGCGGACTTTGGCAACGCAGAGTAGCAGGGGAAGCCTCTCTGGATGAGGTTCAGCTGAGTTTAATACATCTGTTCCCTTGATATCTGTGAAATGCCACAGGGTTGTTGTTTTTTTTATGTGTAGTACTATAAACTCATATATGCAGATGTTGCGGAAAACTTAAACGTGTAATTCAATAAAAAGGTTTTTTTTCCATCTACCATTTTCTTATTTTTTTTTCTTGCGCCAGTGGTCCGCAGCTATGAGCGCATTTCAACACTGAGCATTGTTTTATTATTTCGCAAAGTGGAGGATATAAATTTCCCTGACGCGGCTTGATCACTGAGCATTCGGTCACTAAGAAGGCTGTTAAGAGTGGGTCAGCTCGATCTTACATTTCCTTCTTAGTGAAAGATCTTCTTAAGCTAAGAGCGACTCTGGGAAACACATCCTTCTTTCACAGCGTTCTTAAGAGCGCTCCTAAGAAGATCTTAGCACTTAAGAGCTTCTTAACGAATCTGGGAAACGCGGCCAATAACTGTAAATGCAATGTAATTTAATGTACACAAAAGTTATATAACTTATATTTTATTATTTCTAGTTATGAATACCCACAACCATTTAGTCATTAAACATGTCAATCATTTCTCTTCACAATATTCTCCTCCTCCTATTCCCAGGAGAAGGCCCCTGAGAGAGCAGTGACTCCTGCTGATGACACTGACGCTGCTGCTGCTGGTGCACGAAAGAAGAAGAAAGCCCTGGCCAGCTTCTTCAAGCCAGTCACTGAAGGCACAGCTCCAAGATCTGCTGCTCTGCAACTGGACCAGGACAAGGCCATAGCTTTTGAGCTACAGTCCTACCTCCAGGCAGGGACACTGGACACTGAGGCGGACCAACTGGAGTGGTGGAAGGTATCCCAGAAGTTCTGCCCACGGCTCTCCAACCTGGCAAGGAAATATCTTTGCATTCCAGCCACAAGTGCCTCGTCAGAGAGGGTTTTCAGTACAGTTGGTAATGTCGTCACCTGCCTGCTCTCATCCCTGAAACCAGACCAAGTGAACAGACTGGTGTTCCTGGCTAAAAACCTTTAAGAGGTTGCAGTGGCAGACTGCAGGGAGCCTGGATGAGGGAGTATGGGACTGGGTGGCAACTACTTTTGTTTTGTTTTTAAAAAAGGTTTAAAAAGAAGTTTTGGCAGCTGATTTTTCTTGTCAGTGTGTGTCAGTCAGTTTATCCTTGTTAGTACTAATTTTGGCCAAAAAGGTGTGCCTCTACCTCAAAATATAGTTTTAACATGTTAACTGTTATATCATTGATATACTGATTATTACTACAGTGTTTTTTGCAGTACTAGGTAAGGTTGTTGTAGCAAGTGCATTACACCATAGTTGGAGTTGGGTTTTTTTTAAATGGTAAAAAGGAGTGATTCTGTTTCAGTGTATAGTAATTTAAGTCTGGGATAGTGTTTTTTTTAATTTTTTACATATTATTTAATTCATCTTATTAATATATTTTTCTCTTATTTATTTGCATTTTTCTTTTTTTTCAGTTCAAACTTATCATGTTAAAAGAAATACCAGAGTTAAAAGTTCAATAAATCGTCATAAATCGTTCATAATCGAACAGCCCTAGGATGTAGGGTGGTAGTTTATTTAGATGAAGGATGTAAAGTGTAGAGTGAGACTCACCTGGCTGCACAGAGACACCTGGAAAATGTTTCCATCACTGCCTCCACAGAATAGGAAGTACTCACAGGGGTCAAAGGTCACAGACATGATCTCCACATCAAACAGGACAGACAGGAGCAGCTCACCTGAGGACAACTCCCACACCTGGACAGACAGACAGACAGACAGACACGTCTGTAAATAAACAGGTCACAGGTTCAGACTATCACCTGGGTCACATGACCTGTCTGATCCCACGTAACAGCTTTCGTCTCACAGTCAACAGTCGCGTTTGAAGCATTAAAGTTTTTTCACTTTGGAAATAAAGAACCAAGTTCTGATCAGAACCTTTAAGAACCCTGCGAATCTTTGACGTTCTTTTCAGACAAACATAATTTTTACAGTCGGCGGCAGGACGATTCCGTTTTGTTTAACTGAACTTTTGTAGTTTTTTCAGTCGTCTCTGCTGCAGCATTTTTATCCTTCAGTTAATTTTATCTTTATAATTTTAATGTAAATAAAGTTTATCAGAAGGAGGAGACTTATAGAGATGTGAAGTGACGATAACAGGATGTGATTCATCTCAGTTGACCTTTAACCCCTCCAGTGTAATAGAGCTGCTGGCTCTGCCGAATACAGACTGTGTTCCAGACTCCACTTAAAAATCTGATAATTTAAGATGTGAGCAGCAGCGATGCCTCGGCTCGTGTTCAACACCTCCAGACCATCCGTTATGATGTCACAGCAAGCTGACGTGTCATTATTGAGACTCCGCCTCCTGTGATTTATACAAAATTCAAACCAGATCTGAGGAAGACAAGGAGAGACGCTTTGTGTTTAAAGAGATTAATCATTCTGATCAGAGGTGATCAATAAGGTCAAAGTAACACCATCTGATTGGTTAAAAAAACAGTATTCCTATTCAATATGTATCAATCTATCGATATATTGACATACACTAAAGGTACTCATCTATCCATCTGTCATTGTGTCGTCTGACTGATGGTCTAACAGAGTGTTGCCATAGCAACAAAGCTCTCATGTCAGGCTCAGTTAGAGGAGAGTTGGATAACTTTCCAGCCACAAATGAACTCAGTCCGCATCAATCGATCAGTTCGCATCAATCGATCAGTCTTTAACTGTACAAAGGTCAAGACTGAAAAGTTTGGTGAAGTGACTCTGGTCTGAAACTCTGTGACTCTGTTTGTGTCTGAATGTTTGTGTTCGTCTTCGGTGTCACTTTCCTTCATGAAACCATCAATCATCGTCAATGGGACTTTATCTTTGGGAGGACACAACCTCCACACCTGTCCTACCTGTCTGATCGTCATGACGACCATCAGTCTATCTCCACCCAGCAGCTTCCTAACGAGGTCATCCATCAACTAAACAATTACAAGGTCAACCATGATGGTTTGAAACCTCAGAAACAGTTTGTTCGGCTGTCGTGTCCCCTTAATGTGACAGGAAGTTAGTGACTGAAACTGTGACCGAAACCAGATCTGAACCAGGATCAAACTGTGACTAAGCTAACAGCTGAGAGTGAAAACATCTATCGATACTGACGAGCCAAAGAGGCACCGAACAGCCCAGGAAGTGGATGACATTAGAAAGTCACTAGACTTTCTGGCAGACGAGGTCTCTGTTGTCAGACTGCAGCAGCAGAAGAAGAAGGTTATGATTTCAGAGGGAAACTAAATCTAAAAGTTCACAACACTCAGAAGTGTTTCTGTATCAATTCTTGGTGTAAAGGGATTTAAAATTCACTAGTTGGTTATTGTCTGGTTGTTCATTCATTTATTTATTTTGTATTTTTTATTTGCTGAAAGGAATGTGGGTATATAAATATATAAATACACATCAACATGGGAGTGGACAAATCTGCTTTATGCAAATGTATGTTTATTTTTATTGCAACAATCCAAAACAACAGAAGCTTTCCACAATATTCTTCAGAATGACCTCAAAAGGTTCTGCACGCTCAAAATGTATGCTGAAAGCACAACATGACAAACTCAAGTCCAACAAGCAACAACATATGGACACACTGCTCTCTGCATCAGCTGTGTTGTCTGAGACTGTACTGGACCGGTGCTGACTCAGCTCACATCCACAGTAAATGTAAATAACTTTGTTCTTGAGGAGAGAAACATCTGGCAGGTTTGAAGGTGAACGTCATTCAAAAGACTCTTTTCTTTATTCGTTCCTGTTCATGGAGGTTTGTTTCTGCTGCATCGCTGCCTGATGTCCCAAACTACGGGGCGGGCCGAGGGTCATAACATGTGTGCATTGATCAAATAAAAGGAATGCCGTTAAGAAGAATTTGTGTCGACGCGTTATTATGCGTCAACTTTGACAACCCTAAAATATACTGTATATATATTAAGGCTGCACGATATAGGAAAAAACTGACATTACGATTTATTTATTTTTTGCGATATATATTGCGATATTAAAAAATAGAAGCATTTTCATCTGTAATACGTGCTTTTATTTTTAAATGAGACAAACCGGAAGTGGTATCTGTTAGCTCCATAAGCTTCACGCAGAGACTGAAGAGCACCTGTAGCGGTGGTGTTACCTTGTTCGGTTTTCTTTTTTATCACTCCATGCTTCTTGGTGTTTGCTACAGCTGTGTGCACGTGGTTTTATGAGAAGTTTATGTTGAAGAAACATATATTTTGACTGTGAAGATTGCCTCTGGGGGATGACTCTGCCGTTGGTTGAGAAGCAGGCTAAAGTGGTCAGCATTACCCTATGTATTCTTTATCAGTATTAGCTACAGTGTTAAGCAATGCTATTTCTGTAATGATTGCAATAGCTGATGTTGTCTTTTATTTTGTTTACCTGAACTTTAGTTCTACGGTGTTAATTAACATCTGTGAAGGAACTTGGAGTCTAGCATCCAATCAATGGGCGGCATATCATCTGTTCATCTGATCAAAATAGAGCATTAGGGCTGGAAGTCTCTTTAGCCAGCCTGTTGTGCAGTGCATTATAGCTGGAATAAGATGATGCACAGAAGATAAAAAAAATGCAACAGTGACACTTTTGACACTGTAGTGGACTTAGCTTTTAAGCTAGAGATTTCAATGAATCCGTTGATACCAAATACACCATGCTGGCTTACTGGGAAAGGGGTGAAACGTCGCTCCAAAGTTGAACTGTTTTACCGCGAGTGAACTTTGAAGGGGGGACTTTTAATATCGCATGTCATGCGATATGACTACACAAACATGTAATTAGAATTGCCAGTTTTGTTGGTTTGTTTGTTTATGGTATAAAATATAGTACATGTTCGAAATAAAGATTTCAATCAATCAATCAAAAACATAAAGATACTTTTCATATCTGATCTGTGCAGTTTTATCTCTGACAGAAACACTCAATCCAAAGTTCATTTAGAAAACATCACATTTAAAGAAACCTGATTGTTTTTAATGGACAGGAAACTGAGCTCTGATCAGCTGAAACAACAAACCAAACTTCATTTAAAAAACGTATCATTCTGAGATGAGGATGATGTGACAGTTTTTCACTCCAAGATTATTGATTGATCAGTTTTATCTGAACAAAACACATCTGACTCTTTAAGTCATTGCTCTCTGTTTCATGTTTGTATTAAATAATACAAATATAGAATATACCTGTTGTACCTGTGCAGGCGTTATTAACTGTACCTGTTGTACCTGTGCAGGCGTTATTAACTGTATGTGCAGGCGTTATTAACTGTACTTGTTGTACCTGTGCAGGCGTTATTAACTGTACCTGTTGTACCTGTGCAGGCGTTATTAACTGTACCTGTTGTACCTGTGCAGGCGTTATTAACTGTACTTGTTGTACCTGTGCAGGCGTTATTAACTGTACCTGTTGTACCTGTGCAGGCGTTATTAACTGTACCTGTTGTACCTGTGCAGGCGTTATTAACTGTATGTGCAGGCGTTATTAACTGTACTTGTTGTACCTGTGCAGGCGTTATTAACTGTATGTGCAAGCGTTATTAACTGTATGTGCAGGTGTTATTAACTGTACCTGTTGTACCTGTGCAGGCGTTATTAACTGTATGTGCAGGCGTTATTAACTGTACCTGTTGTACATGTGCAGGTGTTATTAACTGTACCTGTTGTACCTGTGCAGGTGTTATTAACTGTACCTGTTGTACCTGTGCAGGCGTTATTAACTGTACCTGTTGTACATGTGCAGGCGTTATTAACTGTACCTGTTGTACCTGTGCAGGCGTTATTAACTGTACCTGTTGTACATGTGCAGGTGTTTCTAACTGTACCTGTGCCAGTGTATTGACCTAAATCTTACCTTGACAGTTTGGTCCAAGGAGGCGGTGGCAAACCTGGCCTGAGCTCCCATTAGGCCACAGTGCAAGTCTGTGATTGGTAGAGAGTGACGAGACAGGACGTGACGTGGTTCAGGGGTGTGGCTCAAATCCAGCTGGATCACACTGAAACACACACACACACACACACACACACACACACACACACACACACACACACACACACACACACACACACACACACAGTCATTGATTCAGTCAGACTGATGGTTTCTGTTAAACATTCGTTAACTGTTTCCTGTCGTTTATATTCCAGATGATGTTTGAGTGACAGAAGTGACAAACTCTTCAGAGTCTCGGGGAGCACTGGGATGAAAAACATTATTTATTAAAGGAAGAAAACACTTTCTTCAGATGATTTATGTAACTGAGCATTGATCAATATTAATCATAATGAAGCTGATCACATTTTAATCAATGCAGATAATGAAGGAGTGACAGAAAGCAACACACACAACTCCAGATGAGCTCCTGCAGAGAGGAAGACATCAGAGCGATGAAGACGAAACATGATTAATTACTGACAGCATCTTTAACATTCAGCTCAGGTTTCCCATCATCCCCTGCTGCACGATGACATCACATTAGAGACAGAGGTCTATCTCTGTGAGCACTGGTGGCCCGTTTCAACAGATGTATTGATTATTGGCTGCTTGTGATTAATGACATGTTTTCATTTGACACAGTGAGGCAGGATCAGCTGCCTCCTCCTCCTCCTCCTCCTCACCTCAAGCTGAGGATCTGATTCTGAGTCTGACATTGATCAGAAACAATCAGCTGATCTATAAAAGAACAGCTCCTGACAGAGACCTGAATGGACCAATCAGAAACCAGCATCATAGTCCAGAAAAAATCAGTAGATTGTTTTTCTTCAACACTGATCACAAAGACTATTGATTGATTAATAAGTCAAACTAAAACATAAATCACTCGTCTGCCAGTCAACTAATCAATGAATTGACTGATAGCTATTGTTCCTGCTGACAGACAACATGGAGTCTGTTGAGCTGTCCACACTCTGTGTTAGAGCTCCACCCAGTGGACATGTAAGTGATTATTATTACATCTTTATAATAAACTGACTCAGGATCAGTCTCTGCAGAGAGGAAGACGTCAGAATGATAAAGATGAAACTTTTTATTTAAAATAACAAGAAAATAAAGAACGTCAACATGATGTTAAAGTCCAACAACAGTCCCACATCAGTGTCTGAAAACGTCCTGGTGTTTTACTGTTTATTGATGTGACGTATTGATGTGATGTGACGTATTGATGTGACGTATTGATGTGATGTGACGTATTGATGTGATGTGACGTATTGATGTGACGTATTGATGTGATGTGACGTATTGATGTGACATATTGATGTGATGTGACGTATTGATGTGATGTGACGTATTGATGTGACGTATTGATTTGATGTGACGTATTGATGTGATGTGACGTATTGATGTGATGTGACGTATTGATGTGATGTGATGTATTGATGTGACGTATTGATGTGATGCGACGTATTGATGTGATGTGACGTATTGATGTGACGTATTGATGTGATGTGACGTATTGATGTGATGTGACGTATTGATGTGACGTATTGATGTGATGTGACGTATTGATGTGATGTGACGTATTGATGTGACGTATTGATGTGATGTGATGTATTGATGTGACGTATTGATGTGATGTGACGTATCGATGTGATGTATTGATGTGACGTATTGATGTGATGTGACGTATTGATGTGACGTATTGATGTGATGTGACGTATTGATGTGACGTATTGATGTGATGTGACGTATTGATGTGACGTATTGATGTGATGTGACGTATTGATGTGACGTATTGATGTGACGTATTGATGTGACGTATTGATGTGATGTGACGTATTGATGTGATGTATTGATGTGATGTGATGTATTGATGTGACGTATTGATGTGATGTATTGATGTGATGTATTGATGTGATGTATTGATGTGATGTGACGTATTGATGTGATGTGACGTATTGATGTGATGTGATGTATTGATGTGACGTATTGATGTGACGTATTGATGTGATGTATTGATGTGATGTATTGATGTGATGTGACGTATTGATGTGATGTGACGTATTGATGTGATGTGACGTATTGATGTGACGCATTGATGTGATGTGACGTATTGATGTGACATATTGATGTGATGCATTGATGTGATGTGACGTATTGATGTGATGTGATGTATTGATGTGACGTATTGATGTGACGTATTGATGTGATGTATTGATGTGATGTATTGATGTGATGTGACGTATTGATGTGATGTGACGTATTGATGTGATGTGACGTATTGATGTGACGTATTGATGTGATGTGACGTATTGATGTGACATATTGATGTGATGCATTGATGTGATGTGACGTATTGATGTGATGTGACGTATTGATGTGACGTATTGATGTGATGTATTGATGTGATGTGATGTATTGATGTGATGTGACGTATTGATGTGACGTATTGATGTGATGTGACGTATTGATGTGACGTATTGATGTGATGCGACGTATTGATGTGATGTGACGTATTGATGTGATGTAGTACACAGCTCACACCACCGGAGGTCGGTCTCTACAGGTGGAACAAAATTGAAAAGATATATTTCCGGTTCAGTTCTGATGATGAAGCTGAGTGCATCTCTACATTATCCTATAGAGAGACCACGTGGATCTAGCTCCTGACGAAGTTAGTCGTCGGTGTCAGGTTTTAACTCGGTTTTACGCTATATTTTTACGATACACTTTTTAGATCTTGGTTGTTCTTAACTGTGTCTTTTAGCCAGTTAGAGGACTTGGTCATCGGACAAGGATTTTAACTGTTTTGAACTAAGAGACTGCAAACTAACCTTAGCTTAGCAAGGTTTGTTTTTAGCCGGTTGCTATTGCTAGCGGTCCTGACGCTATCATGGCTATGTGTGAACTTTGCCAACCGGCTTACTCACAGCTTCAGGAAAACTTCAGAGGCTGAAACAGTACATTATACACAAGGATGAGTTAATGCCCGGACCTTGAATGATGACATCTGGCCCATCCTCGGGGCTAAACCCAGGACCCAAGCCTGCTCCACTCCCTGCAACTCGGAGCCGTGGGTCCGGGTCGGGAGCGGCAAGTCTCGGGCGAGAACTTCAGTGAAGTTAGTTTTAAGTTGGATATTCGACAGACATTCGCAAGCCATTCACACATTTCAAGTGCACCTGTATTGCAGACTTTACAGTAAACACACAGAGAAGACGGCTACAGCGTGTACCGACTTCCTGTTTTCAAAATAAAAATGTGGGATATTTAAAGCAGAGATACTGTGTTTAAAGCTATGTAGAAGCTATTGATATTTACATATAGCCTAAAAATTAATGAAAATTATGAACAGATGTAAAATGTAAAAACAAGAGGTGTATCTCATGCAGCCAGTGTAGTTACATGATCCCACACTGATTTTGAGTCAATTGATCACATGACCTGGAAGCTATTGAGCAAAAATGCTAATATTTGCATATAAAAATTAATAAAAAATATGAACCGATGTAAAATGTAAAAGTTAGGGTTAGTGGTTTTTGTTAAGGTTTGTGTCTTTTCAGTGACAGACTTTCTTTCTTTGACTCTTTGTCGGTGGGGCAAGCAGAGGCAGCTGAACTGCTCAGGGCAAAACAAACCTCTTGTCCGCTTGTAGTTTCAAATGCGGAAGTGGGTCGGGACCAGACGTGAGCAGGAGCAGGAGAGTGAGCGAGGATTGGATTGGAAAAGTTATCCAATAGGAGCCATCCGAACCGGATGGTTCCTATTGGTCAATTTCTTTTCAGTTTTACAGGCGCAGGAGATAATGGATTTATTTGGTTCCTTTTACTCTTCACATTGTGTAGGTGGTACTATTGGGTCATAACCACCATCTAAATAATGTTAATAATAATAACAAATCTTTCAATTCGTAGACCATAGCTTTAATTTTTATATGCAACTATTAGCATTTTAGCTCAATAGCTTCCAGGTCATGTGATCAATTGACTCAAAATCATGTTGGGATCATGTAACTACACTGGCTGCATGAGATACACCTCTTGTTTTTACATTTTACATTCCTTCATATTTTTTATTAATTTTTATATGCAAATATTAGCATGTTAGCTCAATAGCTTCCAGGTCATGTGATCAACTGACTCAAAATCAGTGTGGGATCATGTAACTACACTGGCTGCATGAGATACACCTCTTGTTTTTACATTTTACATCTCTAAATATTTTTTATTAATTTTTATTAATTTTTATATGTAAATATTAGCATGTTAGCTCAATAGCTTCCAGGTCATGTGATCAACTGACTCAAAATCAGTTTGGGATCATGTAACTACACTGGCTGCATGAGATACACCTCTTGTTTTTACATTTTACATCTCTAAATATTTTTTATTAATTTTTATATGCAAATATTAGCATGTTAGCTCAATAGCTTCCAGGTCATATGATCATTTGACTCAAAATCAGTGTGGGATCATGTAACTACACTGGCTGCATGAGATACACCTCTTGTTTTTACATTTTACATCTCTAAATATTTTTTATTAATTTTTATATGTAAATATTAGCATGTTAGCTCAATAGCTTCCAGGTCATGTGATCAATTGACTCAAAATCATGTTGGGATCATGTAACTACACTGGCTGCATGAGATACGCCTCTTGTTTTTACATTTTACATTCCTTCATATTTTTTATTAATTTTTATATTCAAATATTAGCATGTTAGCTCAATAGCTTCCAGGTCATGTGATCAATTGACTCAAAATCAGTGTGGGATCATGTAACTACACTGGCTGCATGAGATACACCTCTTGTTTTTACATTTTACATCTCTAAATATTTTTTATTAATTTTTATTAATTTTTATATGTAAATATTAGCATGTTAGCTCAATAGCTTCCAGGTCATGTGATCAACTGACTCAAAATCAGTGTGGGATCATGTAACTACACTGGCTGCATGAGATACGCCTCTTGTTTTTACATTTTACATTCCTTCATATTTTTTATTAATTTTTATATGCAAATATTAGCATGTTAGCTCAATAGCTTCCAGGTCATGTGATCAATTGACTCAAAATCATGTTGGGATCATGTAACTACACTGGCTGCATGAGATACACCTCTTGTTTTTACATTTTACATCTCTAAATATTTTTTATTAATTTTTATATGTAAATATTAGCATGTTAGCTCAATAGCTTCCAGATCATGTGATCAATGACTCAAAATCAGTGTGGGATCATGTAACTACACTGGCTGCATGAGATACACCTCTTGTTTTTACATTTTACATCCGTAAATTATTTTTATTAATTTTTATATGTAAATATTAGCATGCTAGCTCAATAGCTTCCAGGTCATATGATCAATTGACTCAAAATCAGTGTGGGATCATGTAACTACATTGGCTGCATGAGATACACCTCTTGTTTTTACATTTTACATCTCTAAATATTTTTTATTTAGCGGGCTACTGGACCTCCACGCCCCTTTAACATCCAGGACAGTCTCCTTCTCGCGCTCAGCACCTTGGTACACCTGTGAGTTGCGTAAGATTAAGGCGGCTGGGCGTGTCCTTGAGCAGTGGCTCAAGGCCTCCGGGCTTACTGTTCACAAACAGGCATACAAGGAGCACAGGAAGGCATATGCAGAAGCTCTGAGTGATGCACGGTCCAGGTTTTATTCCACCATCATCAACAACAGCCCTGGAATTTCTTAACAACTTTTCTCAACAATAAATCACCTTCTCAAACCCCCATCACTCTCCCACTCTGAGGTCACTGAGGAGAGGTGCAATATGCACATCACTTTTTTCAGACAAATAGTCGCCAAAATCCACTCACATCTTTCCACCACTGCTGTTCGGCCCCCCCAAACTGCTGACCCACTATCTGAGAATGTCCAGCCTCTCTGCTCCTTCCTCAACATCACACAGGGAGAGGTGGAGGATATTGTCAGAAAAATGAAACCATCCACCTGTGCTCTGGACCCCTTCCCTTCAGCCATGCTGAAGGCCAACATCTCTGCCATATCTCCTTTCATCACCAAGATCATAAACCACTCCCTCCTGGCTGGCCATATCCCTTCTGCATTAAAAACCGCTGTCATCAGACCACTGCTGAAAAAACCCACCCTGGATCCAGAAACCCTCTCCAATTACAGACCCATTTCAAACCTGCCATTCCTGTCAAAAGTTCTGGAAAAAATAGTCGCTGCACAACTTCACGATCACCTCAAACACAATAATCGTTTTGAAAAGTTCCAGTCTGGTTTTCGCCCTGGCCATAGCACAGAAACAGCTTTGGTCAGGGTCACCAATGACCTTCTGATGGCATCAGATTCTGGTTCTCCATCTCTTCTCATCCTCCTTGACCTAACAGCTGCTTTTGATACAGTTGACCACAGCATCCTCCTCCACCGCCTGCAACATACCATTGGACTTTTAAACTTGTTCACCTCCTACTTGTCCAACAGAACCGAGCATGTAACCCTGGACAAAGCAAGGTCACACACCCACAAGGTCATCTGTGGTGTCCCCCAGGACTCTGTGCTGGGCCCTACCCTTTTCACCCTCTACCTGCTTGCCCTAGGCAAGGTCATCAGCAAGCATGGGATATCCTACCATTGCTATGCTGATGACACACAACTCTACCTACGAACAACTCCCACTTCCACTGCTCCCCTGCCAACATCCACACTGACCACCTGCCTGGAGGAGATAGAGGCGTGGATGAAGCTCAACTTCCTTCAACTAAACAGTTCAAAAACAGAGGCCATTCTAGTTGGCACTCCACATCAGCTCCACTCTTCCACCATCACCTTCACCGGCCAAAACATCCCCCTCTCCACTTCTGTCACCAACCTAGGTGTCGAAATTGACCCACAACTCACTTTTGACACCCACATCAAACATCTTTGTAAAACATCATTCTATCACCTCAGGAACATTGCCAAACTCCATCCAACTCTCACCCTGGCTGATGCAGAGAAGCTCGTCCACGCCTTCGTCTCCTCCAGGCTGGATTACTGTAATGCACTCCTCAGCGGGATCTCTGGCAGGAGCTTACAGAGACTGCAGTATATCCAGAATAGCGCTGCCAGGATCCTGATGAGGGTGCGCAAGTATGATCACATCAGCCCCATCCTCAAATCTCTCAACTGGCCCCCTGTCCCACTCAGAATTGAGTACAAGGTCTCCCTCCTCACCCACCAGTGCATTCATGGACATGCCCCCCAATATCTCAAAGAACTCCTAACCCCCGACCCCCCTACACGAACCCTCCGATCTGCAAATACAAACACCCTCCAAACCCCCAGAACCAAGCTCCGCACTATGGGCGACCGGGCCTTTTGCTCTGCAGCTCCAAGGCTGTGGAACGCCCTCCCAGACCACCTGAGGGCCCCACAGACCACTGATGTTTTTAAACAAAACTTAAAGACATATTTATTCAAGAAAGCTTTCTGCTAAATTTTAGTACACTTTTCATTGTCTTTTTTAACTTTTATTAACGTGTGTCCCTTTTTCAATTAAGCTTGTACTGTAGCACTTTGAGATTGCTTAAATGTAAAGTGCATTATAAATAAAATGTATTATTATTATTATTATTATTATTAGTAGTATTATTACTACACAAGGGTATACACACACTGTATACTACACAATGGTATACACACTGTGCACTCCACAATGGTATACACACTGTATACTACACGAAGATATAGACTGTATACCACACAATTTGTACACACAAAGAATGTGGCAGACTTGTTTAATACATGTCACGTAGAACAAACCACAATACATCAAGTTCATTAATTGTATAGGCCACCCCTGTTTCAGATGTGTTCAGGTGTGTGTTACCTGGACAGACTCCACACCAGAGCCAAGTTGTCTTTTCCTGCAGAAACAAAATGGCTGCTGTCGTCTGTGAACTTCAGACAGGTAACATCCTGATAGTGACGACTGAGGACACACAGCAGCTTACCTGTGGACACCTGAACCAATCACAGAGGAGGTAGACAGACATGATGTCACAGTTTGTTCATTCTGAACTAATATTATAATAATACTTATTAATTATCTTTAACAAATCAGAAATGCTTTTGTTTCCTCCAGCTGATTGTATGTGTTCAGAAATGTTTGAAAAAAAGAAAAAGAAGCTGACCCACCTCCCACAGGTAAATGGCCTCAGCGACAGCAGCAGCGAGGAAGAGTCCATTAGGCGAGGCAGTCAGACAGGTGACCACACCTGGACACACAATCTTCTGCTGCAGCTGATCCTGGAAGACAAACAGGGTGTCACACATAACACGTATCAAACAGATAGAAAACCTTGATGTCATGTCTACTGCTGACATAAAGTCAGTGAATGTGATATCAGAGCCAGTGAAAAATATTTTGATTTTCAAAAAAATGTATATATGATGAAGGAGTAATATAATAGTAGAGTAATACTACGCACAACTACAGCATAATACACACAACTACAGCAATACTACGCACAACTACAGCATAATACGCACAACTACAGCAATACTACGCACAACTACAGCAATACTACACACAACTACAGCAATACTATGCACAACTACAGCAATACTACGCACAACTACAGCAATACTACGCAGGTTAACATTAACACTACACAGAACTACATCAACACTACACAGAACTACATTAATACAACACAGAACTACATTAATACTACACAGAACTACATTAATACAACACAGAACTACATTAATACTACACAGAGCTACATTAATACAACACAGAACTACATTAATACTACACGGACCGACATTAATACTACACAGAGCTACATTAATACTACACAGAACTACATTAATACTACACAGAGCTACATTAATACTACACAGAACTACACTAATACAACACAGAACGACCCAGTATAACCAGTACACCAGTCCATTCAGGTTATACTGGTCCATTCATAACCTGTATAACATAAATTATATATTATCTTTCCACATGTCGGTTCTTCGTCTTTCATCAACCAAATCAGCAGCGAGCCGATCTGGATTCATGCCATTAGATCAGTTGTAAACAAAGTTAAAATGAATTTTGTTGGATGTGAGTCAGGCCGAATTCACCACCAGAATCTGCTAAGTTTAAATAAGTGACATTTTGTTTGACTGGAGTTTCTGTGTCTGTCTACAGACGAGCGCCGAGTCTAATTTCAGTTCTTTCATGAAGGAGTCTGGTGATGTTTTGTCTGTGTTCAGGAAAGACTCGGGACTATTTCCGGCCACCTGTCCCCGCAGTGGAGAGTGTGTCAGTGAGGTGACATGCAGCAGGTGTGTTCAGGTGTTCAGATGTTTCGGATGTGTTCAGATGTTTCGGATGTGTTCAGATGTTTCGGATGTGTCCGCCCGTACCTTTCTCTGGATCTCCCACACGTTGATGAAGTTCTTGCCCTGCTGGGCGGACAGCAGGTACTGGCCGCCGAGGACGGTCAGTCCCCGGGCGGAGCTGTTCCCTCCGCGGTAGGAGAGCAAGCTGGAGCCGCTGTGCAGGTCGAACACGGTGCTGTTCCACAGCTGAGAGCCGGAATCACTGCTCACGATCACCTCCAGAGGAGCCGCCATGTTGGCTCCACAACAAGACACACGCGGGAAGCCGGCGGGCTGCTAGCAGCACGGCTACGTCATTTCCTGGACTGGGTGCATGATGGGAGATGTAGGAGCGAGGTACTGGTAACACAGAGAGGACTGGTTATACTGGGACAGAGAGACATAGTGGACTGGTTGTACTGGGACAGAGAGGATGAGTGGACTGGTTGTACTGGGACAGAGAGACGTAGTAGACTGGTTATAATAGGACAGAGAGGCGTAGTGGACTGGTTATACTGGGACAGAGAGGCGTAGTGGACTGGTTGTACTGGGACAGAGAGGCATAGTGGACCGGTTATACTGGGACAGAGGCGTAGTGGACCTGTTATACTGGGACAGAGAGGCGTAGTGCACTGGTTGTACTGGGACAGAGAGGCGTAGTGGACTGGTTGTACTGGGACAGAGAGGCGTAGTGGACCGGTTATACTGGGACAGAGAGGCGTAGTGCACTGGTTATATCTGGTCCAGTTTTTTGTGGTTTTAGATGACTGGTGGTTCTTGTATCATCACTAAATGTATGACATTAAAAATTATTTCTGACTGAAGAATCAGAAATTTCATGGAACATTGAGTCGCAGCAGAAGTGATAAATCTCAGATCACATGACCCAGATCAGGAAATACTGTTGGATCATTACTGAGTCTGAACGCCGATAATTCATGTACAAATCACTGCAGCTTGTTTTTAATGGACATAAATGTCAAACAGTGACGAGGATCTGTGAAAAATTATGTCATCAGTTAATCAAACTCCGATCCATTGACCGCCATCTTTAAAGCTAACAAAATATTAAAATTAATTAAAAAATATTTGTCTGTCTGGACTTCTGAGTTTATGCCACTAAATTAAATGTTTTTTCTTTGCAAATTTTTTGTGATTTTGTCAAAATTTCTTCTCATTTATTTTTTAAACCAGATTGTTTGCAGTCAGTCGTTTTTTGTTTTTCTCTGTCAGAATCTATCCATTATATTTGCTAATTTTAATGTCGGTCCTTAATATTTCTCAGTAAACTGAAAGAAACAAAAGTAAACAGAAGTTTTCCATAACAGATTTATTATTGAACAAGCAGTTCAACATCACAATCAGCTGCAATTCAGAAACTAATACAAATGAAAAAAAGGTCAGTACACAAAGTTTCTGTACGTCAGGAAGCCGTTTAAAAAAAATAAAATCTCTGTTCAAAAAGAAACCGCAAGCCCCGCCTCCTCTTTGCCGCTTGGCTGAGAAAGCTATCAGTCACCGAACATCAGAGAGTTTAACTCTAAACTTTTGTTTTACGTAATCCAAATCTGTGACATAAGCTTTATTAATTATACATGTGATATATGTTGATGACATCTGAAGGAGAACAAACTGCTTCGCTATGTTTAAAACAAACAAACAAACTACAGCGACTCCACATGTTTCTGTTGTTTCAAACATCTGAACCACAATCCAAACTCTGCTGATGTCATCAACGTAAACAAGTGATGTCATACAGCCTGAAAGGAACTGAGCATGCTGGGAAAAAAATAAACTTACAAATGCAAAAACACATTTTCCTGAAACTGTTCGGCTCGACTGACTGCTACAAAAAAACAACAAAAACTTGTCTGACTCGTTTCCTCGTTAGAGACTCAACGCTCCCTTCCTGCTCTGCTCTCTACTTGTGTCCCTTGCTGGTCTTGAAGGAGACCTGCAGGACTTTGTCTCCCAGTCGGTACCCATTCAGGCTGTGGATCGCCATGGCGGCCTCCTCGTAGTTCGTCATGGTAACAAAGCCAAAACCTTTACACTTGTTGGTATTGAAGTCCCGGATCACCTTCACGTTGACGACGGCGCCAAACGGCCCGAACATCTGCCACAGGATGGCCTCGTCCGCATCCTGACCCAGATTATAGATAAAGATGCACCAACCGCTGGACGAGTTCCCCGAGACCCCCCCCCCACTGCCCATGTGGTCAACGCTCATTGGAGAAAACCTGGAGGGAAACAGGAAGTATCATGAAAGTTACTGAGCATTATCTCAGTAATCTGATTACTTTGGTTACAGGAAACAGTAATCTGTTACAGGAGGTTCTGCCTTTGGACAACACAGACAGATGATCATACCTGAACCTCTGGGCCTGGTGATGGACGGGTCCTCCGAAGCGCCGTGATTGGCCGTGGTACATCTGTGACATCATCTGGGAGTTCCGGGCCTGATTCGGGTTGGCAGCAAACTTCACTGTGATTGGCTCAGAGCTGCCCGGGGGCGTGTGCCCATTCAGGTGTTTGACAGCGTCTTCGGCCTCAGACCGCTTATCAAACCGGATGAAGGCCACGCCCCGCGACAAACCTAGACAGTCAATAAGATTAAAGGAGAGAGGGGAGTGTAAATGTCTGAAGGGCTGTGATTTGTCACATGACCGTGTGATGTCACGACTATGTCACATGACAAGGTGTTACCAGATGCCTGGTCCACGAGCACTCTGGAGTTGATGATGTTGCCGTAGCGACTGAACATGTCCTCCAGGTCCTGCTGACTTAGCGTCCGCGGAAGCCCACTGATGTATAGATTAGCATCTTTGATCATGTCGGAACTCGGCCGCGCGAACGACACCTGCAGGGAGGAAACAGGAAGTGTCTCAGTCTGTTGTCGAAACAACCAGAAAGGATTCAAATGAACAACAACAACAAACAAAATGAAATAACATTACATCAAGTCTGTAAATAAAATCCAGAATATTTCAAATGTGTGAATGACAAACAACCGGAACCGTCCCAAATGAAAAATAAACAAAATGACAAAATAAAAGCATCCAAACAGGCTCAGACCAATAGGCACTTTTGTCAAAAAATAAAAGCAGAAATTTAAGAAAATAAAAGCTCGGCACAGTGTCACACAGATTTGGTGTCAACATGTGTCGATATTAAAAAACAGGCTGAGAATATTTTACCAACATGACAGCAGAGTTTTAAAATACCTTCATCCATCACAGTTTGCAGGTGAGAGCGCCCTCTACTGTCCAGGGAACATAACACATCTATCAGTTGAGACAGGAAAATCAAAGAGCACCTGTTGCACATTACCTTGATAGTTTTAGACTGTAGCCTCAGGCCATTGAGGGTACTGATAGCCCTCTCTGCATCACTAGGGTTAACAAAGTTAACAAAGCCGTAACCTAAACTGTGGCCTAGAGAAACACAAAAAAAAACAACAACAAAATAAAATAACAAAACTGTCTGTTACAGCTGCCACACTGTGGGTTACATCACAGACTGAATACAGACAATAAAACTCGTCATACAGTGTCAACATCAGACTCTGAACAAACCCAGAAAACCTTGAACCCTGAAAACTGTGTCAGAGTGAGACCCCTCAACATTAAGTGTTCAGTGACCAATCAGAAAGCTGCAGTTACATTGAACTGACGAATCAGAGGTGAGGAATGAAGTCCAACAACAACTTATACCTGCTACATCCTGTTGTCCTATAGCCCTGCTGTCCTTTCCCCCCCGTCCTATAGCCCTGCTGTACTCCCCCCCCCCCCCGTCCTGTAGCCCTGCTGTCCTTTACCCCCGTCCTATAGCCCTGCTGTCCTTTACCCCCCTCTTATAGCCCTGCTGTCCTTTACCCCCCGTCCTATAGCCCTGCTGTCCTTTACCCCCCGTCCTATAGCGCTGCTGTCCTTTCCCCCTGTCCTTTACCCCCTGTCCTGTAGCCCTGCTGTCCTTTCCCCCCGTCCTGTAGCCCTGCTGTCCTTTACCCCCGTCCTATAGCCCTGCTGTCCTTTACCCCCCGTCCTTTACCCCCTGTCCTGTAGCCCTGCTGTCCTTTCCCCCCGTCCTGTAGCCCTGCTGTCCTTTACCCCCGTCCTATAGCCCTGCTGTCCTTTACCCCCGTCCTGTAGCCCTGCTGTCCCCCCCCCCCGTAGCCCTGCTCTCCTTTACCCCCCTCTTATAGCCCTGCTGTACTTTACCCCCCCGTCCTATAGTCCTGCTCTCCTTTACCCCCCCATCCTTTAGCCCTGCTGTCATTTATCCCCCCCCATATCCTATAGCCCTCACTGTTGTCATGTATCCCTGTAGTCCTATGCCCAGATGTTCTGTATACCCATTGTGCTGTATCCTGTTGTCCTTTATCTCTGCCGTCGATCAGTCACAACATTACAACCATTGACAGGTAAAGCATTAATAATATTGTTATAATGCAATGTTAGGCTAGGAAACATTGTGTCCTGGCATCGAGTGGTGTAGCGATGACGTATTTTTGTAGCCAACTGAAGTTAGCCTCACCCTGGATCCCTCTGTGAGATTATTGAATTGGAGTAAAAAGCTAATGTTAGGCTACAAACAGACGACATCATGGTCACATGACTTAAACATCACCACCACTAAGCGTCTTACTACACAATTACTATCCAGGTTTTCTATTAACTGATCAATGTACAAGTTGTAAAGTCAGAGTTAGAATAGTTTGTAACTAAAGTGGGCCTATAAAGACGGACTAGTGAGTAGACGTTTAATGTCCCCGACAACCTCTGTAGATGGATTTTAAGGTGTGTGGTAACCACATTCAACAGACTCACAGACTTTGAGGCGAGGGGACAGGAAGTGCTTACATGCTAACTGCTTTCTGGGTTTTAGGGCTCATTACTACAGAACACTATTCATGTGGAAACTACACACACCACCCACCCAAACACCACTGCAGATCATGTACATCCTTACCAATGGCAACCCCCAGCATCTGGAGGTATCCTGCGGTGTCTGGCACCACAGGATACCTCCAGTCGATCCTCTGAGTCCTGTGGGTTGCGAGGTGCTGCCCCCATGGGTCAGACTTGTTAACCCAGACCAGGTTGACATCTTGAGCCCTTTGTCACATTCCTTGGGTCATTCTTGAGCAGCTATGGCCGTCTGTCGAGGCACATAGTCCTGCAGCCACTCCAGTGTAGGTACATGTGAGAGGGGGTGTACCTGATCAGCATCTGTGTTTGGGTTGGTGATGCATGTCAAGTAGCATCCACATGACTTGACGTTTCCCAGCCAAACATTGCAATGCAACATGATGATCAAAGTCATTCACTTCACCTGTCTATGGTTTTAGTGTTGTGGCTGATCAGTGTCTATTACACTGACAGGAGCACTCACTCTGAGGAAAAAAAAGGTGTGCGAAAAATTTGGAGTAAATTTGTTGTCGACAGTTTTCTTGACTTGTTCAGAACAAATAATCTTCAAACATTAATCATTAAAACTTTACAGACATTTTAAAAAACCTGAAAAATAAAATAAAAACGGTGAACACATTTAAACCATTTGTACATTTTTGTTAAATTCGGTTAAGCACAGTTCATCTCAGGTTCGCCGATACGTTTACTTTATCATTCATTAATTTAATATCTTAGAACAATATATACATAGATATAGGCAGCTATACTGTATATATGTATTAGTAATTAAAAGACCCCTGTCAGCAGGACACATTTAAAAATTAAATAAATGAAATGTATAATTTCTGTTTGATTTACATAATAAATAAATAAATAAATAAATAAGCATTCAGTTTCCTGTATGATGAATATTGATCCATATTGCTGAACCTGAGTTTAATGAATTGCCATGAAATACCTGTTAAACACTGAGTCATTAAACCTGGTGTGAAAAATAAAAAATGTTACAACAGTGCAGAAAGAAAAAATTTCAGTTCAGACAGAAAACACAGAATTATCCTTTTTTAAAAAACAAAACAGTTTTAAAAACAAAAAATAATTAAAAACAAAAATCAGATGATCCGCAGTTAAATAAAAAAATACCCAAAAACATAAAAAAAACTTCAGGGGGAAAAAAAAGCTGTTGGAAAGAAAAACCACAGGAAATACTGCACACAGTACAACTACTGATATTACTACTACACCTACTACAGCAGCTGGGACTATGAAGTTCACTTGCAGTATTAGTACTGTAGTTCAAGAACTCAAGCTTTACAGTAATTCTAGTCATACTCACTATATTACAGTATTACTGTGGTATTTGTATGAACTAGCCTTAGTAGTACTACAGTATTGGTGTGTTTGCACAGTATTACTGCAGTAGTACTGAGGCCTGTAAACATACATATAAAGTTTTCATAGCTCAGAGCATTACTCTGCAGTCAGCAGCAGTACTACAGTAGTACTGTGGTAGTGCTACAGCAGTACTGCAGTAGTATTGTGGTGAGTTACCTGCCACTTTGTCCCGGATGAGTTTGGCGGACTCGACGTCTCCGACGCTGCTGAACAGACTCCGCAGCTCGTCCTGACTCATGCTCTGTGGCAGGTAGTTCACAATCAGGTTCGTCCGCGCATCGTCGTCCTCCATCATCTGCTCGTACCCGTTATCGTACAACTCCTGAGTCAACACAAACACACACACACACACACACACACACACACACCTGTGTCACATCACCAGCACAACTGGAGTCACACCCACACAACATATTTAATGGCTGATTCAGCCAATCAAAGGGCAGACGTCACCTTTCCAGCAGCTCCTTTCACGTGTTGGCTGTCTCTGACATCACTCTGAGATGACTGAACCTCACACACCTGTGACACACAGACACATTACCGTACACTACAGAACACACAGGTACTGTAGTCATGACTCAGTTATTGATCTGGTCAGGAAGTTATTGATCAACTCACCTTCAGGTACCTGATATGTCCTCGTCTTAGCGCCATGGAAACGACTCAGGTGCTTCACTGGTCTGAAAGAAACAAGGTGTCACGTTACTCTTACTCTCATTACTCACAGGGTTGGGTCAGATTACATGTAATTATATTACAATGAAAATATTTGTAATTAGATTACAGTAATAGAGATGAACCAATCAATCGTTTTTCAGTTCTGATCAGATTCAGATTCGTGAGTCTGAAGATGGTGACAGAGCTCTCTTTTAATAACTATTTATATTAATATTAGTGTCATTAGTAGTCACAGTAATGTGACCCAGCCCTGATATTGATCACCGATTACAGGGTCGCTTCTGAAACGTTTCTCACGGATACTGAATCGGTACTGAACCGCGTCTGATCCGGAACAAAGCCGGACGCAGGGTGTAAACCTGCTGACTCAAGTGGACCGATGAGCTGCAGTTTGTGTTCACTTCGAATAAAAATCATTTAAAAAATGATCGATACCGAGCTAAAAACCGACAACAACCAGTAAGTGTTAGCCACATGTTAGCACCGTGCTCACACAAAGAGGCTAAGCAGCTATCGGCGCTGTGCGAGGCTAATGCCACGAGCTAACGGCTAACAGACGTCATATATCTTACCTGTAACCGTGACGGACAGGTGTGTGACAGTCTGCAATCTCACTTATATCGATCTCCGGACGGATGTTGTGCTGATGCTAAGCTAACAAATGTTTTTAAAAACAGCAGATTAGCTTTTAGCTGACGACTGCTCTCCGCGCCACACAAAGGAAGCAAACTTACGCTGTTTCGCAAAGTGTCGCGAGATCACAGCTGCGTCTTCTTCTGTAACGTTAAGGATGAAAGAGCAACTGATTACCGCCACCTGCTGGACAAACAGAGTGTTTACTTAAACCTGTGTTGAAAATAGAGAAATGATTTGTAAAAGTCATCAGATTTACTTTTTTAATTTGATTTACATTTCTACACTTCTACTGTTTGTTTCCTTGTGCTGCTGTGTCAATCTGAATCTCCCCTAAAGGTGATCAATAAATGTTCTGATCAGATCAGATTGGATTAGATCAGATCAGATCGGATAAGATCAGATCAGATCAGATCAGATCAGATCAGATGAACATCCTGAATTTTTCCGTTGGAAAAAAACTTTTTGTAAAACAAAAATATTTTTCTCTGTCGTCCACAGACTTCCCACAGGAGAGTCAAACACAAACATGTTAATGTATGGATGTTTGTAATGTATAGATATCAGAGGTGGGAATTATGGAGTCATCAAGTCATCTCCATGCCATGTATTTGTTCTGTTCATGCACTAAACCAGCTGAGTCCGATCAGCACAGCTCTTCAGCCAGGAAGGTGAGCTAATTAGTGAATGCACCTGGTTCAGTGACTGAGCAGAACAAATACATGGCATGGAGATGACTTGATGACTCCACAATTCCCACCTCTGATAGATATACACTATTGTGTGTGTATATAGATGATTTACAGATCTGTATGCTCAGCTATACCAAACAGATGATATATATATATATATATATATATATATATATACAGTACTGTGCAAAAGTTTTAGGCAGGTGTGAAAAAATGCTGTAAACTAAGAATGTTTTCAATAATATAAATAATAATTGTTTATTTTTATCAGTTTACAAAATGCAAAGTGAATGAACAAAAGAAAAATCTAAATCAAATTGGTGTTACTACCCTCTGCCTTCAAACCAGCATCAGTTCTTATAGGTACACCTGCACACAGTCAGGGGTTTTGTAGGATTATAGTCAGTGTATGATCAACCAGTTACACCAAACAGGTGCTAATGATCATCAATGTAACATGTAGGTTGAAACACGGTGATTAACTGAAACAGAAACAGCTGTGTAGGAGGCTTAAAACTGGGTGAGGAGCAGCCAAACTCTGCTGCCAAGGTGAGCTTGTGGAAGACAGTTTCATGTCCCAGGTCAAACACCATGACAAGACTGAGCACAGCAACAAGACACAAGGTAGTTATACTGCATCAGCAAGGTCTCTCCCAGACAAAGAGTTCAGAGCAGACTGGGGTTTCAACATGTGCTGTTCAAGCTCTTTTGAAGAAGCACAAAGAAACGGGCAGCGTTGAGGATCGTAGACGCAGTGGTCGGCCAAGGAAACTTGGTGCAGCATGAAAAACACATCAAGCTCATTTCCCTTCGAAATCAGAAGATGTCCAGCAGTGCCATCAGCTCAGAACTGGCAGAAACCAGTGGGACCCAGGTACACCATCTACTGTCCGGAGAAGTCTGGCCAGAAGTGGTCTTCATGGAAAAGTTGCAGCCAAAAAGCCAGACCTCCGACATGGAAGCAAGGCCAAGAGACTCAACTATGCACCAAAACTTAAGAACTGGGGTGCAGAACAATGGCAGCAGGTGCTCTGGACTGATGAGTCAAAACGTGAAATATTTGGCTGAAGCAGAAGGCAGTGTGTTCGCCGAAGGGCTGGAGAGCGGTACAATAATGAGTGTCTGCAGGCAACAGTGAAGCATGGTGGAGATTCCTTGTAAGTTTGGGGCTGCATTTCTGCAGACTCAACATCATGGTGTCTGTCTGGGATTACATGAAGAGACAGAAGGATGTGAGGAAGCCTACATCCACAGAAGATCTGTGGTTAGTTCTCCAAGATGTTTGGAACAACCTACCAGCCAAGTTCCTTCAAAAACTGTGTGCAAGTGAACCTAGAAGAGCTGATGCTGGTCACACTAAATATTGACTTGATTCAAATTTCTCTTCTGTTCATTCACTGCATTTTGTTAATTGACGAAAATAAAATATTAACACTTCCATTTTTGAAGCATCCTTAGTTTACAGTATTTTCTCACACCTGCTGAAAACATATGCACAGTACTGTATATAATGTATAGATGTGTATAATGTATAGATGTACATAATGTATAGATGTGTATAATGTGTATGATGTATAGATGTATATAATGTGTATGATGTATGGATGTATATAATGTATAGATGTATATGTGTATACTGTATATAATGCATAGATGTACATAATGTATAGATGTGTATAATGTGTGTGATGTATAGATGTATATAATGTATAGATGTGCATAATGTATAGATGCGTATAATGTATGGATGCATATAATGTGTATAATGTATATAATGTATAGATGTACATAATGTATAGATGTGTATAATGTGTTGTGCTCACATCACAGGAGGCACCATAATGTAGTGCTTCATGCAAGAGTTTTGGGTTAAATTTGGCTATCAATAATAATTAATGATTATCAGGGATAATTATTAATTCTGATTACTAATAAGATCCAATTTACATTAGATCACCTTGGGGCACCACCCTTGAAGAAGGGAAAATATAGCCAATTCACCAAATCAGTCTCAGAAAAGGTACTGAACTGTTTGTAACTCTGATTAATAATTAACTTAATAACTACAACCAATATTACCACAACAGCTAGTAATGGTCGAAGGATTTTGGAGCTCTTGACAGAGTAGAGGTTGGCAACATTCACTCTTGTGCAATATTAAATAGACAACATGTGGGTTAAAAAGTATTTTAAGGGGGGGGAGATTGAGAGGAGCCCTTGAGGATAAGAAGTTGGAGGAGAAGAAAGGCTTGAGGAGAAGAGAGCTTGTGGAGAAGAGAGAGAACAAAGGAAGGCGCTGGAGTTTTGACTCTCTGATCAGAGGGGGGTCTGTCACCCTGACCAATAGTAGCTCAAAGCTGAATTTTGCACCTAGGTGTGAAGAAAGGGGAATTCTGGGACACTGAGTTCAGTTCAGAGTCCATTTTGAAATCCGCAATGAATGACTTCATCTGTGGGTACCAACAAATGTGTATGATGTATAGATGTACATAATGTATAGATGTGTATAATGTGTATGATGTATAGATGTGTATAATGTATAGATGTGTATAATGTGTATGATGTATAGATGTATAGATGTGTATAATGTATAGATTTGTATAATGTGTATGATGTATAGATGTGTATAATGTGTGTGGTGTATAGATGTGTATAATGTATAGATGTGTATAATGTATATGATGTATAAATGTATAGATGTGTATGATGTATAGATGTATAGATGTGTATGATGTGTATGATGTATAGATGTATATAATGTATAGATGTGTATAATGTGTATGGTGTATAGATGTATATAATGTATAGATTTGTATAATGTGTATGATGTATAGATGTATATAATGTATAGATGTGTATAATGTGTATGATGTATAGATGTGTATAATGTGTATGATGTATAGATGTATATAATGTATAGATGTGTATAATGTGTATGATGTATAGATGTATATAATGTATAGATGCGTTGTAGATTAGTCTAGCCTGAAGTCAGACACAGATCAGCTGATCAGTTGAGTCATCATCAACATCTTCGAACCTAATTATTATTAAGTTTTGTTATTAAATGACTACACCTGGTCTTATTTTCATGTTTTTTCATCATCATTTCATAATTTTTAATTTATTTACTTGTTTGTTTTTGGTGACGACACAATCGAGTGTGTGACGTCACCGGGTCGTTTCCGCCGCGGAGGCCGCCGCTGCATGTAAACAAAGCGGCAGCAGGGCTGATGGAGATAAACTCGGTTTAATCCGAGTTAAAGTGAATAAAGTTCAGATCGTTAAACGGATCCGGTGCTGATCCGGATTACCGTAATGGAGCGCCGCTGTGACTGAACCGGAACCAGCAACATGTCCATGGAAGACCCGTTCTTCGTCGTCAAGGGGTCAGAAGTGTATAAACCGTGCTAACCAAGCCAATGCTAATAGGGGGCTACCGGCTAGTGTTAGCCTGCGGAGAGCTGATGGCTAATCGATAATCAATGAAGCCGCAGCGACAAGAACCAGTTTGATTTGAGGTTAAACAACAGCCAGCTAGCTCGCCGCTAAGCTAACAGAGAGCTTGCCACTGTGCTAACGTTAGCTAACAGTGTTTAATGATTGAGTTAGCATGTTAGCATGTTGCTTTGATCTTAGCGTCAGGTCTGTAAACAGTAGTCAAAGTCAGCTTGTTGTTGTTGTTGTTATTATTATCTGTGAATGATAAACATGTTTATATTTGTTATAATTCATATCTTCGTTCAGCAGCACGTGCTCCTGTTTATCATTAAATGAGTCATTAATCAGACACATGGCAGCTTAAAGGACTCATTCAGTCTTATTGATCCGAGCCTGTGTGTGTGTGTGTGTGTGTGTGTTTCAGTCATCCTGTCAAAGGTGGAGGATAAAACTAATTAAAATGGAGATTAATTTTTGAAAGTTGGACTGGTACAACATGGTTTCCTATAGTCATATTTTAAATGTTTTTATTTCTTTTTTTTATGTAACTGTTGAAATTGAACAATCTTTGTTATTAACTTTATTAAAACTGTTGAACTGAACATTAGGGCCCGGTCTGGTCCATCCGATCCTCTCGGTGAAAAGTTCTGGTGAAACTCGAGCTGGATTATTTGGAAGCGAGAGCGTCACAGAACAGTACTAAGTAACGTTAACAGAAAGGTTTCTGTTCCTGCCCGGCTGTCTTCAGTGTCCTGTCCCCATTGTGGACGAGGTGATGGTGTCGTGTTATGTAAGCGAGACTAGATAAACTGAAACGGGCCGGGTGAGAGAGGTCTGGCTATGTGAGACTAGATATGACTTGAGTGCCACACTCGTCAGCCTCCGGTAAAATCAGCTGTTGCAACATTTAACGTTACAACGGGGCCACGAAGATTTAACGTCAGCCCATATTTTGTGACCCTCACCAGAGTAATGTGTGGACGGTATTTCATGGAGTGGAGAATAACCTCTGATGTAACGTTAGTCTACATTGAGAAACGTGACGTTAATTAAAGTCTGTATAGCTGCTGCATATCTAACGTTAACGTACAGCAGTTACTAAAGTCTGTGTCAGTTTGTTCACTTTAGATTAAGAGGATTTAGATATTTTCAGCAGAAGTGGCCTCAGATGATGATGATTGACTCAGCGTTACCTCCATGCAAGATGGTGACATCACCCGCGGTCGGTGGAGCCATCGGCAACTGTCAGAGCCAAGTTCAGAAGATAACTGAAAGTCCTACCAGTACCGATGAATCGCCTCTGTTCTGTATATTGTACTGATTAAGTACTGGTTCTTTACTTTGACTAGAAAAGTGTCTCAAGTGATCCTTGGTAAAATCAGCAATTTGAGGCTCAATCAGCTCCCTTCAATAGGTCTGAACAACGGACGTGGAGTCAGCTGTTAATATGTTGTCTGTTAACAGTGAAGTCCAGAAGGCAGTGAATGCAGCGCAGAGTCTCCATCACAGATGGAGCGAGCTGTTGCAGGAGGGGGGCGGTGCCTCCAGGGAGGAGATGGACTGGACGACCAATGAGCTGAGGAACAGCCTGCGCTCCATTGAGTGGGACCTGGAGGACCTGGATGAGACGATCAATATCCTTTATAAGCGACAACGTGTTTGAACTCTGAGTTAAACTTTTAGAGATCAGCGTGTTCCTTAACTGTCAGTGAACGCATCGTTGAATCCAACCCAAAGAAGTTCAACCTGGACACAGCTGAGCTGACGAAGAGGAAGGCCTTCATCACCTGCACCAGACAGACAGTCAAGGTACGCTTTATTTATAACAGCAGGTAACACTCACCTGTCACCTGCTCAGGTGAAGAGACCATACCCCAGTGTCATGACTCAGCTACTGGCCAATTTGATTGAAAATGATGTGATTGGCCGAGGTGAATGAAGACTGAACCAGTCTGAAGACTGGTTTGATCTGATTGGCTGCTGACTGAGCAGACTTTATTTGTCTTGAAGGAAATGAAGGAGAAGATGTCGAGTCCAACGTCTGCCTCGGTGGACAGAAAGAACAAACAGGTAACTCACCTGAACTCAGGTGATCTGTCCTCTGATTCAACAAATAAGAACCAAAAGATTTCCATGGAGGTCCCAGGTGGTCCTGGAGGTCCCAGGGGGTCCTGGAGGTTATAGTAATGGCCGTCTAGGTACCTGTGTGGATGTAAAGCTGCTGCTGAAGCATAATGTCTGAGTGTGTTTTTGTGTTGTGATGTTCAGGCTCTGCTTGGTGAGCACAGTGCTCAGGGTCCGATCTGGCAGCCCGGTCCTGATAAATACAGCCGACTGGACCGACAACTGCAGAATGCCAACTCGCAATTTATAGAGGAACAGCAGGTCCAGCAGCAGGTATAGTAACACCTGTCCAATAAAACAGCCAATCACAGAGCTCAGAGATATGAGAATATTTTGGATACGAAGGAAAAAAGTCATGAAATTGTTGGATTTAAATATAATGTGTGTGTGTGTGTGTGTGTGTTTGTATCAGCTGATAGCGGAACAGCAGGATGAACAGCTGGAGCTCGTGTCGGGAACAATCGGAGTCCTGAAGAACATGTCAGAAAGGATCGGCATGGAGCTGGACGAACAGGCCGTGTAAAGATCCACCATATTCAGTTTTAGTTATCACTGAGAAGTTCAGTCCTCAGAGCAGATTCACATCAGTCCTGGACCGATCACTCAGATATCAGATAAGACAGATGCAGTTTCAGCAGCAGCACAAGATTAAAATGAACTCCATAAAGTTAAAAGTGTATAAAAAAGTTACAATACCAGTTAGGCCACATCATTACACAGAGTACCCACTAGCAGTGGTAACAAAAAAACCTTAGTGATGTACAAATACTGCAGATTTAATGCAAATATACTGTAAAATGATGGTGCAGTTATGGATCAGATAAGTGAAAATTGTTGAGAAACCATAACCCTAAAAACAGGTTGTGATTTGTTGATTAATTTTGTGTTTTTCCTGCAGGATGTTGGACGACTTCAGTCATGAGGTGGACAACACTCAGTCCCGACTGGACAACGTCATGAAGAAACTGGCCAAAGTGTCTCACATGACCAGCGGTAATCTGTTTTTACTGGAGTAGAGACAGAAATACATCACCTTTCTGTTAGACCAGATTTATGTTCAGTGCTGCCTGCCTATTCTAACTGTATTGATCAGGTATCAGAAACAGCAGGTTACTTAAATTAATAACAGGCCAATATTGGAGTCAGGCTGTGTTCTGATTTGATGAAGCTCCCTGATCCCATCAGACACAACGGCATCGTGTTCCAGAGCTGATCACAGCTGTTCTAGCCGACATTCAGGGTTCCTCCGGCTGCGTCACAGCACCTTGCAGCAGCATCTCTCCGCTCTTCTCCTTGGAGAATACACACCAAGTCTTTTTTTGACCGGGGCAGACAGCAGCCACGTCAAGCTGCACTGAGCACATCGAGCCAGACAGGAAGTCAGACACAGGAACAGCATAGGGCATCAGTTCAAAATAAAACACCCTGTGCAGACTGGGGAACCACAGCACAACACAGTCACAAATAGTAACAATAAACACACTTAAATGAAAGGACGTAACGACATAATGTACTCAGACAGAAACAAACACAGTCTGAGCAAGTCGACAACATCAGGCTGACGTGACGCTCAGTTTCTGAACCGGCCCAGTGGGACCTGAACCCACCTGGAGGACAAAACAAAACTGCGTCACACACGTGTCGTCATGGCAACGTACCCTGTGGGATCAAGGCGTTATAGATGGTTATAGTTAGTAATAGTTATAGTTAGTGATGGTTATAGGGCAGAAGTCATTAAGGCTCGCTGCAGCGGACTGTTTTGGCACCAGCATGATGGAGGTGGTTTTGAAGCACGCGGGGACAGCTGCTTGGGCTAGTGACAGGTTGAATACGTCAGTCCAGACCTCAGTCAGCTGCACAGCGCAGGCCCTGAGGACGCGTCCGGGGACACCATCAGGACCAGCAGCCTTCCGTGCATTAACCCTGCTCAGTGCCGCAGGCACGTGGGTGGGAGAGAGTGTGAGGGGCTGGTGGTCTGCAGGGAGCACAGCCTTGATGGCCACCTCCTTGTTGTCCCTGTCAAAGCAGCCATAGAAGTGGTTAATCTCATCAGGTAAGGAGGCGTCGCTGGATGGAGAGGAGGTGTTGGTGGGTTTGTAGCCTGTGATGGCCTGGATGCCTTGCCACGTATGTCGGGGGTCAGAGTTGTTCTTGAAGGGTTCCTCGATCCTAAGCTTGTAGCTGTGCTTGGCCTTTTTGATGCCCTTCTTCAGGATAGCCCTGGATGAGCTATAGGCCCGAGCATCACCTGATCTGAAAGCAGTGTCACGTGCTTTCGGCAGGAGTCGGACCTCTCTGTTCATCCATGGCTTCTGATCAGGGAATGTGGTGATCCGTTTAAGGGTGGTAACACACTGTTGATGTTGGAGTTGATAAAGTCCAGATCGGAGGAGGCATATAGGTCGATGTCCGTGTGGGAGTCAAGGGTGGCCTGAGTGGCAAACATATTCCAGTCAGTGTTTTCAAAACGCTGCTGAAGTGCAGAGTCTGCTCCCTCTGGCCAAACTTTGACTGTCCTCACTGTGGGTTAACACGTCTGATGAGTGGAGAGTATTTAGGCAGAAGGAACAGTGAGAGGTGGTCAGATGGACCTAGGTGGGGGAGGGGGACAGCTTTGTAGGCATCAGCCATGTTTGTGTAGACATGGTCCATTGTCTTGTCTCCTCTGGTGGGGCAGGAGACATGTTGGTGAAATTTGGGTAGTACAGTCTTCAAGTTGGAGTGATTGAAGTCACCCACAACAATAAAGGCTGCCTCGGGATGGAGAGTCTGTTGTTTGCTAATAGCAGTATGCAGTTCTTTCATTGCAATCTTAGCATTAGCATCGGGTGGAATATAAGCTGCAGTCACAACGGTAGATGTAAACTCTCTGGGCAGATAGAAAGGTCCACACTTAACCATGAGATACTCTCGGTTAGCTGAGCATTGACTCCTGATGATGGTAGTGTCCATGCACCAAGTTTTGTTAACATAAATGCACAGACCTCCACCTCTGGTCAACAGCTGTTCTGTCTGCTCGGAGGACGTAGCGCCCCGTTAGCTCGATAGCGCTGTCGGGTACGTCGCTGTTGAGCCAGGTGTCAGTGGAAATCATGATGTTGCAGTCCATAGTCCATTTGTGGGTGGTGATCCGCAGCCGCAGATCATCCATTTTGTTCGGCAGAGACCGAACATTGGCGAGGAAAAGGCTTGGTAGAGAGAGCTGATGAGGAGTTAGCTTTAGCCTAGCTTTTAGCCCTTCTCACCTCCCCCGTCTTTGTTTACGATCTCGACGACGCCTGTGGTTATTTCCAGTCGGTAGAGCGGAGCTGGCTGGTCCCACTGTTTTGGCAATCTCTGGGAGTTTGCCGATTAAGTTGTCCGAATTGTAGGAACCGATGTTCAAAAGTTCCTGTCAGCTGTACGATATGTACGCTAAACTGTGTCTAGCGAAAAGACTAGAAACAAACAAGCAGATAACCACTAATTCACAAAATCTGGAGAAACACAGGGCTTCGCGATCCGTGGGCGCCGCCCTCTTGGGTCTTTAATGAAAGTGATAGTTATAGTTAGTGATAGTTAGTGATAGATATAGTTAGTGATAGATAAAGTTGGTGATAGTGATAGTTATAGATGGTGATAGTTATAGAAAGTGATAGTTATAGTTACTGATGGTTATAGTTGGTGATAGTTATAGTTAGTGCGTTATATAGTTATAGTTAGTTGTAGTTAATTATAGTTATAGATAGTTATAGTTGGTGATATAGTTGGTACATTCATTTCCATATTCAGAACCATCGCATTCATTTCAGGCTGTTAAGAAGCGTAGTTGATACAGGAACAAAAGAATGTTTGTATCGATTGTGCCTGCACAACGGAAGCCTATATCTCCTCCCAGAATTCAGGAGAGCATATTCACAATTCAATACATGAGCACTGTCTGATAAAATGGCATTTGCCTGTCTTATAGTCGCCTGCTCAAAAAGGTCCTGTGGATTAAGGGGGGGTATTCCAATAATCTTGCCTGCAGTTCTAACTAGGCTTGAAATCTCGGCTCTAGATTTAACTGTTAGATTACCAAACCAGCTGGTGATACCATAACGGAGGACTGACTCAATTGTTGCTATGTAGAAAATTAACATAATATTTTTACAGACTCCAAATACTCTGAGCCTATGTAAGAAATGAAGTTAGTTATAGTTAGTGATAGATATAGTTAGTGATAGTTATAGTTGGTGATCGTGCTAGTTAGTGATAGTTATAGTTGGTGATAGTTATAGTTAGTGATAGTTATAGGTAGTGCATTATAGATAGTGATAGTTATAGTTGATGGTAGTTAAAGATAGTTATAGTTAGTGATAGTTATAGATGGTGGTGGTTATAGATGGTGGTAGTTATAGTTAGTGATAGTTATAGGTAGTGCATTATAGATAGTGACAGTTATAGTTGATGGTAGTTATAGATAGTTATAGTTAGTGATAGTTATAGTTGGTGGTAGTTATAGTTGGTGGTAGTTATAGTTATCGGTTGTCATATTTAGTTGAAAGTTGTTAATTGTGTTTCTGCAGATCGTCGTCAGTGGTGTGCTATCGGCGTGTTGCTCACCATCCTCTTCGTTGTCATCCTCCTCTTCTTCGTCATCTGATTGATGACTCTTCCTATCAGCACAGAACTCATCTTAATGCTGTGCCTGCTGAACTCTCCTGGACTCTGCTGGACTCTACTGAACTCTACTGAACTCTACTGAACGCTCCTGGACTCTACTGAACTGTCCGGGACTCTGCTGAACACTCCTGGACTCTCCTGAACTCTACTGAACTCTCATTGACTCTACTGAACTCTTCTGGACTCTCTTCAACTCTCCTGGACTCTCCTTGACTCTGTTGTAGTCTCCTGGACTCTCCTAGACCTTACTGAAGTGTACTGGACTCTTCTGGACTCTTTTGGACTCTTCTAGACTCTTGGACTCCCCTGGGCGTTCTCCTCCCCCTGAGTGGGACTTTAAGGCACTTTTGGTTCTTTAAGTGTTTGACTGTTAAAAATATCGAAGACGTGGAAACATGTTTGGTGTTTTAATGTTTGATGTTTTATTTAAAGGGCTGAAAATAACCAGTTTAACTCCAGTTTAACTCCCATTAAACTTCAGTCTAATTTACTTAACACCAGTTTACCTCTAGATGAACTCCTTCTCAGTTTTACTTTCAGTAACTTCAATCTAATTCCAGTTAACTTCTGTGTAATTCTACATTGAAACCAGTGAATCCTGTTTTATAATTGGTTTAATTACAGTTTAAGCTCCAGTTAAGTGCAGGTTTTTCCATCCACTTTTATTATTCTAATCCATTAAACCCTGCTTTAGTTCAGGTTTAATCCTGCTTTAGTTCAGGTTTAATCCTGGGTAAACACCCAGTAAACACTCTGAGGTTTGAGGAAATGATGTAAAACACTAAAATGTCCAGTTTCTGTTGTTTTTGTGATCTTTCTGTTAACACTAAGCGTTTGTTGTAATGACTTTAAGTGACTGATGTTTAATGTTTTATTTTTTTGTCATTAGTTTCCTCCAACAGTTTATTTTGTTTTTTTTATTTTATTTTCCTGTACCATATTGATCAGTTTATTGATCAGTGGACTCTTATACTGTTAAACTGTCATTAAGACACAATTCCTGCTGCTCCTTTGCAATAAAAGCCTTTCTGTAGTGAACGTCTGGAAGGCTTTTAATGTGAAACGGCAGCAGGAAGCGAATACCTAAAGGTAAACGAGTGACTTAACTTATTCTTTCATATAAATTAGTTGAAATCAGGTGAGCTGTAAAACAAAGCAGGCAATCGCATCGTCCCCCACCATAAAATATTTCCTGTTACTATTCTACCAAATTAAAAGCACAGTGTTGTGAACTCTGATGGAAATAACACTAATTAAATACATAAATCAATGATGAGATGACTGATTCTATGATTTCTTTTGTTTAATGTGTTTATTCTGTCGACATGATTTAACACTAACTCGTAAATCCATCCAGTAGTTTTCCATCAAAAGATTATTTTTTATTTTTCTTTGGATAAAAATGTCAATTTAATTTTTCATAAGATTTAATGAGTGTTCTCTTAACAGAGCAGTTTTTTTTATTCTGCTGATTTTCACAAATTAAGCAGAAAGTTTTTCTTCTTTTACATAAAACTGCAGATTGTTCAGTATTTCATTTAGTATATAATTGTAATTATTTAAACATTGTTCATAATGTTTCCTCACAGCTTTAATAATACTTAATTGACAATAAATAATAATGATACTAATGATAACCACTCTACATTTTAATGACACATCATGAATCGGACCAGCAGAACAGACCAATGACTGAACAGCTGAATGAAGACCATAAACTGTTATTGATCAGTTTAACTAAACTGTCTTATTGATCAGTTTAATTAAACTCTCATATTGATGGATGAATGAAAAATATTTTCTGTCTTTATTCTATTTTTTGTCCACATCATGTTTTTTTGTGTCAGCAGGTAATTTTTATTTCAATAAACAGATTCAGAAAAGAAAATCCGACTGATCTTTAAAACCATTTCATTTCAGACCACCATATTTAGTATTGATCAGCATTATAGAAGTTATTCTTTGAGAATTTGTGATATATTGTGATGTGTTTTGGGTTTTACTCGTTATTCGTTAGCGTCTTAGATTTGACTGTTTTCATTATAAATGTTGTAACTGCAGTTTATATTCTGCAGTTCAAACATCTGATCACTTTTTGACTGAGGAGGTTAGTGAAAACTGAGTTTGTTCAGTCATCTCAGTTTTTTGTTAGATAGAAAGAGGTAACTTAAACTCAGGGTCAGTTACTTAAGTAACTAAAATGCTAAAGTAACTGACTGAGTTACCAGTAACAGTGATAATTATATTAATATAATTAACTGACTCGTCACCTCCTGCTGAGCCTGAGCCAGAATTTCAGTGACTGTTGAAATAAATTCTGTTGAGCAAGATTTTTAAATGTAAAATAGATGTTGTAGAAAATTTACACTCAGTTTTAACTTACTCATGTTTACAACAGTTCATCACCAGAATCAACATAATTGGGTCGGACTGTGACTGTAGAATCAAGCACAGGTCAATAAGTAAACTATATCGGACCTGTTTGATCCATATTTTCATCTTTAGTTGCTTCCACTTGTATTTTGTTGCAGTCAGATTACAGATGAATAAATACATTAAAAAATCGAATGCAGCCTAACAGGTGGTAGAATCACCCAGTTAAGAATCCAAGTCTGTTAAATGATGAATGTGGATTATACTGAATACAATGTAACAGTATAAACTTCATATTTCAGCTCCAACGGATTATCAGAGCATCACTGATGTTGAACTCAGGCTGAACAAACGCAGCTGTTCTGAAATTGAAAACTCTTCATCTTAAAATCTCAAAATCAGTCAACTCAGACTTTTATTTTGAAGCTGCTTCCTGAATCAGGCATTCAGATCGATATGTGTCGACTCATTACATATTGTGACAGAAGTACAAACACAATAAATAAACTCATTATTTATCTTTTGCCTCATCCCTCCACCTCAGAGCCATTTAACAGGCGACATGAAGCTTCAGTTTATCGTTTCTTTAATTTGTCTGAAAATATAACAAACATATGAAAATACAGAAATACTGCAGAGTTTCCTAAAACACTGTAATAGTTTATGCGACACCAAGTAACTGAGTACAACAATGATAACTGCGTTAAACAGCAGGTTTCTATGATGTGATTAGTTTGTTAAAGCTGACGGCAGCTCAGAGTCACAAGATCAACCTGCTGACCTGTTAAAACACACGAATTCTCCTGGTCATCATCTCATTATTTTGGTCCAACAGTTGTAATGAAGTCATTTCTGCCCCCTGAAGCTACAGTGGATGTTTTCTGCCACTAGAGGCAGGACAGAGCTCATTCTGCATTTTAAAACAAATGTTCTGCAGTTTTGTTCAGAAGTTAACAACAACAAAACAGAAGTTAACAACAACAAACTTCATCACACCTGCAGCTCTAATAAATATTACCAGAGTCATTTCACAGCTGATCACTTTACTGCACATCTCGCTTTGATCACTTCTGATCACATCAGTGCAAACTGCAGTGGACCTCCCTCACCTGTATGGATCTACATGTACCTGTACATCTGTGACAACACAAGGTGGAAAATTTGATGTCCTGTTTTCATGTTGATTAGATATAAAGAAACAGCAGCAGATAAAACGACTTTCAGGTGATAGTTAAGTCATAACTTTAAACTCCTGTTTGGACCAACCACTCGGTCCAACATCTGCCCTCCCAGGTGGAGGTGGAGGTGGGTCCTGTGGGTGTCCTGGTTGGACCAGCCGCTCACAGGTTGTTGTCTCAGTCATGTTGTGGTCAGCTCAGAGCAGACAGTGGTTCAGAAGGTTTGGTTTGCTTTGTTCACGTGTTTCAGTTCAAGCTCAGGAAGCTACTGTCAGGATGACTTGTGGTCATGATGGTGGCTGTGGTTGCAGTCAGTGTTGTGGTCAACGTGGAGGCGTCCTCCAGTGTCGGAGCACCCGTACAGTGGCAGAAGTGTCCTGGCTCAGAAGGTGGGTCACCTGGTCCAGACTGAGGCAGGCCACCTTCTCCCCGTTCACCTCCAGGATCTCATCTCCAACCGCCAGGAGGCCGGCATACAACTTCTCTGTGCTGCTGTCTACCATGTCCTCCACGTATACACCTACAGAATACACATTATACTACTGTTAATACACCGTTAACACAGTATTAATACACCTATAGAACACACGTTATACTACTGTTAATACACCGTTAACACAGTATTAATACACCTACAGAACACACGTTATACTACTGTTAATACACCGTTAACACAGTATTAATGCAGTTTTTGCAGTAGTTTACAGAACCAGAGTCAGGTTGTCTTCTTCCTCTCCTGCTACAGTATTATTTACAGTAATATTTATAGTATTTACAGTAATATTTAAAGTAGTATATGTGGTATTTACAGTAGCATGTACAGTAGTATTAGTAGTAGTAATTTGCATTACTAGAGTCAGGTCGTCCTCTCCCTCTCCTGCTACAGTAGTATTTGTAGTATTAACAGTAGTATTTGCAGTGTTTGCAGTAGTATTTGTAGTATTCACAGTAGTAATTATAGTAGTATTTGCAGTACTAGAGTCAGGTCATCCTCTCCCTCTCCCGCTACAGTAGTATTTGTAGTATTTACAGTAGTATTTGTAGTATTTGTAGTATTTTCAGTAGTTTTTGCAGTGTTTGCAGTAGTATTGGCAGTAGTATTTGTAGTATTTACAGTAGTGTACAGTACCAGAGTCCGGTCGCCCTCTCCCTCTCCTGCTACAGTAGTATTTGCAGTATTATTTGTAGTATTTACAGTAGTGTACAGTACCAGAGTCGGGTCGTCCTCTCCCTCTGCAGATTATGAAGCCGAACTTTCGGCTCTTCGGTCGACTCATTTCCAACAGAATTGTTCCGTCAGAACAAACCTGAAGAACTCGACCGACTGAACGGACTGAACTGGGAGAACCGACATCCTCGAGACTGAGACAACGCTGCAGGAACCTGAGACGCAGACAGGAGGAGACAAACAGACAGGAAGAGACACAGACAGACAGGAAGATAGAGAGACAGACAGGAGAGGAGACACAGACAGACAGGAAGAGAGAGACAGGAGGAGAGACACAGACAGGAACAGAGAGAGAGACAGACAGACAGGAGGAGAGACACAGACAGGAACAGAGAGACATACAGGAGGAGAGAGACAGATAGGAGGACAGGCAGACAGGAACACGGCCAGTGAGTACAGAAAGTGTGACTGGTTACATTTTGATTGGCTGATCTGAGTTTCTATGGAAACAGACAATAAAATCAAAAAGTGGTGTTTTACTGATCAGCAGCTGGTCTGTAGTCAGCAGAACGATCCTTGTTCTTCTTCTGCTCCGACACAACAGTCTGAACTGATGATGACTTCCTCAGTTGCAAGAAGGGCGACCCCTGCTGGACAGACATTAAAGATACAGGTTAGAGGAGGAGGAGAAGGAGGAGAAGGAAGAGAAGAAGAAGAAGAAGAAGAAGAAGGAGGAGAAGAAGGAGATCTTCTCACCACACTCAGTGCCTGGACTGACAGAGTTTTCTTCAACAGGCCTGAGGACTTCCTGGGACACGAGGGGGCGGGGTCAGGTGCTGAGAGGCGGGGCTGTGAGCTGAGGCGGTCGAGGCTGCCAGTTCGAGTCCTGCTCAGTCTGACGGTGGAGAGGAGACGTCGCAGAGAGAGACGAGAGGATTCATCTCTTCTCATGAAACTGAAGGAAACAGACATGACTCATTCTCAGATCACACTGAGACTGAAGATCCAAGGACACTAGTTATCATCCACATGAATCCACTTTGTTTGTGTGTATCAGCTGTAAAACTCTTCATTCAGTCTCAGCCGCTGACCAGATCACTGATATCAGATCAGTGTTGTGTATCCAGAGACCTAGATGCAGCGTGTTAGAGATCAAAGCTGCCACCAACTTCCTGTGTGACTCCACCTGCAGGTGGATCACAGACTTCCTGTAATGGCAGTTTTGATGGAGAAGGTCCAGTTTCTGATGAAGACCCTCTTCAGTCGGACTGAGACCAGGTGCTGGTGATTGTTCTTATAATCATGTCTGTGTATATAGATATTGAAGAGGGTGGGGCTGATGTTGCAGACTTGCGTCACCCCTCCACACCGCTTCTTAGTGGTTTGAATGAACTTGTTGTAAGTTGCTTAATGTATTCATTAATCATAAAATTAATGTAATGTGGTGTAAATTATGAGCTGGACTGTTTAGTACAGACATAGTGATGCTCAGACACATCAGTCTACATGCATTTGGGTCAGGGTTGGGTCTGGACTTCTAGTGGTGGCATTAAACTCACGGTTCAGGAGGTGAAGTGTCATTGCTGTGAAGCTCTGCTCTCATTGGATGCCTGACCTGTCCCTTGTCGTTGCTGTCTGAAGTGGGTGGGGCTAGGCTCTCAGCTGTAAACCAACCAGAGGACGAGATATTAGTGTTTCCAAATATGTTTGTTTTTTTATCAAAAAATTCAGATGAATCATCAGAAGAACACAGGAAGTTATCAGAGGTAGTATCAGAGGTAGAGTCCTACAGGCTCCCATGGATCCTGGTCGCGCCCGGGTCGTGGATCGTGGATGTGCCTACTGCCATGGCCCTGCCTGATCGTGGATGCGCCTACTGCCATGGCCCTGCCTGACACCCACCACTACTGTTGCTAATATTAGTCATATCTCTGTTACATACGTTCCACTACTATTATTGTAATGCATTACTACATACTATCCTTACCCTTAACCACTACTACTGTTACTACTAGTAATCACATTTCCATTATGTGCATTTCATTATTATTGCTGTAATACATCTTTATGTACTTTCATTCCTGTCAACCATCTATTATAATTGTATACATTGTGATCTCGTTGATCTGCTCTGTACATGCAACATCTATTGCACGTCTGTCCGTCCTGGGAGAGGGATCCCTCCTCTGTGGCTCTTCCTGAGGTTTCTTCCACATTTTTTTTTCCCTGTTAAAAGGGCTTTTTTTGGGGGACAAGTTTATCCTCACTCGAATCGAGGGTCGAAGGACAGAGGGTGTCGTCTCTGTACAGATTGTAAAGCCCTTTGAGGCAAACTGTGATTTGTGAATTTGGGCTATACAAATAAAATTTTATTTGATTTGATTTGATTTGATTAGAGTCTGAGGTAGAGGTAGAGTCAGAGGTAGTGTCAGAGGTAGAGTCAGACGTAGTGTCAGAGGTAGTATCAGAGGTAGTATCAGAGGTAGAGTCAGATGTAGAGTCAGAGGTAGTGTCAGAGGTAGTGTCAGAGGTAGAGTCAGAGGTAGAGTCAGAGGTAGTATCAGAGGTAGAGTCAGAGGTAGAGTCAGAGGTAGTATCAGAGGTAGAGTCAGACGTAGAGTCAGAGGTAGAGTCAGACGTAGTGTCAGAGGTAGAGTCAGAGGTAGAGTCAGATGTAGAGTCAGATGTAGTGTCAGAGGTAGAGTCAGAGGTAGAGTCAGAGGTAGAGTCAGATGTAGTGTCAGAGGTAGAGTCAGAGGTAAAAATGCTGCAGTTATATGTGGTGAAATGTCTGTCATTCTGTCTGTCCTCCTATCTGTCATCCTGTTTCTCCTCCTGTCTGTCCTCCTATCTGTCATCCTGTTTGTCCTCATGTCTGTCCTCCTGTTTGTCCTCATGTCTGTGACGGTCAGCCCTCCCGACCAAGACTGCTGTGAACTTTCCCCCAGAAAACAGCCTCCCTTCCCGCGACTGACAGAGTCAGACAGTGTCCTGTTGACTGATGGTAATTATTTAATTATGTAATTCAGAGTGAAAAACGCAACTTTGTCACTTTCCAGGATGTTTGGTGGGTCAGGATCTCAATCACAACACATTATAACAGCATCATATGATAATAAACAGTCAGCTGGTACATTAGATTAACAGGAGGACAGTGGAGAAAACGCGTTGAAAAAACACAGACGTCATCATCTTGATGTGTACCATCACACCTCTTTTGGATCCGTGGCGCCGGCTTGCTGTATGAATTACATAGGTCTTTACGCCGGAGCTGCTCGGTTCTGTGTGAACAAACAACGGCGGAGAATTGGTGAACTGCCGCTGAGGAGATAATGTGATGACTCCTGTTAGTGGAGTTTAACTCTGTCTGGATTTAACATTTATATACAACACATGTTGTGAAAAAGAAGAAGATGCAGAAGTGTTTTACACTTAAGCATCAGTCTGTTTACAGGCTGTGACCCATCAGACATGATGGCAAAAGTACAAAAGTAATCTGACTTCTCAACTAGTTGACTTCCACCCCGACACCAGACTGTAGTCTGATGACTTTGTTTTATGTGATACAGTGATCAGCACCAAGTGAAGACACTTAAATATATACATGTACTTCTGTCTACATGAAGTTACATTGTATGTAAATGTTCTCACCTGTCGTCTCAGGTCTGTAAATGTTCTCACCTTTTGTCCCTGAGGTGGAGGAGGAGAAGAAGGAGGCATTCTTCATCCTGAGCTCCACACCTTTTTCCTCCACACAGGAGCTCCTCTCATTCACCTCTGCCCCAGACTGGAGCTCCCTGTGGGGCCTGGATGTTGCAGGTCTCTCTCGCTCCTCGTGGCTCAGATTCTTTTCTGACTTTGTGCCATTGAGCCTGATGTTCTGTGACATCATCGTTGATGGAGGACACAAGAAGGAGGGACCTTTGGAGATGGGCGGGGCTAAATCTGAGGGCTGAGTGGGGGCATAGGGGTTGATTGGCAGGTCTGTGGTCGGTGTGGCATGAGAGAGGTTCACCTGGTTTCCATTAAGTTCCACCTCAATCATCCTCCTCCTCACCTGCTTGTTAGCAAGATGCTGATCTCTGGCCCCTCCCCTGCTTGTCTCACCAGGTGTGACAGAACCAATGTACGTCTCTCTGATTGGCTCAGTCCTCAAGTTGAGGCGGGACCTATGCAGACTCCGCCCCCGGTCTTCAGGTACAGATGGGTGTAGATGGAGGTTCAGTTTGACTCCATCTCCTAAGACTGTCCCACAGGAGTAAAGCTGATCCGTCCCCCCTGCCAGCGTCCATCCTCTCTGCTCTCCATCAACAACATGTTGAACCCCCTGTGGCACTGCCGTCGCCCTGCCATTGACGTACAGTTTCAGGTCTGGTTTGGAGACAAGGACACCTGTCCCTCGTTGCCCCACCCGTCTCCTCTGTCGCTCCAGGTACCGAGACTCTGCCTCCATCTCCGTCTCATCCTCAAATCGCAGACGACGAGTCGGAGATGCTGCGGGGGGGCAACGCCTTGTTGACCCAAGAGCTGGTTTGCTGCTGGACGAGTCACTCAGGTGTCCTGATAAGGAGGCTGCAACTTCCGTCCTCACCTGGACAACGGGATGCAGCCTGACCCCCGACCTTTGAATGGAGCACAGTTAGAGTCCAGACAGTAAGACTGGGATCAGAGTACTGAGAACAGTAACATTGTTTTTATTCGTGGCTCTGCAGGTCAAACGGTGCAGGCTCTTTTTTACAGCCTCATTTGAAATCTGGTTCAGAAGTGAAGGTGATTGTTTACTTGTTTACCATTTTAATTTAATGAGGCTTATTGATGTTTACACAGCTGAGCAGTGTGACATCATCAGTTTGTTCCTGTAACCTCACTGTTCACGTCCACCTGTCATGCAGGATAGTAAAGTCAAAGTGTTGCAGGTGTGTTGGAGTCAACACAGGTTCATCAAACTGTGTGTAAACACACCACAGTGTCTCGACTGTGCTGTGATTGGTTGTGTCATCACATCACAAGTTACATCACAAGTCAAAAAAACAAACATTTATAGAGATTATTATTATTATTATTATAACTACAAACTAACTAATCAGGACAATTAATCTGAGTGTGCTTCAAGAAAAACTTTGTTTTTGGTTCAATTTCAAAAAGTGCAAAACATTAAAAATAAATAACCAATGAATCACAACAGTGACTGAGGATCTAAACAGAACCAGAAAATAACAGCTCAGATTTAGTCATCAGGAGAACAATGATCAATACTTTACTGATACATTTATATGTGTGTGTGTGTGTGTGTGCATGCATCTGTGTGTATACTCACAGTGTGTGTGTGTCGGGGGTCAGCAGGTTGTGGTCGGCTCTCAGAGGAACGCAACGACGCTTCATACAAGCTATGTCCTCAAACTGCTGCTGCCGCGGCAACCGGGCTGACACAAAGAGGCTGAACACACACACACACACACACACATACAGGGTGGGGGAGGGGAGAGGATGACATCAGCACGTCTGATTGGTCTGTGTGACAGAGGAAGGAGGATTAAACTGAGCAGCTCGTCAGGACTAATTAACCTGACGAGACCACAGACTGTTTACATCAGCACTCACTCACACTATGTGTGTGTGGGTGTGTGTGTGTGTGTCTTACTGTGTGTGCATGCATGTGTGTTACCGTGTGTGAGTTGTGTATTGTGTAAGTGTGGTTGAGTGTACCTTTTTTTTGTCTGTGTTCAATCTCAGAATAGTGCAAAATAAAACCTGAAGGAAAAACAAGATGGCCAATGGTGCATCACATTCTTGTTTCTCATTGGCTCAAAGAAACTGTCATCCAATCACATGAGAGAAGAATAAATATGTGATGGACAAGCTTGCAGGCGAAGGAGGCACAGGTGACCTTTTGAGGGTTTGGCGTACGAAAAACAGCAAACATATTTCTGGAGCCATGAAACCAACAAACTCAACAGAATCAAACAGAACCACGCAAAATTAAAACTGCAAGCAGTGATGAACGGGCCGTCAACCCACATACGTCAGGCCGTGGTGCCTTCAGAGGGCGCGCGACTAGATGTGCGCTCACCCGTTGCCTGTGGAAAAGTCCTACCTAAATGGGATCCGTGTCACTGAAAACACAACAGTGACATTTTCAGTGACTTCCTGTGTCTAGTGGGTGGTGCTATGGATATGACGCAGTATTGATGCATAGTCGTATGCAGGGCGAAACCCTCTGCATGTGTGACGAATTTGGTGTAGTGAAGGAAACTGAGCCTGTCCCCTTCTCCTCAGTTAGAGTTAGAGAAGGGAAATTCGAGTGGTGGTAGGAAGGAGCCAGGTGGATTGAATAGGGACATATGGGTGTGACTCAATAATGATGTTGTCACCTAAAAGGAAAAAAGACACACAGTATCTGTAATGTGATGGGGGAAATAAGGAGGGGGGGAAAAAAACAAAGGAGGATAAATAAAACAAATGGAGACTTATACAGAGTACAATGAGTCTAGTTTATTCGAATTGTAATAGGCTGTAGAGTGAGTATAAAGGCTGAAATAAAACACATATTACACACCACACATGTATGAATAGAGCACACAGAGAAATATGTTATATGATCCCATATGTATAGGTAGGTAGGATAAAGACTGCATGTAGATGTAGGTGAGGGAGAGGCAATCTATCCAAGCAGATGCATTTCTATGTGTAAGTATATTTATATGTATGTACAGGTGTCAGATAGTCTATGGGATGAATGGAGGGAAGAGAGAAAAAACAATAATAAAATAAAAAATAAAAAATAAATAATAAAATAAAATAAGGATAGTCGCGGGCATGAGGGGAGTAAATGTGATATATTTATGTTAATTAAGTCCATAAAGTGAGGTAGTGTTGAGTTTCGTAATCCAAATCTGTTCGGCTCGTTTACGTTGTCCGCTGGTCCAGCTGGGGTCCGATTCCAGTCCTGTGATAAAGAGATTGTCAGGGGAGTGGGTCTGGAAGTGACGGGCGACGTTGGATTGTGGGTGGCCCCTGCTGACCAGGGCCAGATGTTGTTTCAGCCTGGTCAGCAGGGTTTTGCCCGTCTCGCCCACATAAATGAGTCCGCAACGCTTGCAGGTGATTGCATAAACAATGTTCGGTGTAGTGAGAGACAGAGAGTGTATAATAGGCATGCCTCGTTTGCTGTGGGAATTAATGATGAATTTTTGCGGATGGAGGCGCCAATGATGTTCAGGACGGGTGAGTGGTTGATTTGAGAAGGCTGCCCGAACCAGTATATCCCGAAGGCTAGGATTTTTACGGAGGGCTGAGATAACGGAATAGTTTTGTAGGGGGGGATGTTGGTCACGTGTATGTGAAAAGTTATTTTTGAGGAGGTGATGAAGACGGTTTTGCGTATGGGAAAAGGTAGTGATCAGAGGAGTGAGTTTAGTAGGTGCGTCCTCTGCCAGAGGGGGAGGGAACGGGGGAATAGGAGGAGGAGGAGGAGGAGGGAGCGCACGTTGGTGATGATTGTCTGATGTGGGTGCCCACTGGTGCCCCAGATGTAGTGTCTGTATGTCATCAGCTGAATTTTGTGATGCGGCAGTCGGGTTGAGTGTGGCGAGCATTGTATTTTTTATCTGACGAAGGAAGCGGGCTGAATAATGACGTTTGCGCAAGATATTGAACAAAGTGGATATGGCCTAGTGTAGATCCGACTCCCGGGAGCAGATGCGGTGAAATTGGAGGATTTGAGATTTAATGATGCCTGGAAAAGTGTGGCGCGGGTGATAACTGGTTTTGTGTAATAAAGCGTGTGTCCGTGGGCTTGAAGTAGACTTTGGATATCATCGATTGGTCGGACGGTGAAATGGGGGAGAAGCTAATTGTAGTAACCAGGAAATTTACAGAGGAGCTGTCCAGGGTGTGTTTGATTTTTATGGCCGTGTGGTGGGTGTGGAGGATTTGCGCAAAATGAAGGAAATCTTTCTGAGTGTGTGGCCAGACGCCGATGATGTCATCTAGGTAGCGAAAGAAAAAAGAAGGCTGTAAGGGGCATTTGATAAGCGCTTCCCGCTCCCACATGCTCATATAAATATTTGCGTAGGCCGGAGCATAGCGATGGCCCATAGCGGTCCCCTCCGTCTGTAGATACCAGTTATCGTTGAAGGTGAAGTCGTTATGGGTTAAGCAGATCTCGAGGAGGTTGAGTAAGTGGGAATCTGGTCTGGTGGGGTCAGGATGATCGTTAAAGACACTACGGACCGCCCGGAGGCCCATGTGTGTGTTGATGTTTGTGTATAGACTGTCGATATCGATAGTGAAAAGAAATGAGCCGGTGGGAACAGTAATGGGTCAGATGGTGTCCAGAAAATGATAGGTATCTTTAAGGTAGGAGGGATGGCGTGTGGAAAGGGGGCCTAAGTGGTCAAGGTATTGCGCAATATTGTAAGTGATGCTGCCGCAATCTGAAACTATTGGGCGGCCAGGTGGGATCTCTGCAGGGACAGTCCAGCTGGAAATGTCTTTATGAATTTTAGGCAGTAGATAGAAGAGACGAGGGCGAGGGTCATCCGGGCCACAGAAAAAGTTACGTTGTTTAGCCGTGATATATTTATTGCGGTATAGGGAGATGATGATCGGACAGATTTTCTCACGAGTGTGATGTTGAATGGTGGAAGGAATTTTCTTGTAATATTTGGAGTTGTGAAGTTGCCGGTGTGCTTCAAAGCAATATTGTTGTTTGTCCACGATTACGATTTTTGATCCTTT